>NC_088099.1:72713746-73026589 GCF_036370855.1 Dromaius novaehollandiae | reverse complement strand
AACAAATAAAAACCTGGATATGAAGTATAATTCCAATGTGAACAGAATGTTTACAAATAATGTCAGAATTTAAAAATCTGTAATTGTCTTCCATTGTTCACTGTTTTGAAAAGAATCTAAAATCTTAACCTGTGGAAACTAAAAATAAAAGTGTTCGTCTTTGCAAAACAGCACAGTTCAAAACATAACAAAAATGACTACATTAATTCTGATGGGAAAGAATTAATATTCAAAACACCCTAAGTTTTTCTTCTTTAAATGAAAACTGAGTATTCTGTTTTTAGTAAAATATATAGTTGTCATCCTAATTTTAGAATTTTAGTTGCTGAATTTGGAAGAGAAAATTTGTTTTCATTAGTGTAGGCAGTCTTTGTGTAATTTGTAGATCAGGTGCAAAAAACTGTCCCTTGTAGGTTATTAGCAAAAATCAGTTTTACGGTTATGCCTTTCCTCCAGGTAGTACTTCCTTAGAGCAGAAAGCATTGATCTTTGCAGCTTGTCATTCCTAGAAAAAAATAATTGTTGGTACTTAATCTATTTTTAGACAAGTTTTATTTACTTTCTTGTTGTGAAATACAGCCAAAAAGATTCAGAGATGAGCTTTGATTTTTGTTACTGTGTTGTCAATATGGTCTACATATACAATAAACACTTCCATATGTTTCCCAGAACACATCTGCATTCTGATTCAGAACCCAGATATCACATTTTCAAAATGACATTGAAATCTTTGCAGAAACATGCAGCTACAGATGCAAATCAGATAAGGATGTATGCAAATTCACAAATAAGTGTGGAAAAAGATCCGTAAATCTATCAAAGGAGAATACTTAAAAGAAAAAATCCTCCTGCTTTAAAGGATCTGAGGAAAACACAAACACAACTGTCACTGGGTTTTCAGCAAGACCTTAGAACTAAATACTTTCAAGCATCCCTTTTGCAAATTCAGCTACAATGGATACAGGACACGTTACAGGACATGATATGGCTGTAGTCAGCCACAGACTAATGGGGCAAAGAAATAAACTTTCTGCATTACCTTACAGCATGATTTTTTTTCTTTTTCTTTGTCTTCATCTCTTTACTCAGTGGTGATGCTTCATGAAATAGGGACAACACAGCTTTCTAAAAGAGCTGTGATGAGATCATAAGAGCATATGGTTCTCCCTCTTCCAAACCAGAACAGAGCTGATGAATTATGAGGAGCAGGATAACAAAAAAAGAAATGATCATAAGATTGATATGACTTAAGTAATTAATTTAGAAATAAATATGATTAGCATTGTTACATGATGAATGTGTGTCCCAGTTACCCACCTACAAGAATTTAAAAGGGATAAATTTCAAGAAAATATTTCTTTCTATTGATAAGAACAGTATACCTAAAGATATAAAGAGTGTTTATAATTAAACTAAGCAAGTGAAAGTTTAGATCAAAAAAAGCAAACTTTTCATAAAAAGTGAGGTCTTCTCCAGCTGTGGAATGGTCTCAGAAGAATGACAGCTTTGAAGGATCTTTTCACTGAAATGGACAGAGAATTAAGATACTTATTATAAGGAATATTCCTGCAACACAATAGATGAAAGAGATGACTGAAGTAGAATCTTTCGGTGTTTGGTTTCTGCACATTTCAAATTAAAAATGTAAATGTGAGTTATGCAAAAGGATTTAGGCACAGTGTGAGACCTGACATCGCAATGCTTAACTGTGAATTGCCTGGTTTCTGAAGTGTTAGCTACCTAAACTCTCTACAGTGCTCTCCCAAGTGAGATTCAAAGCAGCAGCACACTAAGTAGTGAGCCACCAAAACTACTCTAAGGAGAAAGCTAATGAGAGAGGTGTGCCTCAAACCCCACCCTTCTTCAGCTTTGGACTCCCAGAAGAAGATAAGCTGTGCTACAGAGTCATAGACTGGAGTCCCTCTGGTAAAGTCAACCACCTTAGCAGGCTGTAAGAAAATCTGTGGAGAGTCTGCTCCAATCTTTTTTTGACTGGGATACCCACAAAGGGCAGATGTAATAACCACCATTTGTATTACACACTTCTTATTGAGGACACAGGAAACTGTAGTTTTTTCTTCCTCTACCCGAGTGCATTTTCAGACTCAGATCTCCCACATTTTAGAAGAGAATCTTAAACATCAGAATACTTCCAGTCCCACCAGCAGAAACTGTTGTTCCTTGTAACAGAAACCATGCAGGATATACTAGGCCAGAAAGAGAAAGAGAAAGGCAACACAATACAAAAGTTAGGCTGATGGAGAACATCCAGGTTAGGTGGCTTGAACCAAGAACAATTCCTACCTAGCTGCCTTTTTTAACAGCATCTGACACAGCTGTGTTTTGAATGGACCTTATCCTATATGCATAATTAGGCTTTCTGTGATGACATATGCTAGCCTGAATGTCTGAACAGACATATGTAGAAAAAGAGCTGTGATAAAAGATGGATGGTGAACCTCTACTTACATGGAGTACATGCAGAAGTAGAACATTAGGTGCAAGGGAACTAACTGGTGAAGTATCTGCAGACTGAGGGGCACGGATTTCTAGGTGAGGCCAAATTCTGCTAAAGCTCCCCAGAATATGTCCAAGTCCTTTTTGTCTTCTCAGAAGGTGAAATCCAGTAGAGGGAAAGGATTGAACAGAAGGAAATGCTAAACAAATAATGAGTGATAGTTTTGCTTTTTGTAAATAGCAGTGTCACAAACTATGTCATAACATACACATGAAGTATGAATTAGTCAAATATAATAGCTACACCAAGAACATACAGGTCACCAGAGCCTGCCCTCAAAGCCTGAAAAACAAATAATATAATACCAAACAGAGTAATACACAACAGAAAAAAAAAATGCTAACGCAATTACATAAAATAATGGAAGAAAAATCATCCTATTTTGGTTATGAGAGCACATCAGCAGAATTACACTCCATTGTGAAAGGTGCTGCACACATGGACAGAAAACTATTCTTGCCTTCCATGAGTTTATAAGCCTATCAAAAACCTCTAAATCATAAACTAATACACACATAAGAACTGTAAGTTGTAGATCACATTCATGCATCCAGTTGTCATAGCCAACCAGCACCATTGCTGCTCTCTCTCACCCATATTCTTTCTAATTCTCACTTGCATATAAGATCTTGACTGTTCTTTTCCCTGTACAATGAGGCATATAGATGTGCACCTACAGCTGGGAAGGCAGTGCCCTTCTCATAAAATTCCAGAATCTTCACAACAAAATAAAAATTAAAAGATAGGGAAGAGTAAAAACCTAAACACAGGCAAAGTAACAGAGGTGGTGTTTGGCAGATTCTATTTCAGTGTATGCATACAATACTACATATACCTTACGTACAAAAAACCCCGCTGCGTTATAAAAGATTAGTAAAGTTTTAAAGTACATTTAAGGATGGGACCTTTATCTTTGTGAGAGATAATAGACATGATTTGGATTCCTATAATAGCTTGAATATTGTTACAAACCTTCCTGGGTATGGTACGGCTTGTTCTGAATTGAAAATCATGATCTAAAACCTAAATCCAAGCACTACTCAAAATCTCACTGCTTACATCAGGTGGACACTTGACGATTAATGGGTTCATAGAACGAAGACAAAGACATGCAAGTAGAAGGCACAGAATGAAGAATAAAGGAAAGCATCATTAACAAATCCAATGACAACTGCAACAGCAGGCAGCAGGTCCTTTCCCTAAGAGGTTAGATACCTAGGCCAGAAACTGTGACTGTCTTCAGTGAGACGCTTTTTTTCTCAGACCAGTACTAGTGTTGACAAACTCTGACTTAGTCCTCTGACTACCTCTGGTCATTAACTATGTTCGCTACCATCAATTCAGTGGCATTTCTGTTTTAAGCTAGTTTCCCTGACCCATTTCTTCCTGGCTTCTTACACAGATCTGGCTCAGGATTCCTTTTTGTCAGAATGAAGCCACAGTGTCAAGTTTTCCCAGATGGGTTTTTATATCTATGACCTGACCTGGATGGCTGAAGGGAACAGGCTCAGCAGTCTGTCAAGTCTGACAAGTTCCCCCAAGCTGGAGAAGCAGACACAGTTCTTTCAAAATGTATTAGAGTGCCAAGAGAACTGTTAAGAACAAGAAAATAGGAGAAGAAAGAAAACAGTCCACTGGGTCCTATGTTGCAAGCATGCTGTGTGCAATAGAAGCTAGACTGAAGAGAGTGAATATAAGAATTGGATACTGTCAATGCTTAAGATTGGTAGATGCATGGGAAATATACAGAGCTTAGAAAGGGGACCTGAGTAAAGGGAAAAAGATAAGTGCCATAAAATATCATACCTTAAATATGTCATTGGTTCAGAAATATCACTATTGTTGGAATGCGTTGATAACAGCAAGCAGCAGAAATTCTGTATTTCTGGGAAGGATAAATAGGCTTATGATTATTTTTCTTCAAGTGTCAGCTGTTTGAACTCTATATAGAGAGAGATTAAAGGAAAGAATGCAGCTGAAACTGTCAAAGGCAGTTGACTCCTCCATTTATAATCTCGATGTATAAACAGGACATTTACGGAGCACAAACCAGTCTTTCCTGCTTCTCAGGAGAGCCTTACCAAGGAAGAGTCTCAAGTAAATTATGATGTTCTCCCATTCAGCAGTGAGAGTGAAATCGATACCCCATTGTTCAATGTTAACAATAATCTTTACCACAGCAATTCAGAAAAAAAGACAAGAATATTTATGAAAAGATCTGATTTAGCACATTGAGCACATTGAAAATATGCTTTCCCTGCAGCAGCCATCTGTCCATGTACTTCACAGCTCCATTTTCTGTAGGAGATGAGCTGTCATATGAAACCTTTATTTCTGCTGTTTATTTTGGAGTTCTCAATTTGAAGGAGATAGCTTGTATATTTCTTCACAAGAAGACATTTTGGAAGGCCAATACATGAATCAAAGACCTAGGGAAGGCATTAAGCTTGTATACAAGTTCAAGTGGAAGTACAGATTGAGTCAGATGACTGTCAATGGTAGGAAGAGTTTCCAGGCAAAGTGGCTTAAAGAAAGCTAATACTGGTCAAGTCTGAATGAACTAATGTACTGAGCAGAGTAGTTTAGGAAAACAAGTACATCGTCATAATGCTGATATAAGCAGCTTAACTTTTGACAGTATATCTATGGCAATAATGCCCTTTTTATAAGTCTATCCAAACAGGCACTGTTTGCATGTATGAATATTTCTGATGGAGTTCTATTAAAAAGGTGTAACTTTAATTATGTCTAGATATATTCATGAAAGGCAGGCTCCTGGAGAAAAAAGTCCAGACAGAGTTTCAGTGGTTGATAAAGATCCAGTCAGAGGATCTAGATCCAGATCCAGATGCAGACTGAGGTGTTTTGGAGAGGAAACTGGGGGGGAGGGGGGGGGGGTGACTTCCTAGCTTGTTTTGCAGCAATATGTTCACCTCTAAAATTGCAGCAACAAAAAGCAGTAGGATGCTGACTGCGGACAAAAAGCTGACTGTAGCAGTTACCCCAACATTTCTGATGTCATGTCACGTCAAGAAGGTATCCTACTTAATCAAACACAGCGATGTCCTGAACAGAGGAGAAAAAGGCAAATAATTTTCCTTGAAGAACGAGTAACTGGAAGCTCCCATTGGCAAAGCTGAGGTAGGGGATGCAGTAGGTTAAAAGTGAATGAATAAGGAGGGAAAGAGTAATCTGGAAAGGAGGCTGAAAGAATGAAAAGAGGAAATGCCAAATATACACAAAAAGAGTAAGAGAAAGGAAGGGAGAAAAGAAGAAACCAGGGTATGAGGGGGAGGGAAGAAGAACAATTTAATACTTACTTGGATCAGTCCAAAGCCCTCTGAAATTTCTGTAAAGCTTTTTTTTTTTACCATCTATTTCAAGAGGAATTGCCTCAGGGTTATAATTTAAGTTTTTTTTTTTTTTTTTTTCTATTAGATATGCAACTGCATGCAGCTGAAGGAATAGAATTCTTCTTGTTTCAAGGTAAATAGGAATGCTGGGCTGACAAGTCCGGGGTGGAGGGTGAATTCTGCCCAAATAAGCAATAAAATGGCTTAGCAATGATTCTAGGTTTGTGTCTGTTTCACATGTGTTCAGATGGAAAGATTGCACAGATGCGGGGAACACATCTCGCTGCTCGCCTGGTGGTAGTAGGGGTTTTTTTTTTCGAATAGAAGCCCATTTAGGACAAGTTTTATCTGAGAGAGAAGCAAGAAATAGCAGAAACTTCTGATACACTGGATATCAGACATTTGCAACATGAAAGTAGCACATTTATGCTGAAATGAAAATACAGGCTCTAAGGCATAAAGTGAAGAAGGGTTTGGAATGGGCTTATGAATGGGCTTTCCGTCATAGGGCAGAATCAAGGAAGCAGCAGGAAGAAGAGTGGTAGGAAAGGGGAAAGGGATGAGGGAGGGAGGGAAAAACCTAATTCTTCTTCAGGGCTTAAATACACAAAATCCATAGTTCCTTCAGTTTAGCAACCTGTATTTTTATTTTCCACTCAAAGAGGCAAACGAATTCCATGCCTCCTGATGTCTAAGACTAAGAAGTCTTAGATTCCATCTTCCTTCAAGATCAAACCAAATAATCAACCAAAAGTGCCAAATTCCTTTTCCTTTGAAGTTTAAAGGAGACTGATTTGTTTGGCTTACCAAAGTCCACAACTGCAGAGGACCTAACTTGGGAGCAGATGTAGCTTGTGGCTCAGTGACAGAGTCAAACTTTCCATAACTGACAGCAGAGCTTCTCCCCTCAATTCCACTGCATGCAGAATGGATACCATACCACCTCTCTGTGCTTTCCTCCTGTCCTCTCTGTACCTGTGCAACAAGTCTGGAGAGAAGGCATGCAGGTAGAAGATGAGGAAAGAGCAAGATGGCAGACTTCATGGGAGATATAGATCTGGAAGCTGCCAGAGTGCATAATTAATTGCTCTACTGGTGAATCAAAAGAGTGTGGGAAGAGAATGGGTAGGCTAGACTTCTTGTAATAAAAACACCCAGTTGGAAAATTAAAATCTGTAGCATATTAATAACATAAACAAGAAAATAAAACTTCTACAAGTAAGTTCAAAGCACATTTTCTCAGAAGAGCAATCTATTTTGGCCTCAGAGGAGCTACAGAGCACAGTCTGGGGACTGCTCTGCTCTTTGCAGCACTGACCAGACTGAGCTCCTGTACGGAGTGCCACTGTACTTGCTACACATTTAAGGAAACAATTCAACAAATACATCTGCAATTAGATGAATTTTGAAGTGGAAGTCATGCTTTAATTCAGCAAAGCTTTATGTATTAATCATCTTAGTGTCTCAGCCAGGGGATCCACAGATATTGCCATAACAATAAAGGAAAAGCAAAAATATATACTTTTTCCTGCTACATGAATACATGTTAAATATTTTTCATAAATTTAAAAGGTAAAGATACACAGAAGTGTATTTTCATATTTTCAATATTACTGGATGTTGGAAGGAAGTCCTAATAACAGGCTGTGTTACATTACAATGACAAGCAAGAAAAGACAGATTTGTAGATTGCCTAAACAAAACTTCTCTCTAATCGTTTCTAGATATTCACTAGTTATTCACTGCTAGTTCTTACAGCAAGTAAAATCACTTGTTCCCATAGCCCTTATTCCACCAAAATTCCTCCAGAGACAAATATTGCAGTCTAGGCATAGCCTGATAAATGGCAATCCCTATATGCTGAGCAGCTTTATTCTTCAGAACTAACAAGGAAGGAGATCAATCAGAGGGTCTACAGCTGTTCAGCTGCACCAGCCAAACCCAAGAAAATAGGTCACATGAAGGGCCACAGCTATTCTGTATCCCAAAGACCTTTGAGACATTTTCTTGGGCTAATCCACTCTTACTGGTGCTTTAAGAGAATTCTTTTCACCCAAATTTCCCATAGGTCAATAAAGAATCAGCATAAGAGGAGCAAAACAAATTCTTAAAAAAAACAAAAACCTTTCCCTGGGTTACCTTCAATTTCTCATCACAAAAAAAGAATACTGCAGGAGTCCATTTGTGCAGAAAAGCCTTAATTCAGCCACTGAGAACATGTTAGTGGCTGTGCAGAATAGCTAGCAGAGAGAGACAGGGCCTGAATCAGCAGTAAAATTAGGAAGAAAGAAAAGACAGAAACCCTATCTGCAACGTAAGTTCTGAGGAGCTATTTTATGAGAAGCAGACCATAAAATGCCATTCTGTACTCCAGATGCTAAGGAAAGGAATTTCTATCAGAAACAAGTCTTATCCTATTTTTTTCTGTTTTAAATGTTAAACATTATGTACAATAGACTTCATAGATGTGTTCTGTCCATGTTAATGTATTTAGTTTCACAATGTTCTTCTACTTAGTCTTTGGGAAAAGGACTTGAAAACTCTGAATACTTATTTTTCAAATTATAAGTAAAAAAATGAGAGTGAAATTTACCTGTTTGTAAGACAACTATCTAAGATCTTAAAACAAGATCTAAATGGTGGATAGTTTCATAGGTCTTATTAATAGCCTCTGTGTACACTGTATCTTTCAGAAACCATTACACTGTTATTTTGTAAAACTGATACTGGTAATAAATATAAGTTAATAAAAGCTAATAAGAAAAGTAACAAATATAAGATAAAATATTGAAAAAGATGCAAAATACCAATCCAGACACTTTCACATTCAAAGCCAAAGAGGAACCTCCATCCTTTCTTTCCTTTTTTAAAAAAAAAGTCTTCAGTGAAGTGAACAATCGTTTTTGTTTTATTTATTATCAACTTACCTCCTTCAGTTCCTCATTCCCTTGAGAAACTACTTCTAGGGTTCGTTACTTGATTTTTTCTGCTTCTCTGCCTTTTGTGCCATTGCAAACAAGATAAAATTAGCAGCTGAGAGGAAATCCCAAGCAGCCCTGAGCCCGAATCTTAGGAAATTCACCTTCTATTTAAACGGGAGGATGTTAAACTGAATGTGTGGTTTGATGACATAACCAGCTATGCATCAGGATTTATGTGGAGTGTAACCTGCAAATACACTTGTATGTAGGCAGTCATTAAAACACCACAGTTCTGGAGAGCAACAGAAACTAGCAGAGCATCACGAGTTACAGCTTCAGGCCAGTACCTATTGAAAGGACTTGGCAGTGCTAATTTGGAAAAACAAAAACAAAACTAGAGGATCAAAGCTGGAAGAAAAAGCATTGCTACCATTTAAACAGTTTGTCCTGGAAAATACATTTTAATCAGAAACAAGTCTCAAAGTAGTTTTGTTTAAACTTCTCTCTGACATATCAGGCAACAGTGAAAAGTTTTGCTATTGTCATAACTGTCACCGCCACACAGCAAAAGAAGATAAAGCCTTTTAATCATGCAGTTGCAGGGAGCCATTTGAAATTTCTGTCCTTTTCATTCACCAGGCCATAAAGTAATTAGAATGAAAAAGGAAGGAAACTTCCCTTATGGCATATTAATTCTCAGTGCACATTCAGGGGGGTTTCTACTCATCCTCTCAAGCATCCAGGACTGCCTGCTGAGAGGCAGCATGGCTTGCCCTCCAGTACTGCCCTGCAGAAAAGTAGGTATAACACCACTTACCATGTTTTGAAGCCTAATTAGCTGTTTGCAAAGAGAACTGAGATCTGCAGATAAAAAGTGCTTCAAAAGTGCAAAGTATTATTAATAATAATAGCATATAACATGAACCAAACAATTATTATAAAACAACACTGATGATTTTATAAGATTCACACATTATGTGAAAAGGATGTTAAAGGGTAGTAAGGCATTTAAACATCATTGTTCTTGGATTTTAATAGGTTCTATTAATAATACAAGAGGCATTAAATGTGATATATAAGGTAGGTGACTTTTCTAAATATAGAAAATAATATGGCTAATGTTATCAAAACAATCCATATTAGGTTAACAAATACTGAATACTAATCAGGAGATTTTCCAGATTTTCAAGCACCAACAAAACTGGTTGTCTCCTGAAAAACATGACCTACTTGTAAACACTGATCTTCAAAATGTCTGCTTACACTCTTATGTTCAAAGTATTAGGCTGAAAGGTTTGGAATAGTCTAAATAATTGATGATCTCATAATCAAAAGAGACATATATCAAAGAGAAAAGCTACAGTTCTGTTCATTGAAAGACTTAAGCAAGAGTGGAAAAAAGAAAAAGGATGGTAGTGACTCAAAATACGGTCAAAAAAGAATTAAATCTCTAATGAATAATTTTTACAGACCCATCCTATCATAAATCCCACAAATTATTTGTGATGGACATTTCAGTTGACAATATAAAGAAAAAGTGACTCCTAAAACAAACTAAATTTTCACTTGACTTGCATAAGTCACACCTTCTGTACCTTTGTACATATCCAGAAACAGCCCGAAATCCAAGTATTCCAATGCTTAATCTTTCCACATAAAGAGCTGGGTAACAGAATAAGGTCCCAGTCCTTCAGCTTCTACCTAGAGCTATTATGCGTTCATGACAGACAACTTGCTAGTTTGGTAGTTTGGAAATTCTTCTCTTACCAACACAATTAAGCATTACAGGCTTAATTTAAATTAGTTAAAAACATTTCAGTTAAACTGGCAAAAAACTTTGCAGAATCAGAAAAAGGTTTTGCTGTTAATAATTGTACAACTGCAAGAGTTCTGATGTAAACTAAGTGGCTATAAACCAGGTCAAAACCAATACAGAGATGTCACAAAAGATGTCCACTTCAGAACACACCTTTACTGTCCCTTCTTTATATGTAAATCATGTATAGGGATACTAAGACATCTTAAATCTTTCTGTACCCATGGAAGTAAATCTTCAAGGACTCTAAATGTACAGGAAAGCAAAACAGTGTGAAGTTCACACAGATGTATAGTATCTTTATTACAGACAAGGGGAATATTGACATCACTTCATCATGCAGTTTTCTCAATAGATCTTTTAAGGCAACAGTTTTCTTTTGAATTAACCGTTACTAATTGCTGCTAAAATAGCCTGAAATTGCAAAATACACTCCAAAAACTCCAGTTTTTAATGGATAGACTTCATTAACCTTTAAAAAAATCTATTCAGTCACTACCTTGCAGTCAGTATGTAAGACAATGAAAGAATTATCTTAGCATTTTCTTTTTAGCTGTGTTTCAAGTGTGTCCAAGCACCATCATTTTCATTGGTAGACACATATTTTTGCCATTATTTTCTGTGCTGGCTTCTGGGACTATGACCCAAAAGAAGAATAATCTGCTCCTCTTATTTTTTTTTCCTAGATCACCCTCAACTCAGGTCCCTTTTCTCATGTTTTTGCTCAAATAAGATCAATAGCAAAGAGCTTCTTGGTTTTCCCATATCAGTAGTGTATACAGACAGCCTTACCATTGTTTTTAAAATATTAATATGAAGTTCTTAATCTGTTTTATGGTTTAACTCTATCATTATTAATGTATTTTTTAGTCCTTTCTGGAGCTTTTTTGTGGAACCTGAACAAGGCTGTGTTCACAGTGAGCTGATCATAGTGCAAACTCAGAGACAGAGTCCACAGCCTGTCGGGGAGAAAAAAAAAGGGGGGGGGATGTGGAACTGCAACCAATTGAATTTGTTCTGTATGAACAGCTGATGGACATCTGCTGAGGTGAGTGACATTCAAGTCAGAGAAAAGGAAGGCTTGACAGCACAATACCAGCACCCTAGGGCTTTCGCATGTGTAACTATTAATGTGGCAACCTGGATAACAAACTTATTTTGAGGGAAAAATGAGATGATGAAATCAAGTTTTGGCCTTTATAGGATATACATGGTTATATAGGATATGCATGGGTATCTTCCACTGCTTGAATACAAACGCAAAATTTCCTGCAACTGTTCTGCACAGACCACGATATAAAAACCAAATGCAAATTCTCTTCTTCTAACTAGAATGTTTTATAACATGAAAAGAAAAATACCACTTATTGTTGACACTGCCCCGATATCTGCATATATTTTTTCCTCTTATCCCTCTAAATCACTGTCAGACTCTTAATAACACTAAAATAGTAAGTTTCTCTAGCTACTACCCCTTTTGAAATTGGAAAATAAAGGAAGACAGTACAGAAAGCACAAATGACTTACTCATCTCCTTCAGAACAAGGGTTGAACATCAGATGCTAAGACCAGTTTTTATTCCCAGCCTTAGAAAAGGAAAGGTCTTGGGAACAGTTACAGACAGGACAGTCTAATGGCATAATATCTCCCATGTCTGAATCTCACCCAAAGACCAAAGCTAAATGCTCGAGATGTAAAAGAACAAGAGTCTAATATGTAAATTTACAAAACTTCTTTTTACCACATTCTTGAATCTTCATAACTAGTTACTGAAGGTATAGCCAGAACCAGACTTGATTTGAAAAAGGTGCATACCTTTGACTCTTCAAATGAATGAGCACTGAGTGTCTTAATGACTTAACAGGGTCCTGTTCCCACGTGAGGCTGAATACAAAGGGACCTTCCTTATCTGTAAAATTTTATTTTACTTCAGGTTGTTGGTACAAGGGTGTAGTTAACAGTGGGGGTTGTTGAAACTGCAGAAGTGCAAGATGTGAGTGGAGAAGATTCACTTACAACTCAGTCTCTTGGCTTGCAGCATTTTCCATTAGATCTCAAGGTAGGAAATGTGATACTTTTCTTCTCTACTTGCTGCACAACATGGAATGTAATTGCTTTGTAATGAAAACATTTAGTTTAAAAATGATGCCATTTTCTATAAATTTGACAGTTGTGGGAATATTCGTGGCAATATTTGGTGGTCAACTTGGAATTCATTCACCAAAGTACTAGTTTGCTTCAAACACAAGAGTACTTATAAGAAACTGAAATATGTTTTCCTTCAGACCAGTCTCATGATTCATGTACAAGGCTTCTGACACAAATTAGAGTACCTCTACATAAATGGTGGCAGTTCTTTACTAAAGTTTAGATGAACATGCCTCTCTTACAGAAAAAGTTAAACAAATCTTGGGCAACAGTTTGTTGCAATCATTGACACAAGTCTGTCACATTTTCAGTAGCGTATGTTTTGTAATTTGCTTAGCTTTTCCTGTTAGTATCTACAATATGCTGTGAAAATGCATATACAAAGACATTTTGAGGTTCCCAGATGTGAATTATTCTATGCTGGGATACTGAAAACTGTATTTAGTACAGCCTTTTACTTTCCTAGTCAGCAGCATGCCACCTGCTCTTTCATTTACTTAAAGTAGGTCAGCAGTCAGCCATCAATCTTTCATCTTCATTACAGCTAAATCCAAAAGCCTGAGGCAAATGAACCATTTTAAAGGAGGTGCAGGGATAGCTGTGGTGTTCTCTTTCTTGTGTTAGCCATTTGTGGGTGAAAAAAAATCACGAAATCCAGATAAAGCCAGCCAGCCTTTAAGTGGAAAATAACAGGAATGCAAGCAATTTTCACAGGTTCTTGGTAATAATCTAGAGCCCATTTCATAAACACAGAAACATGAGTCAAGTCTCTATATAATATAATCTCACTCATATATTTACTAAACTCTGAATTTCAAACGTTAAGGGTTCCCCCTCCCTTAATTACTTTCCTACTGGAAGACTATTCTAGATCCTCAACTAACCTAGTGGCTTAGAAGCATATTCTAATTTCCAATTTCAGTTTACTCATGATCAATATATAAATATTTTTTCTTGTGTCAGCACTGACATCCAGTTTTAATAGTTTCTCTCCCTTCCTGGTCTTTATTCTTCCAATAAATTTAGAGATAGTAATCATATCCCTTCCTAGCATTATTTTCCTTAATTAAGCAAGCCATATTCTTTTAGACTTCTTTAATAACAGGGTCATTCCATTTTCCCAATTATCCCATTAGTTCTTTCATGTACTGATTTCTTTCTGGGTTCATCTTTTGATCAGAGATTACCAGAATTAAACAAAACACCATTTTTCCAAATTTCTGAACAGATTTTGTGGAAACTAAATTTTTTTATTTAATAATTATATTTCTATTGAACCTTAAAAGCCTTTTGTGAAACAGAGCACTTCTGTTTCTGTAAAGCAATGCAGCACATTGAATGTAAACACTGAAAAATTTACAGAAATATTGGCACCTGACAATTTCTCCACATGCAGGTTCACTGATTTATCGTTGAACAGCAAAAGACAAGGCAGGATGATGTAGACGAGAAAGATCTTGAAGACAACATAACAGGATGGAAATGGGCCCACTCACAGTATATGCACACAAATGCCAAGATGATAGCACTGTGAAACACCTCTCTGAAATGTCCGTACACTAAGGCAGATGTGTACCATGCGGAACAAGCAGGAGGAATCAAAGCTCTGTGTGTAGTTGCAGGGCTATGCCCTCACTGAGGTCACAGAGTCATGGGGGAAGACTCCAGTGGCTGGAGTGCTGCAGTGGGTGGATACAGGCTCTTTTGGAAGGATAGGCCAGGAAGGTGAGAAGCGGGAGTTGCCCTTGATGTGAAAGAGCAGTGGGAACACGTAGAGCTCTGCTTTGGGATGGCTGATGAGTCAGCTGAGAGTTTATGGATCATGGACAGACCAGCATGGGCTACATCTGCCACAGACTGGCTGATTAGGAATAAGTAGATGAATGGGAATGGGTGGAAGCCGCATGTTCACAGATCCTAGTCCTCATGGGCAACTTTAGCCCAATATGTACTGGACGGACAACATAGCAGGATGCAAGCAATCCAGGAGATTTGTGGAGTGAATTGATTAGCTGGCATATGAGCATGGAGACGATGAGGGGAGGTGCTTTGCTGGACCTGATACTTACAAACAAAACTGGTGGGGACTAAGAAGGTCAGGGACAGCCTTGGCTGCAGTGAGCATGAGATGATGGAGTTCAGGATCTGGAGAGGAGGGAATAAGGCAAATAGCAGAATAATCACTCTGGACTTCAACACACTTAGGCCTCTTCAGGGATCTGTTCAGAAGAATCTCATGGAATAGGGCCCTGGAGAGAAGAGGGGTCTAAGAAAGCTAGTTGATTTTCAAGGATCAGCTCCTCCAAGCTCAAGAATGGCTCCTGTTAACAAGCAGAAAATCAAGCCGAAGTGGCAGAAGGCCTGTATGGATGAAGCAGGAGCTCCTGACTCAACTCAGATATAAAAATGAAGTATAGAAGAGGTGGAAGCAGGAACAGGTGACCTGGGAGAGATACTGAGACACTGTCCAAGTGCACAGGGATGGGGTTAGGAAAACCAAAGTGCATCTGGAATTGAATCTGGTGAGAGGTGTGAAGGGCAACACAAAGAGCTTCTACAGATCTATTAACAGCAAAAGAAAGGCTAGGGAAAATATGTGGGCCTGCTCCTGAATAGGGCAGAGGACTTGGTGACAACAAACATGGAGAAGGCTGAGGTACTCAGTGCCTTCTTCACCTCACTCTTTATTAGTGAAGTTTGTCCTGAGGAATCTCAGCCCCCTGAGACCAGTGGGAAAGTGCAGAGCAATGAGGTTTTACCTTTGGTTGAGGAGGATTAAGTTAGGGAACATTTAAACTAATTGTATATACACAAGTCCATTCTCAATTATCTTTGGAAGGTCATGGCAATTGGGAGAGCCTCCTGAGGACTCGAAAAAAGGAAATTTCCCTCCAGTCTTCAAGAAAGGAAAGAAGGAGGGTCAGAGGACATACTGGCTGGTCAGCTTCACCTTGATCTCTGGGAAGGTGATGGAGCAAATCCCCCCCATTTACAAACATATTAAGAACAAGAATGTGATAGGGAGTAGTCAGCACGGACTTGTGAAGGGAAAATCCTGCCTGATCAACCTGATAGCCTTCTACTATGAGAGGCTTGGCTCTGTAGATGAGGGAAGAGCAGTGGGTGCTGTTTACCTTGACTATAAAAAGGATTTTGACACTGTCTCTCTTAACATTCTCATAGACAAACTGATGACGTAGGGACTAGCAAGTGGATTGTGAGGTGGACTGAAAACTGTCTGAACTGCTGGGGTCAAAGGGTTATGATAATCAACAACATAAGGTCCAGCTGAAGGCCAGGTACTAATGGTGTACCATAGGGGTTGATACTGTAGCCAATACTGTTTAACCTCTTTGTTAATGACCTGGATGATAGCATAGAGTGCACCCTCTGCAAGTTTGCAGATGATTACAAAACTGGGAGGAGTTGCTGGTTCACCTGTGGCTGGCTGTGCTGCCATTCAGAGGGACCTCAACAGGATGGAGAACTGGGCCAACAGGCATCTCTTGAAGTTCACTGAAAGGAAATGCTAAGTCCTGCCCCTGGCGAGAAAGAAACCCAGGCACCCACCCCTACAAGTTGGGGGCTGACTGAATGGAAAGCAGCTTGGCACAAAAGGCCTTGGGGCTCTTTTGGGGTTACAAGTGGAATATGAGCCAGCAGTGCACCCTAGTAACAAAGACAACCAACATCACCCTGGGCTGCTTCACGAAGAGTGTCACCAGCAGGTGGAGGGAGGTGATTCTTCCCCTTTACTCAGCACTCATGAGGCCACATCTGTTGTTGTGTGTTTAGGTCTGGGCTCCCCAGTACAAGAGACACAGACATATTGGAGCAAATCCAGCAAAGGGCCACTATGATGACGAGCATCTGACATATAAAGATGCTGAAGGAGCTGTGATTCTTTGGACTAGAGAGGGGAAGGCTCGGGGGGAGTCTTATCCATGTGTATAAATATTTGATGGGAGGCAGTAAAGAAGACAGAACCATCCTCTTCCCACCAGTGCCCAGAAAAGGACAACAGGAAATGAGCACAAACTGAAATACAGGAAATCCTATTCAACCACCAGAAAAAACTTTTGTTATGGTGAGAGTGGTCAAGCACTGGAACAGGTTAAGCTGTTGTGGAGTCTCCATTTTTGGAGATATTCAAAATGCAACTATACATTGTCCTAAGCAACCTTCTCTAACAGACTGTGTTTTCAGCAGGAGGGTTGGAGTAGATGATCTCTGGATGTCCCTTCCAGTCTCAACAAGTTTTTGATTCTGTACTTCAGTTCCTGACTCTGAGTTTTCTTTTCAGAAGTCACAATTTTACATGTATTAAATAAATTAAAGACTGGAGACCTCTTCCTCTTTATGACATATTAAATGCATGTGTTTTCCCACAGTAGTATAACAATCAAGTACTATAAAAATCTGATATCCTGACATACCTGGAAAAAATGCAGGCCACATGCTATTGAGAAATAATTTCTAAACATTCCTTCATCAGTATTCATAAATGGTACCCACTATTTGAGAAAAAAAAACTCTATTCTATGAAAAAATGATAAAGAATAGGAATAAAATTAAATGCAAAGAGAATTTTAAAAATTACAAAAGTCTTTCCCTCTACATAGCTAATGCACATAACAACAGTTGTACTAGCTCACAAAGGTCTATCTAGCCCAATAGCTGTCTCTGATAGTGCCCTTTAATGGATGCCTAAGGAAAAATCCGAAAACAGGACAAGCATATAGAAACAATTCTCTGGAATATTCTAACAATTTGCCAGTCCAGGATTTACTGAGAGGAAGGTTGTGTCTTTGTATTTAAGACCTCTTTATAGGGTTTTCTTCCATGTGCCTTGTTGCTTCCTTAATCCCCCAAAAGCTTTTAGGATTTACAACATTCTGCAGCCTAGAGTTCTCCACCTACACTGTGTTGGTTTTTTTCCCTCTTTTTTATTTTTTGAACCTGCCAGTTCCACTTCATGTTTTTTAGTTCTTGTATTGAGACAATGAGTAATCACCTCTTTTCGCATTTGCTAAGCCACCAAAGATCTTATGCATCTCTGTCTGATATCTCCTCAACCATCTATTTTCCAGACTAGAGAGGTCCCAGCCTTTCCTTGGTTGGAAGATATTCCACACTTCTGATCAACCCTATAGCTCTTTCTGTACCTTTTCCACTTTTATTTTGCCTTTTGAAGAGAGGGAAGTGTGCTGAAATTGTACATGGTGTGGGTATAACTCCATTCTGGATTTATACACCAGCATAATGTTGCTTTGTTTTGTTTCCTACTTCTTTCCTTATAATTCCTTACACTCAGTTTTCCTTTTTGATCATTACTAAGCATCAGACATAAAATTGTTTTTTCAGGTCAGCTGACATTTTAGTTCAGCTTTTTAGGGTCGAGGATATTTTATAGCATCTGCTAGAGAAGTTTTTAAGCACTTTCAAGGAACCACACAAGACAGATTTCCTGCAGTTCTTTTCACTGAACATGGAAATCTTGCTTGGAATTTAAATTTATGAAATCAATGTCATAGTGACCGGTAGAAATGACTTGTCAAAGTCTGTTATTTTAACAGCTTAAATAATTATTGTGATCATTTCTGGTTTAACTCTGATATTTTAAATTAACTAAAATTTAACTGAAATTAAAAAAAACAGCAAAAAAATTACCGCATTCCTGCCCCCCAGTCTTGTTCCAGCCCAATTCCTTTGTAATGCCATTTTTCTGTGACATTGTTTGATGATCTGCCGTCATACGTACATTTCCATCCTGAATTTGTCTCCACAGGGCTTTATCCCACTGTTCTTTCTTCTATATTAGTATATGCAAATGAATCACAAAAAGAATTTTGCTTTAAAACTTTGCTCACAGCATTATTATGAGATTAGACCCCAATGAAAACATTAAAGATGTGTGCCTTCAACCTATATAAGAAGAGCTGAAGAACACCTCCAAGTTGGCAGTAAGAAATGTTTATTTTGCTTTCACCTACCACATAAAGTTATATGCTAGTTCCTTGGTCTTACTGCAAATAGAAAATTCACTGGTAAATTACTTTCTATAATTAGCTCTATAAATTTATGAAGTAGGTGTTCTGTTCCACTTTTATTTGCAACAGTCCCCTGAAATGAGAGGGGACTAATCAAAACTGTTAGATCACAATTCCTTTTCTACAGAGAAGTAATCAGCACACAGAAATATATAACACAGAGTATGTTCTGCTTTTAGTCTATCACCATCAGAACCATAGGTTGTTTCAGTTATGTTCCAATCCTATACAATTCCATGAGAGATTCTTGAAAGCTGTACTAACATGAACAACACCTGTCCCAGCTTGCCAGAAAGTAAGAGACACTCCTTGTTCTTTCTTTGTGCCCCTTGGAAAGAATACATATAAAATGTATATATTTAAAAAAAAAATCACATCAAGTTTTAGGCAAAATACAAAGGAAAAGAAAGGCTTCTTTAACTGGACATACAGCCAGCTGAGCTAACTCTGACCAGATTACCAGAACTGAAATAAGAAAGATCAAGACACTGGATATGTACACACACACACACACACACACCCTCTATGAAATGTACTGAAACAAAATATTAAGAGAAGCTTTTTTTCTCAAATATGTGCTTTTTTGGAGTATCTAATTCCACAGCACACATCAGAAGAGATCCTCCCACACTTCTAAAAATTACACAGGATTTTATTTAATAAAGAGGAATGATGCCAAAGGTTTTATGGTTTAATGGTTTTAAAACATAAAAGGGTATTTCCATAGAGTGAGTATTCTAACCAAATAAACTCTAAAGTAAAATAGTAATAATAATAAAGGAATTCTCAACTGCTTTAGAAAAATTCTCATCTCTAAAATTCCTTCTTGGGTCACAGATGCAACATGAGGAAGCAATAAAAATATCTCAGGATGAATGGAAACTGTTGAATAAAAAGTCAATATTAAGTATTACATCAAGACACAAACTCAAAATGTTATTTGAGATAACTAGGGGTCTCTTACAATTTAACCATAACAATCAAGTTGATACAAAAAAATACATACATTAGGGCAGAAATGATATGAGAAAAATTAGAGTAGCTAACACAGGTTTCCAAGAACAAATAGCTAGAAAACAACACAGTTACTTTAAATGTACCTGAAAATCCAAAAAAAGAATTGGGCCCATGACACTACTGGAGTTAAGGCAAGCAGTAAAGATGACAGAAAAATGAAGACTCACATTTTCTAGTGAAGAGAACGTGGAAAAATTTCCTACACCAGATCAGTAAGATGGGACAGATTTTTGATAATCTGCAGGTTTTTAGAAAAATTAATTCTAGTATTTGGCAGATGCCCCAAAAGCTTTTTCTCACTTAAATATGAACTTTACATTGGAACTTTTTGGAGTATGGGTGTCAGTGAAGAACACAATTGTCCTCTCCAAAACACTAAGCATTTTTTACATACATAGGATCTTAAGTCAAATGCCTTGACTTAATACTATATGGGAGACCAATGTAGAGAATGGCCCAAAGCACTTGCAATATATAACCTGTGCTGATTATGGTAGGTTTTTTTTAATTGAATTTAATTGAATTTTCAAAATTTCTATAATTTTATGTCCAAATATATTTTATTGGTGCTGTCCAGGTGACAAGTTATAAAATAACTAAGACTGCATTGTCAGGATGGGACAGAGTGTTCAAGGTTTGGGTAAAGAGACAGTATAGCATGGATGCTGCTCTGTGAGAGAGCTTAGCAAAACTTATATAAAACTTGCTTAGCATGAGTAGCTAAATTTGCTGAAGCCTTAGGCCACACTTAGATAAAATAATGAACTTTTACTTAGTCCAGTAAGAAAAGGGCCTCAGAGGTGGTTCAAGCTAGGAAGATAAGGCAGTTACAAGCAGTCTGCATTCTGTGATTTAGAATCACCTCCTCCTCAGGACCTTCAGACGCAACAGTAAGACCCAACAAAAACAGAGGTACAACCATCATCAGAGACCGCAAAAAACAAAAATAAGGAGAAAAACAGCTTACCTCAGAATGACGATGAGACCCAATGAGGAGCAGGAGACCCCAGACCAAAAAATTACTATTGGTCTAACTACTGCGTGAGGGGTGGGAAATGTAAGTTGAAAAAACTATAATTGCCCAGGATTTGTTTATGTTAGGGTCCCTCTTAGGAGGCACCCAGCTCAAGCTGTAATTATGGCACGCGCGTGACTAAAATTTAATTTGTTTTGATTTGGCTCTGAACTTTACTTGGGGGAACCTAGGGTCGAGCTCTGTTATGGTGGCCGACAAGCCTAATTTCCATAACATCCTAAATAGCTGTTTTAGGAGAGAACTTGATATGTTCATCGAAATCTGGTAGAAGGATTTTATTGGCACTAATGCAATCTCAGCATATTCTTTGAGTAATTCATTATGTTTCATTTCATCTGTATCAGCATCTGTTTCCTGACATAAGCAGTAAAACTGTCTTTTTTTTATACAGTGGTGTTTGCTTCCAGAATGAATAGCTACAGAGGGTCTTTCAAGGGTCTTTGAATGCTCAGGACAGAATCCAGTGGGAGAGATTCATCAGATCTTTGAGTCTATTTTCTGGAAATAGAGCCTTGCTTTTCTTAATCAGGCTTTGGAGTTTGAGGGTGGAAGAGTTTTTACCTCCTTCTTGCTTCTGATATTAAGAACAACTCAAATCACCAACATAACAGATTGAAATATTCCTGCCTGCATTATAAAGCCTTTAAATCTTGATACTTAATACGCAATTCAAGTAAAAATGTGCCCAAAGATCCATCAGAGATTTATTTTTGAAAGAAGCAGGAATGCGTATGAGAAGATGAGCCTCTAAGTCCTTGCAAGTGTGGCATTGCTGAATGAATGCTGAAATATCCCAAAGCCAGCAGTATTTCCTGACAATTAAAAAGCATCATTGCGGGCCTTTAGTAACTCTGTAGCAACTTGTAGCCTTCTAAGGAGGCATAAAATCAACGTCACCTTTGGCTCTGGTTTCAGCCTTTAGAGGAATAAATCTGGATGAATGCATCTTGTGTATTTGACGCTTAAAGGAAAGAAGTGCCACTCGGTCTATTATGTATTGAGCATCCTCAGTGAATGAAAAAAAATATCATAGTGTCTTCTGTGTGAACCTGTCAGGTATAACTGATGGTATGCCAAATGCTCATTAGATTGGGAATCATTTACTGGTAGTCTCAGGTTATTTTGGGGGAGTTTAGTGGTGTTGCTATCAAAAGCAGTAAATGACTGCTTTTAATCCATACCTACATAATGACCTTATTGGTGTTACACAGCCACCATCTGATTTCCTTTCCTTGACTAGTCCCTTAGGACGGATGGTTATTCCATAAAATCCCAAGGGGAGAACAATAGCCTGGGTTGCCAAATACAGTGGGAAGGATGGATGCTATTGGACAGCTTTGGTGGTTGAGTTCTCAGAACCAGAGAAGCTAGAGACAAGTGTTACCAGAGCAGTAGAGGTGTGACTGCATAACAACAGCACAATTAACAATAACAATACATGAAAACCCCAGTATCATACCTCCATATTCCACAGTAATACTTCCATTCTAAGAACCATTATTCCACATGAAAATCAGTATTGCTCAACAGCATGAGCAGGAAAATTTGCAGACAAAAATGTTGAGGCTAATTGAGGCTAATCATAACTATGAGAAACCTAACCAAGGTAAATGAATAAACAATATGAAGACAGTTGAAATTCAATGTCAGTAATTGTAAAACAGTTCTCACTTAAAAACAAGGGAACTACTTATAAATTCTTTAGTGGTCTTAATGCATTGAAATAACCAGGGGATCACTTTGAACAGTGAAATCTAAACTTCTGTTTAATGATGTACAATGGTGAAAAGAAGTAAAGAAAACATAAGGAACAGGATGAACAATAGAGAAAACTATTACATAGGTCTTCAAAAATACCATAGGCAATATTAACCATCCTAACTAAAAAGAATGCTTTAGAATTTCTATGTTATAGGAAAAAGATCTTATTAAGATTGGGACTGTCTGCTAAAGGAAAATAAGAATGTGTGATAAACACATGCTAAATAATGGATGGTACAGCCAAGGTTGATGGGGAAGATTCCTTTCTTGGGTTTTTTTTTTTTCCTTCCCTAAAAGAAAAATAAGGAATGTCCAATGGGACTGAAAAGCAACATTTTCATAATTGAAAATGGAAGCCATTTTTCACACAGTTCATTATTAGCAATTACACTGAACTGTGAAAATTTAGCAAGAGTCAAAAACAACTAACATTTATACAGGCAACAAAAGTATTCAAATAGTGAATGCTTAAAAAATGCTGTGAGATATATGCATCTGCTATTTGAAGTCACTAGTTATTGTGGACTATGAGTGAAAATTTAGGTGGTACAAGAGAACTCTCAGTTGTGAACTATATGTTTCTATCCTCCTCCAAAAGTGCTTGTGCCAAACACTGTTGCAAACAAGCTGCTTAACCAGATGAATTTCAAGTTTGGTCCATGACAGTGGTTCTATGTTCATATGGTTGGAATGCAGTATTTACTGGGAAGTTAACAATGGAGCCAGGTCTAAATTTGGAATTGCTTACTGAAGAGGAATAAATACCAAGAAACCTTATTTTATTAAGTAGCTGAAGAAGCAGCCATTCATCCTGCCATTTTGGAACTGACTCTGCCCTGTTTCTTTATTTTTGCCAATTTGATATCTGTTTCTATGGAAACAAAAATAGAACTAGCCACCAGCTGAGTCAATTTCAGCTGCTGGCTCCCAGTTCTCACATTTTTCTGTTTCCTTGGAAACTGATGTCAAATCAGTAAGACAAGTAAATCAGCTTTTGCTCTTTAATGTTTACTCTTTCTTTGGACCTACTGTAGATCCTCTGGGCCAGTGGAAGGTTTACAGCTGACTTTAATGGCCATTTTCATCCTCTCTGGAATGGCTGCTAGCCGCCAGCAGGCCCCAGCAGATGCAAGTAAGAGTGAGTGATGCAAGTAAGCCTTAGTTTCAGCTGCTGGCTGGTGGGCTGCTTTCTGTGAGCTACAATGGCAGGGTCTGAGAGCAGGCTACAAATTTTAGGAGACATTAGGCTCCCACAGTCTGTAATATTTCAAACTGGAATGAAAGAAATTAAATTTACTTTAAAAATAGTAGGGGAAACAGATGGGTGTAATTGACTAACAAGCTCTGATCTGTGTTAGGCTGAACACCCCCAGAAACTAGTTCAGACAATTATTTACTTCATTTCATAATGTACGTTCTCTCTAATCCAGCTGTTAGCTGACTGAATAGCTCAACAGCAAAATGTAAACAACAAACCCTAAATGCAAGTGACCCTGCTTGAGCAGGGGAGTTGGACTAGATGATCTCCAGAGGTCCCTTCCGGCCTCAACCATTCTCTGATTCTGTGATTTGTTTATGAGACATACATATGTAGAAAGAGAAAATAACATTATCTGATTGTCTCAAAAAAGGTGAAGAATCTGCATAGCTCTACTTGACTCCAGGAGTTTGAACCAGACATATTTACCAATTCCAGACCTATGTTACTTCCACATTTCTTTCATATATGTACAAACTTACACACACACATACACACACACAGAGAGAGAGAGAGAGAGATACATGCCCTTCTCCATATACAAATTTGGGCTAGAATATTTTCTGGTCTTACAGTAGCAGTGTCATGACAAATATTAAAGGTTAAACCCTGGAAAAGCATGCAGGCAACTAAACTAGGACTTTAGTAGAATTTTGTGTGAAAATGATACTTGGCACATACATCCATGTAGCTGAATCCCAATTTTCACTTTTATTTATTTATTTATTTATTAGCACACAGACAAACCAATTCCACAAGACACAACACTGTCCTAAAGAAAGGTTTTATATTTAGTGGCCTCTGCTTTTAGTTAACTGGTCTAACTATTAGGATACAGAATTATGGTCACCTTGGACATACTCTTTTCCTTCTTTTCTTTTCACCCCTAATATATGAACTCCTTTTCTAAGCCTCCTTTATAGGACATCTCAGTTATGTCCACACAGACTGATATAAAGAGATGAGAAATTCTCTGCCTACTCCAAGCTGGTTAGCTGCAGTCACTATTTTAGTGTGCTGCTCAACTCAAACACCTAGATTTATTAGCTTTGGTTCACTAGCCTTAACACAGTTATGGATTAAGATGGGGCTCTGGATCAGAGCTGGTAGGCCTGAAGGAACTCTTACATCTTCGTAATGTCCACGTGCATGCATCCATAAGTACATAAAGCCTTTCAGTGAATCAGGTCATGAAGACAGTTTTTAGTGCTGAGATTTATCAGATCATTAAGTAAAGACACATTCTATGATATCTAAAACCAGTCTTACCTAGAATAAGTACAGATCAAAGCTGTGCCTGAATGACACACGGTACTGATGCCATGAGTGTAAAATACTGTATTCTTTGACAGGAGTTGCTGAGCTACAAGGAAACCCTAATCTAGAGAAGTATATCAGTGAAATTTTGCTCTGCTGATATGTCTTGTTATCAGGAAAGTGTTAATGATGGATTTATTGGTTACAGAATGGAAACTTTTGCAGGGTAGCTACATCACACTGGGAGCAGGAAGAGTAGCATATTAATAATATTCCTCAACTAATAAAACACTCCTAACAGGGATGCAGACTAAACTATTGCTGAGTTTTGGTTGTTAATGAAGTGGTCCAGACTTGACTACTCACATTTCTACTTAGCTAACAAACTGTTGTCTTTCTCTCACTGATCAGTGGCCTAGTGTTATTACCTTAAATAACTTCCAGAATCATGTATTTGGTTGAATTCATTTGCATTGAATTCCAGATACTATCTCTGGAATATTCATACCACACTAAGAACAGTCTCAACCCTGTCATCACACTAATTCCTACAAGCTTTTGTACTTGCATCAGTCTACTGAGAACATATTAACATCTTACACTATTCACAGCATTGCACTGAGTCAGTTAACACTGTGATTTTGTTCTGAGTTAGCTAGTTAAATAAAAAACTTAGTTATTATATTATGATTATATTGTTAGTTAGCTTGAATCAGGCTTATTCTGTCTTAGTCAAAGAGATGTAATACGCTGATTTTACCCAATCTGCATATGGGTTTCTTCTGATTGAACTTCCACTCAGATATCAAAGCAGTTCTGAGCTAACAATTACATACTGCTGTCAGTAGTTTGGCTATTACTCCCTTGGATTCCTTTAGAAATCTTGTGAGAATCTGGTTCTAGCAATATATTTCTGATGGCTTTGTCTATTTATTGCTTGAGTTCCTCTACCAGTAATTCCAGTCAGTTTTCCAATGAGTTCAACATAAAGGCTTTATTATAGGAACCTCCACAAGCTCTTCCACACTGAAAAAAGTAGAAAAAACATGGCCTTGTTTTCTCCAAATGCTGCTTTTATATTCTGATCAAACATTGCCTTCAAGATTCCCTGGCAAGCTTCCTGTTCACAATATTTAGAGAAAGATTTATTATTCCTTTTTTCTGACTTTTGCAAGTTGTTTTTAGCCTGACTTATTGTGTTCTACATTTAACCTACCAGAGTTGATGATCTTTCCTGTTTTGCTCATTGGATACAACTTTGATTTTTTGAAGGATGTCTTCCTGCTGTTTAGTCGTGCTGAGTTTCTTCTTTTTCAAGTCATATTTGATAAAGGCACACATTTACTCTGTGCCTCTGATATGGTATTCTTAATATTCTCCAGGCCACCTGCAAAGATTTAACTCTCTAGGGTGTCCTCTTTAGCTTCCTTTTAAGAGCTTCTTCACTTTTATGTTGTTCCCCTTTCTGAGATTGAGTACCACTCTAGTGTTTTTTTTTTCTTTTTGGCCGTTATCCAACAGATTAGATCTGTTCAACAGATACTAAAGCTAAGGATATTTATTTACAGCTACAGAATGGTCCTTCAAATATGAACACTTTGAAACAGATTCTATACACTATTCAGAATGAAATCAAGGGTTAGTTATCTTTTTGGGGTACTCTACCATGTTGAATTGTGAAGCTTCTAAAAGATTTCATTTGAGCAGCACATTCTGATATGAAAGGCATTTTTTGCCCTTCCAATGTCTATAACCCCTTCAACATATCAGTCTGAGCTGACCTTCTGATGTCTTGGTTAATAATATATGTCCAATAACGTGGTTACTAATGTGACTGGAATTCATAGGAATTCTGTCTCACTCACTGAAATGGTTGATTTGTTAATCTGTTTTCTATAACAGACAGCACTACTCTGCTACTGGCATGGACGACTCAATCTTTCCTGCATATTGATATATCTATTATGAAAATGTTCTCATTTAAAGTCAGACATTCCTAGTTTCCACATTTTATTTCTACATCAATGCTAGAAGTCCAAGTAAAATATGTCTCACTGTTCTGCTTTTTTTTTTCTTTTTTCTGTATCTTCTAAAATGGCATTCTGTTCTTTTTTTCTCTACTTCATGTTTATTACTACCCCAGGACAAGTAAATGTGAATCCTTAAATACTTGAAACATTCCAGATAATATGACTAGAATGAAGACTATTTATAAATATTGATAATGTTATCATATGGTTGCAAATAGAGGAAATATCACTGTGATATAGTACTAGCACATTAAGGAATAAAAAGCTTGCTGTCCTGGATAATCAAATTTTAAAATTCTGCAAGAAATATTTTTCATGAGTCTAACATTAATGCAAGATCTTTTTTCCTTTGGAAACCATAAAATCTAGTATATACCCTAGCATACAAATCCTTATTTATTAAGCACTATTATTGTTTACCTTTTGAGGCCAAAGGGAGTCAATCTGTGTCTGTATCATAAGCATTTGTGTTGGGAGAAGACAATTAAGGTTTTCGAGCTAGGATTTTGACAACATAGGATTTCGAGCTAAACTGTAGAGTAAAAGAATTACTGTATCATTGTACTATGAGCAATAGGTGTGTGTGACTGTATGTCCACATACAAACTCAATGACCTCTAGTAATTATATAATTGAACTATGATATGCCTCTTGCATTGGGAGAAGAAATGATCCCACTTGGTAAAAGATTTTGCTATTTCAAACTTCTGTGAGAAATGAAATTACAGCAGGCTGGTTTCCTGTGCATTTCTGTCTGTGGTTGCCTTCTCTGTGTTGAATTAAATGTGAAACTTCCCTGTAGCAGGACATGTTTCTCTTTAAACAAAAAGGTAACTTGCTCTGCAAGCTTCCTCTTACAGGGGACACTAATTCAACCCCTCTTTTCCATACAGCTGACTGTTTCCATGAAAATTATAGCAATATTATATCTTTAAGAGCTGTATCTGCTCTGTCAGATTTGACTGAAATTGGCAAACAGCTTCAAAGCTGATTAGGCAGCATGAAAAATCAAGCACATGCAGAGTATCATTGCACATAAATATCGCCTGCTTAAGAAACCAGGAAAAATTCAAAATAGGTGGAGAAAGGAAGTAGAATCACATGCAGAGTATCCTTGCACATAAATATCGCCTGCTTAAGAAACCAGGAAAAATTCAAAATAGGTGGAGAAAGGAAGTAGAATCTTGACACTGGGGCAAAACTCTTCCCCTGCTCCATAAACAGAAGCACTGAAATTCCTAACACCCTACTGAGCCTCAGAACCTGGCAGCTGAAACAGGAAAAAGGTATTTTATATCATAAACCTATTGCTATGCTGCACCTAGGAGAAAGTTAGTCAAAATCAGATCATATCTGTGGAACATTTTGATTATGACAAAACAGGCAAATTCCAATGAGAAAAGCAAATTCCAGATTCAGCCTAGGAAGAAATTAATGAGAAAAGAAGTGATTGGTTTCTTCACTGAGCTGAAACATTTAAGATGTAGCTAGCAGAAGCAAAAACTTTACAGAAGGAGCAACAACGAGACAGTTGAATAGAGTTAACTTCATGGATTAATCACCATTTTTTAGACTACTGCTTGAAGTTGAGAAGCATTCTGTGTCAGAAAATGCTCTTGCATTAAGCGAGAATCAAGCCTACAGTACTCTATACAAAGCATATGTAGGAGGAACCTTACCCTTCTTTCGTAGGAGATCAGGGTCCAACTACAGAACTTTAAAAGTAGTCCCTGACTCTATCTGTAACTTATTTGTTACAACAAACAAATCAAACAACTATCCACCAAATCCAACATCCTACATCATCATTTTCTTTTAATAGGAGTGTTTCTGAGACTTTCTGAAGCAAAGCTCTGCTTTAGGAAAGCAAATCAGAGTTCACCTCAGTGTTTATGTAAGAGAAAAACATATGTACAGAATTTTAATGACTAAATGCGCTTGCATAATACTTTTATTTCCTTGCCTCCCAAAATCTACTAGTTTAAAACATTATGCACAACTTACACTAATAACGAAGAACTCTAATACAAAAATTAAGTCAATTCTATGCTAAATATTTAAAATATCACACATTTTTCATATGCATATTCAGTGAACATGAGTTTTCTAAATATCCACTTCAAAAGGGCTTGCATATTTTCCAGAGAATTTCAGTTCTAATACAAAATTCAGTCTGAGTGATACTCAGTGTGAGTATCTTCAAATAAAAGTTCAAATTCTAGGAAAAAATTGAGATCTTTTTTCAGACATGAAAATGATTTCTTGAAAGGCATCCCTTGCTCTTCAGAAGATACCATTCTAAGATATCTTCCAGAAATTGTATTCAACTTAAAGCTAAAATCCTCTCCTAATAAAATTCCAGAACTACACTGCAAAGTAAGAGAAAAGTAAAAACAATGAAATAAAATATCATATCTTTTCTTGCGTTAATATCACAAGAGCAAAATGTCATTCTTTTTCTCACTGACTGCCAAACATTGGACAATAGAATATGGCTTCTAGATTATCCCCAGATAATCTAGTTTTCAGATATCTCCAGTTTCCATGTTGGAGGTAAGGAACTCTCAAAGACTGCCCATTTGCATGAAGATACAATACACATTTTTTTTTCACTTCTGTATATTTGATGCCATGGTCTTGCTGTCATATACTTTATTTCCAGAAAGCTCTACTTCTAGAAATCTATCAGAACACTGGAAAATTTGAACAGGTGGCATTAAGCTATTATCTTCTCCCTATCAAAACCTCTGGCATGGGAATGACATTAAAACGAGAACAACCACTGTGCATGCACATGCTCTTACTGAGAATAAGCACAGCTGTAGGTAACGTAATTCCTGAACATCTGCAAAAAGAATGCAGTATAAGCAGTGACCTCTCCTGCATTTATCTTGAATGAGTTCTTACTGAAATCTGCTAATGGATTCTGATAATGTATTATTTATTGCAACAGACTCAGAGAGTCTTAGCAAAGACCTCTCCTATATTTACAACACTTTCATCTAAAATCTCTCACAAGTGACAGAAATGTGACACCTTCAACTACAGATAGGATTTCTTTTGGTTGTAGCTCTTTCATTTTTATTCACTTTTGAAAAAAGAAGACACCTCCCCCCGACCCCAAATACACAAAAACTTGACCTGCTTTCATATAACCTGACACATCCTTAGCTAGGCCCTATGGAAAACTATAGATACAGATATGTGACCATGAATATCACCTGGGCTTGAGGACATACCTCCATGTTATACTTTTCCACTGTCCTTCTCAAAGGATCCACAACCTGCCAGCAAATCAGGATGCAAAGATCAATCAGTAGCATCCCTCCAACTATCACCAATAGCTTCTGGTCTTTAATGATCTGGAGACACACACATACACACACACAAAAAAAAAAAAAAAAAAAAAAAAAAAGGAGATTCCCATGAGCCAGTTCCCCGTACAGTTTTCCTCCTATATAGGGATAAAAACACAGGCTGCTAATAAATACATTTTTTAACAATGAACAAAGACAAATTTCAGAAATATCAAAAGATGAAAGCAAGGAGATATAAGTTATTTTAGTTTATTTCATGTTTAGTAGTAATATCTAAAGTGCATTCAAACTCCTAAGAAAGAGACTAGGAGGATTCTGATATATTAATATTGACATCCAGGATTAATATTAAATCCTGAAAAATAAGCATTTTTATTCCAGATACCCACTGTTGTGTTCATGACTGCAAATATGGAAAAGCGTTCATAATGCATCTCAGAACAGGAGGAGTTAATCAGGAATTCGGTTTTTATTAAGATTTACAGTGTTCACTTTTTCATAACATTTTTGGACGTGGAAAACACAATTGCGGGGTCTCAAAATGGAAGTTGGTTTGGGTGGTTTTTTTCTGTTTTTAACATTTTCCTTTGTTACCCAGGGAGAGGAAAAGGATAATGTATTTTTTCTATTTTGCAAAAGTTAGAGGCTTTTATGCACATGCAACTTAAAACATGGGGGGGGGGGGGGGGGGGTTTGCATGTATTTTAAGTTCAAAAGAGAAAACATGATTTTTTATTGAAAAGAACAAGCCAAACTATATATTACATTCTTGTATGGCTACATACAATCCCTGTATTATTTCTACTGATACACGCACATCAATACAGATAAATATACACTGCAAGGAGATTATTTAAATTGCAAAGTTACAACAATGTTCAAAATACCAGGCTTAAATTAACTTTAATGCAGTCCTCCTGTGCCAATGTTTATAATATTTTAAAATGAACATATTCTTCTATTACTTATGAATACTCACCCAATATTCAAAAGATATTGCCCAAATGTTTTAACATGACCAAACCCACATTTTACCCTATTCTTGGTTCTCAGAAACAGCTCATTTCACCCAACCGAAATAGTCAAAAATATTAAGTCTGAGAGGCTTAATAAGTCTGTGGTTATTTCACTGCAGTTTGATAAACTTGTTAAAAACTTGAACATTCATTACAAAGCCAAAATTGTCAGCTAATCTTAAAACAGGAAGGACTAGTATTCCAGCCTGAGATAAATAATGTTTGCGTTGAATTCCTGTCAAGCTTAAGGAAAGGATAGAAGTTAATAAAATGTGAAATAAAGTGGGAGGAACTTTTGAAAATTTGCTTCCACTTTGTTTAGTAAAATGCATTCTTCATTCTGAAAGAAGTTTCTACAATATTATGCACCACTCTGTTAAAGTGCTACTTTAGTTTATAAAGCATTTGGAGTAAACTAAATATAAAACTAAGGCTAGCAATCAGAATGATTTAAATGACTTGATCTATTATTTTCATTTCCTGAGGCCATTTATAAACACAGGTGCCTAACATTATCATAAGGGACCAGAAAAATGATACTTTTCATGTGTTTGCACAAATAATACATCCATCTCAACAGAGATAGTGCAGGCATGTCTGGAGAAGAAGGGTAAAAGGAAAAGGTGCTGCTTTCATTCTGCCATGTCTCACGCCATCAAACTTCTTTGGCAAAGAGAACTTTGAAGAGAAAACTTGTTGGGGGGTGGGAGGGAGAGGGAAGATTGTTGCAATGTATTTTCTCTGTAAACTAAAAGGAAAGCAGATATTAAGTAGACTCTCAGAGACAGTTTAGGTGGTCTCTGGTCTACTTTGGGTCAACATAACTATGCCTAATATTTTACTCGTTTACCAGGTTACAGTCAAAGCTGGAAAAGGACTGATTGTTGATCACTGAGATTATCTACTGTAAAGTGGCAATTAAAACACCCACATAAAGTTTGTATCTTACTGCGTGCCTCTAAACAGGACTTAGGTGAAACATACCTAGTGCTGGTGTCATCAGCATGAGTGGGGACATGTGAGAGAAAATCAGGAGGAGCCGAGTCCAAATAGAAGCTGGATTTGGATGATATGTGGGCATTTCAGTCCAATCCAAATTCGTGATCCAGAAAACAGCTGCTTCCTATCAAAGTCAGAAGTGTTTTTACCGAACAAGCTGTTCGGTAGGAAGTATGACAAAAGGCTTGTGAGCAGAGGAAGCCAGTCTTCCCTCTGCAGGGTACGGTCAGGCTCCCACTGCAAGCGTGCTCTTGGCTGCCCATCCCACCCCATCTGGCTCCCTGGCCCCTTTGGGACCGGCACTTCTGCTGCTGCCCGACAGCTTGGACTCTCAGTAGAGATGGAGAGCATCCTCCCCAGCCTCCTGCCCAGGACCCATTTTGCAGGTTTTAACTCTCTGGTTCAAGAATCAACCCTCACTGTTTCACTGCTGTCTAACCCAGCAAGCAGAGTGTACTGCATCTTACCAGTTCTTGCCAACAATGTGTAAGGAGGATAAGCACATAACCTGATCCCAAATTGCACTCCAAGAGTCAGGTGACCATCAGATAACTACTACACCATTTAAATTTGGTCCTTATTGAATCGGAGAAGAATTGTATAGTATAATTGCATAGAAGCTTATATTTTTGCTAGTCTTGCTTTCAGTGAGGATATGATCACCAAACATACACAGGCATATCTATTTATATTTGTGTATATATATAGGAAGAAAAAGTTTTCACAGTTTTTGGAAGTGTTATCCTTTAACTCTTACTGTTATAATTAGGTATTTCTCACTTTAGGACAATGCTATCTTTACGTAATAATTCCGAGATTACTCATTTCAGAACTTCTGTTACCTACTTCTGAAACAGCTGAAAATTCACATGGGAATTCTTGTTCTACAAGCTTTGTGAGGTACCAGATTTTAAAACTGTTTTTTGTCCCTCTTAAATAGCTTGTAATTTGTTTTATTGGCATATTTTTGTCATTTTTTCTTCTTAATTGATGGGATTTATTTTACTGAAGTTAGCCATTTAACCATTAGGGGTCTAGCCTCTTGATGAACAGTGGTCAGAGACTGAAACCTTCAAAGGACAATTCATCCCACCTGTTTCAGGCACAGTTTAGGATCAGAGAAAGTGCTGTTCTAAAATGTCTTTCTTCCTCACCCCCTCCTCCCCGGTAATGAGGGCGTAAAGACACTTAACTTCAACTAAAAATAAGTGTTTGAGAGACTTAAAGCTATGTGAAAAAATTCTGCCAGAAGTCTTTCCCTCTGCTCTACTGAACCATAGAAGTTCCCTGAAAAACTCCCCCAAAGCACCAGTAACCATGTCTTCTTTTTTCAAAGAAAATAATGAACATTTCTACTGGGACAGCTAGGACATGCAAAACATGAGACAGCCCACTGTCTTCCTAGTTTACACCGAAAACATTGATATTGAAACTAGGGTTGCATCAGGTGCAGCTTTACATGCCAATATTAATAAAACTGGTATAGCCCTGCCAGAATCAAAAGAAAGAAAGGATAACAGCAATAGTAGTAGTACTGATAATCCATTCACTAATGGGATCAGAAGAAATTGTAGGGCCTCCTATTAGCACTGCCTACTTCAAGATCACATCCTTCCTTGCTCCTGTGCATCCTTTATTTGTATGTGGCCTTGCACTACTGCAGATTTGCTAATTCATATTTTAGATTATTTTTGAGTTTGGTAACTTTTTTTTTAAGCAGATAGCTATTTACTTATTGGAGAAAAAGCAGTAATACAGAAAACATTGGAGCTATTTCTTGGATACATCTTTGAGGATCATTTTCTCCTGTATTATATTGCGAATGGCCCTTTTCTGGACAGAAGGGGAGAGAGGTTAGTAGCAGCAGCTGTCACTGGCCTCAAGCATTATTCATCCCTTGTTTCTGCCAGAAAGCAAAATGCCAGGGGGAAAGCAAGCAAAAAAAAAAGCCGTAAGATAACGAGAGGAAGCAATCTGGGCTACTGTGAAACACAATGTTACCAGTGATGCATCCAGGGCAAAATGGATGAAAGCAGGTCTCCTGAAGCTCTCTCTTTCCCAGGGCTCCCTAACTCATCCATTCTGACCCTGTTCAGCACTTTGCAAAACTGTTACAACAATACTGCTTTTAAGTAGAACACTTAACCAAAATACTAGCTTTTCAGAAGGAGATACTGAGAGTCAATAGTTTTTTTGAATTGAAGACCTAATCAATGGGTACTTGGCTCAGTCAGTGGTCTTGACAGCACTGAATTCTAATAAAGTTATTTTTACTGGGAGAAAAAAAGTAATCCAATTTGTCTCATATGTTATGTGAGGATTGCCCTCCATTTAGAAGAAAACAAACAGTTATTTTGCCTTTCCACGCTTAACATCTACCTCAGTTAAATTATTCTAGACTGCAGAAAAAAAGACTTGTGTCAGAGACCTGCTGGGGAGAAAAAAACAGATGCTGATGTTTGTTAGTGCTTTGTTTCCCCAAGCATATTTAAAGAGCTTTATTTCTGCCAATGATCAGCAGTTTTGTCCTAACATAAATTTACTCTGAAAAATGCCATTGGCATATCACCGGCAGCATTTCCAAAAGTCTTGCTGATCTTCCCACCCCACCCTCAGGAAGCCCATATTTCCCTCCTTCTGGCCATTATTCCCACCCACCAGCACTCTTTTAAGTTCAGTACATTCACTCCTTAGGAAACACCAGATGTACTGAAGGAGTCTTGACTCAGATCTTTTGAATCCAACAAATTTTTTCTGTCTGACAAAAGAGAGTCATGAGCAACTGGGGCAGCTTATGATCAAATACACAGTTATTTATTCAGAGGAAGAGGGATTTTGGATTTTCTTTTATCACTTTCACCCTCCTTCCAGTGTACAGTAAGTCAGCCTTGGGAGAAACGCACACTAGTTAATAAAATCCATTTTTATAAGCACTCCTGACTCCTTGCTGAAGCCAAGCTCTCATACAGTAGCACCTGTGAATGGTATTTTCTGCCATCTGTGATTGGATAGGTGAATCTGTCTCATCCTGGCAGATCTGCCTACTGTTAAAAATGCCATTGCTACCAGTCTGGACTATATCTGGAGAGGAAGCTATCCGTCCTCAAAAAAAATTCACTCATAACAGACACTGGTAGACCAGTTTCTCTTCAACAACATCACTGGGTAAGCAAATCAAACTTTTCCTCTATTCCTGAAACTTATGGCTTAGTGGACACCAAGACAAGTTCACAATCAAAGCGTTTATCTTCCACGGAGTCTTTGGTCTGATCACAGGATACACAAAATACGTCTAAAGCTCTGGGTTGATGTTTCTGCTCATGAAACACCATGAAATTTTCTACAACAATCACAGGCTGTACCACATGCCACGACAATTTAAAATGTACATTTGGATAGTTTTTCACAAAGCTGTTATGAGGCTTTTTTTGTTTGTCATCTAAAGCATATCCATTATGCTCTACGGGATCCTACCCTCAAACAATGTATGGTATTGACAGGTAATTTGGCAGACAACAGCAAAAAATCTTTTGATTTGCATTTTGTGCTCAAGGCTAAGGCAGACTTTATTTTGTTATTTCTTACCTTATTAGAAATTGTCTTTGCAAATGTAACTTTTTTTGTATATTGTATGGACCTTCAAGGAGAACTATGTTCAAAATCAGGAAAAAAGACTCTTTTATATGGAGATTTACCCTCTTCTTTTACTACAAAGCTAGTGTAACATTAGCTTTGTATTTTCTGCATTCCAGAAATAGCTTTCCATCATGGATTAAGTATTTCATTTCCTCCTGTTTTTTTTAAAAGTTATGTTCTTTGATACCAGTGACTTCCCCTCCCTCTGTCTGAATAAAGTATCTTTAAATTTAAAGGAAAACCTATTAGCTAATTCCTGAGGTTTTTTTCATTCATTGTATTCATAGGAATATAGCAAGGCTGGGGGGGAGGGTTGTGCCTATGTATAGTTTTTGAGATAAATATGTATTTTCTTTATCATATTCCATTCCATGAAAATGTATACATGTTTTTCTATTTAAGAAGGTAATTTCTGTTTCTGCTATGTAGAATCTCCAGCTCAACCCTTTCTAGCTTAGCTGACAGATCTGCCCCCTTGCCTTCTGGCACTAGCTGGATGAACACTTAATGATATTAAATAACTTTTTTTTTCTAATTGTCCTTTCCCCAAGCTCCTGGGAAAGAATCTACGGAGAGAGCACCTCTCTACAAGATCCTTCTGCGCAGCTGCCTCAACCTTATTCTGTGAAATGAATAGCACCGACAGCCATTACAGAATACCCAGCAAATCTGAAACTGAATATTCCTCTCCCTGTGGTACTAACTGAGCAGAATCACACTGATAGGAGTTTTCCCTCTGAACTGGAGGGGAAAGGGAAAAAAATAACCATTTGTAGGAAAAAATGGTAAAGTCTACAAGGCCAGAAAAGGGTATCATATAATCACTCCTAAACTTGCCTTCAGCATATTCTCTCCATCCTGCCAGTCACCCTTCATTTCTCCTGAAATGATTAACAGACACTTTAGGATCATTTCTCTGCATTTAGCATGACAGCACAGGTGGAGTGGTACAATGAGGATGCTGATGCAATCAGTGGTAAATAGGTGAACTTTGCCTTGCATGGACTGAGGAAGATACCTCTCTTTGGGTTATGAAAGACATTATTATTTTAGAGAACTATTCTGCAATACATTCTTAATTTCTAATATGTAATGGAATTAGAAAAAAGGACTATTGAAAACACATATACTTGTTCCCAATAACTCCACAACATCTTTTCAATAGCTATTATGAGTATTTCCTATAATAGGTTCTATGACTGGTATAGGGAACATGTTTCACACTGCAGTAACATTAGTTTTAATGAGTAAGTGCTAACAGTTTACAGAACATTGCAGTGGCAAGCTTTTTTGACTAACAAGTCAATGGTAGTAAAAAGTTAAGCTTAAGATAATTTACCATCTTACAGGCACTTTGATTAATTTGATGAAAGATTTGTATATCTATTCATAAATTAAAAATAAAAATAAATTTATTTTCTGTGATGACCTACTGTGACCACAGCAGTCAGAGAGCTCTATGATTTCTACTGCTTTTCCAGCTAATGGAGTGCATGGTGCTACTGATAATGATCAACAGTTGGATATGACCAAAAAGCTTGCTTTGAGGACTAAATAGCCTGCTAAAGCACTCATTTTTAGAAAGTATTTTCCTTGTTGACTCTTGTTCAGAATAATTGTAGAGCATCTTTGAGCAGACTCACCCTCTCAGTTACTGCACTACAACAGAGGATGTTCTGACTCCGCATCTTGCTGCCAGGAGAGGCTATCCGATTAGAAGATACCTTACTCCTTTTCCCTTTCATACAAAACACAGGGGAACAAACACCCACTCCCAAAATTTAAAAAAAAAGAAAAAAAAAAAAAAAGCAGTGAGTGTGGCAGAAGATGCAAATTTTACAGAGATTACAGAAGGAGAAGATTTGAGTGACAGCTTAAAAAAACGTAAGGTTTCTCATCTTTGAAAGTCTAAACCTCAGTAATGCTATAATACATAAGTAAATCATAGAGATGATTGTCTTACTAACATTGTCAGTTCAACCATAGGGAGCATAGAGAACGATATAATATTGTTAGTTTCAGAAAGCTCTCTTTCAAGGACAAAAATGAAAAACATTGTAGCCTTTAAAAATATCAAAAATACACCAAAGAAATGTGACTCAACACTCATAGGATCAAACCATTCTTGCTAAATAATGTTTCAGAGAATAGTCTTACAAATGGACATTATCGTTGTGTTAACTTCTGTACGCTACCATAAGCAGAGCTAGATATGCTGTCTTTGGAGGACTCCATATTCCACCCACACAGTAGGTCAAATTCGCCTTTGAGAGGAATGCATCTGCTGAGCTCAGGATTGCATTGGCCCTGAGTGTGGAAGATTTTCTACAAGGGATGTGAATTCTCATCTGTAGTGCTACAGGGGATTCTAATCTTTAGGAAAAATGTGCATAAAGGGTTTGAATGGTCTGAAAGGAATGTTCTGATTTTGTTTGAGATAACATAAAAAAAGTAGACTTTAATATTTTCTTTAATGAACAATTCTCTAGAAAAGCATACTATATCATTACCAAATAGCTGGGGACATCAATGCACTTGATTACATTTACAATCCAATTTCAAGCTATTCAGGGATAAATTGCCTCATACTGTATAGCGACATGTTCCTTATTTCTCTGTCATCCATTACTCTCATAATGCATAGAAATTATGGTTATAGCACCATTTATAAGCTGTTACACTTCACACACAGTTTTCATTGTTTTCCTTTGCTACTGAGGTTTAGCCTTACCATGCAGAAATTTACATACATAAATTATTTCAAAAGCAGATTTTTCTCCTAGATATAGAGACCTTTATTTCAGCTACTTTCTGGGACAGGAGCTTGAGATTTAGCTTCCCAATCCATATTTATATGAATGTAAATTTTAGAAATGTGTCTCCTGTTGTTCCCTGGCTGGCATTTTGGCTGGTCAGATCCTAAGAAAATCAGGCTGCTTATTTTACACCTAAATATGAATTCTTGGGTTACATTGACTATTTTGGAAGCTTTGGACTTAAACTATAACTTAAAAACTATAACTATAGCTATTTGGAGGAAAAAAGGCAGTAACATAATTCTGTTTCCACTCATATCACTTTAGAAAGTACTATAACTGTATATGAATAATATCACTTTAGAAAGTACTATAACTGTATATGAATAATCATCATTAACATACTGCATTGGAAGAATCATGGATCACTTGGTCCAATGGTAAATATTCATAATGAAAAAACCAAAAACCAAACAAAAGCAAATTTTGAACTGAAAGTTTGCCTTCTTTCTTACTCTCAAAGAGTGAACACTAACACTGAACATTTCTTGAGATATCCATATGCTGGTTAATTTTCAGCAGATGGTCTCTCATAGATTGTTGCACTGTTGGTATGGTTACCTAAAGCAACTATTTGGATCTTGACACATATCCTTTCCAGACTTAAGATCTCACATACTTACTTAGTGAAATGCACATGTATCCAAGGGGAAGTCCAGTGCATAGCTTTTTGTTATACACACAAAAACTCCAGCTAAATTAAAAAAAAGTCTTGGAAAAGTGTAAATATTTAAAGTCTTAAAACTGAACTGGAGAAATATTTTATAGCACTAGTTACAGAATGAACTAATTACGTAATATAATCTACATTTATGTTAATATAGAAAGAGTCAAATTTACAAAGGCATTTAAATGAGTAAATAAGCTGTGACCTGTGAGGAACTTACTTAAATTCTGTCAATATAACCTATAAAGTTTGCTTAGTCTAAATTTTAAATGACTAAAATAATGACTATCTTTTTTAAAACCTCTTTAGGACTTTTGTGAGAGAGATTATGGATTGCAAAAAATTATACATTCCACAGATGGCTTCAAAAAGCCCTAGAAAGGTTTATAACTCTAGATTATGCTCATGCTATAAACTTTCTCACAGAGGATTTCAAATGAGGGATGGAGATAGCAATAAACAGAAGCAAGTTGTAAAGAGAAGGCAGCAGCAAATAGGCTGGTAAGCACATGGCCTCCAGTTGCTCTCTTCTCTCCGTCTTGTCCACAGGGGCATTCTGCCCTAATGCAGCTACAGAAATTTTCACTGCAGCTGGTACCACAGGGTGACAGCCAGCTGCTGACCACCCCATCCAGAAGATTTAGTACCTGGGGCTGCTCAGAGTGACCCATGTGCTCCCCTGACCACAATGAACATGAGAATAGCAGCTGGATCCTCTCTTACACCTTTTAATCTCCTCAGTTCGTGGACCACTGAGTATATGAATATGGGAGGTGTGGTGGCCAAAGAGGTGTTAAAAAATGAAGTAGGTAGGCAATGAACTAAAAAGCTTGAGAATTCCTGCTCTGCTACCCTCAGGTGACAAATTTGCCTCTCAAAAAGCTAAGAATACTACAACTACCCATCTTCCTCTGAAAACTATTCTCTAAAGCATAACAAATAATTCTGGCAAAAGCAGAGATTAATTCTCTTTCTCCATATTTGCACTTAACTATCTTATGCATGAGACCACCTTGGTCAATATTCCTACTACCTTTCTCATTTGCATTTTTTCTGTTTTAAGTGAAAAATTTCCTACAGAAAACTGCCTCTCTTATTATATAGTCCTAATGCATTCCCAGAGCAGACTCACTGTGTGTGCTCTATGACACAGACATGCTACAGAAAACTAAGACTGCATTTGTGTCCTATAATTCATATACAAATGGGGGAACAAATCAACATTGCAGAGATCTTAGTTTTAGCAAGGAAGGTTTCAATGATTGACTCTTTAGCCATAATAGTAGCATTTTAACATTTTAATGAGTCCTTTTGTTTTTATAGAAACTTAAAATAAAAAAGAAAAATTAATTTATACAGAGACCTACATGCATCAGCAAGAGGAACCTTTAAACCTTCTTTGCACACCTCATCAACTTCAGCTAAAAGAGTAACTCAGTTCTTCACAAGAACACAAGGCACATACTTTATCAGTAGGTTTGACAGATACTTACTAGTAGAAAAATAAAAGGTGAAACTCTAAAATCTTGTGCTCAGTTTTTATGCTCTGAAAAGAAGCCCACATTTCTGTGCAACCATTCCAACCAGTTCTAATTTCAACTTTTCTTGTTTCTTTTTCCTTTCCTACTCCTATGTTCCTTTCCTAGTCTAAGTCCGTACTCCTTAGGCCTGCCACCCTGCCTCTTAATTTCAGTCGTAATCTAATTCTAAACCAGACCTAGTGTCTCAGCTAGTTTGCTGCCTGATTCCTAAATCCAGTCTCTACAACTCATCATACTTAGGATTCTTGACCACTTATTACAGCCCCCCACGATCAATTCTTCGCTGGCTTTCAATCTTATTCTCTCTCTTCAGGAATTCTTATCCAAATCCAGTCTCCCTTCATTTGCTCCTCAACTTCTTTCCCTAGTCTATAGTCCCACAGCTTTTCTCTATTCTTTTCATTCAGACAGACTCCCATTCTTTTTGAACCTAATCTGATTTCTGATTCTCAGTCTCTTCCCTGTTCTCTGCCTCTCAATCCTGCAGTTCCAGCCTCCTTTTTCTGTGCTAGTGTCAGCAAAGTAGTCTGTACAAACCACCTACTATCCGTCTTTCCAGCGCATGAACACCACAACTGTTTTTAGAAGTCTTTTAAGGACCTGATAGGCTGAAAGTAAGAAAATAGGTTGCCACAACCTTACTGCGAAGTAAGCATAGCTATGTAGAGTCGGACCTGTACATAGTTTTCTTCTCTTGCAGTTGTTTGTAGCTTTCTAATCCTGAGATAGTACTCATATCTTTACTCAACACAGGTTAAGCTCTTTAATCCTTCTTCATCTGTGAGAAACGTATAATCACACAGTGATTATGAAATGTCATCAATGAGTAGAATAACATTGGCAAAACTATATTCACACAAGTCTTAGCAAAGGATGCTGTTTTTCCGCCCATTGTGCCCATATTTTGTGTTTATCATGGAACAACATTGTGACATAAAGATGTATTTTAAAAATGCCATTAGAAGTCTCCATTGGGGGTGAAAACTGAGTATACTTACAATATTGTCAGTGAAAGTTAGACACAAAATATCCCTCCCTTGATACCACACTTAAAGCACTAAGTACGAATGGACAAAGCTGGAATGTAGGACCTGTATCATAATGTTTTACTGTATCCATCTACAAATGGACAAATCCTTGTCTTTGTGGGGGCAGAATATATAAAGCTAATGGAGCCTTTAAAAGTTACTGCTTTGAATTTGTTATTTTTTTGGTATTTGGCAAAAGTGAAGGGGCTGTATTTGATATCCTGGAGTTGTACAAGAGCAGACACTACGCGGTACTGCTGTTTCTCTAAGGGACAGTGCAGTTTCCCTCAAAAAAAAGGCAACTTCTGTAGAGAACCAGTACTAAATGCGGTTTTGTCTCGACATTGCTGCTGCTGCTGCAGAGCTGCCGAGGCGCGTCAGGCAGTGTGCGCCGGCGCCCCCGGGAGCCGTACGTGAGGTAAACAACCTCATGCAGAAGGCGGCTTCTTGGGGAACAGCACATCTGGCACGAACTGCACGTACTCATTTGCAATCTGCACATGAGCAGGAGACCCCCAGATGCCCCTAGCATGTTTCTGGAAGGTTCCGAGAGGGTGGGCAGCTAATCTGCATGGGAAGTGAGGAAGCACCTCCCAGAGACAGGGCAAGAACCTATAAAAACTGCAGACTGTGTAAATGGGGGCGGGGGGGGGGGGTTGTTTGCTACAATTGGAGATCTCAAGTGGAGTCAGCGGAACATCATCGGACTCGGAGTGGCAGTTGCTAGTTTCTTTTCTCCTTTTCCAACTTTCTCTGTCTTTTTCCCTTTACCCTTGTTCCCCTCTCCCCTTCACCTTTCCCCACCTTTTCTCCCCACTCTGTTGAAAATAAAGTTAAAAGGTTATACGATATTTGACCGGTTTTAGCATCTTAATCTTGTCCTTGGGATCATAACGAAACCTTCCCAATATTGGATTGGGACAACTTCACAACCTTCCAAATTTCACCAGAAGGGGTGATTTCTTCAAACAGTCCTGCTAGTTAAAGCTTCACCGGGACACTACATGGTCTCCTGCCACTGATATTCCCTTCTCTCCTTTCATCCACTGCCAATCCTCCCTCCCCTACTGGTGAGGGAAACAGGGGCCTTGCCCACCTCTCCCTGGGCAGAATACTTAGCTGTCCCAGGCGACACAGAGGGGACTTATCAGAAACAGATTTGCACCTCAGTTATAAGTGTTATGATTATTACTAATTCTATTTTATTTTCCATTATCTTTACTAACATCTTTAAAAATAATTTATTTCTCCTTACTGATTTTATCATTTTCATCTGACAAAAATTGATTCCACTTCACCCCTTTGTTTCAAATCCAACTAAATTTAATATATTTTTAATTTGCTTCCTTTGAGCCCTATAAAGACCAAAGAGGGTAACAGAGCTCTGGGAATTTCATAATATTTGTCAGTTAGCAGCCTGGTAGCAGAAGTGTATTCTGAATTTCCTTGTTTATTTTTTCCAATGACAAAGGGGTGCATTTATAAGAAAGTGAAAATAAAAGAGAAAGCTGAGTTGTATAAATAGAAGTTAACAAATATCTCCACCTAAATCAAGATATCCTAAGGCATTTAGTTCCACTCTCCACTGCACTAAAATGGAGCTATACTGCATTATTTGCAATTCTATGTATTTTCTCACAATGAGAGAGAAACTGATTCATCTCTTCCCAAACCCATGACAACATGCATTCACCAAAAGTCTGGAAGCAAGCTTCTCCTATCTAATGAAGATAATTCATCAGGCGATGAATTTTACCACAGGTATAATGAATTCACCACAGGTGAATTATAGCCAAGTTATTTAAATCATTTTGTCACCTTGTATTCCTTGTATTGAAATGCACATCTGCTCTGACATGACATAGCTAATACAAGAAGCATTAATGTGTTTTTTTTTTTCCACGTAGTGTTACTCTTCTTTATTTGTCAGTTGAGATACTGTTTGTGAGAATTTGCATTGTCTAGGCTCCCATACATATAAAATCTGTACACTACAGTGTAGTGTACAGTGTGTCTGTACACTTCATCTATGGAAAATGGAAGTGTCCTTCTGGTAAGAAATAAGTAAAGTATATGATGTTTTTGAATCAGCTCTTAAATACAGTTTTATCCATCCTGGTGAACCAAAGACAGAAAATGCAGTACAAGTAAACATTCACTGTGCACTCACTTTTGCTTTTTTTTTTCCAGAAAATTGTACTGTTTTATGGTTCACATTTGCATTCTGAAATGGGATATCCAAATAAGGCAGACCAAGATTATTCTGTGAAATATCCATTCTTTCAAGTTCACAGAAAAAAATGCACTTCATTTCCAGGATATTGAATAAGATACCCTAATACCTTTAATGTTTCCAGTATCACTTGAAGTGAAGCAATTTGTTGGTCAGTGTCTAGATGTCTGAAGGTTTATCTCTACCACAGTTGCTTTTTAACTAATCTTAAATACTTCCTAAACACAATTCTGAATAAAAAATTGCAATTGGATCATATTATTTGTTACAGATTCTGCTACTTTTAATTCAAAGCCCACTTCATTACTCACATGGAAAGAGATGGGCTTGTTGAGGAATAGGCACTATATAGAATTTGAGGATGTTTAATTAACAGACAATTAATATTATTGTTGAGTAGCAATCTGAAGCTCTAAAATGAAATGTTTTCTAAAAAAAGATAAAGCAAATTCTTAGAGACAGTCCAGTAAAGTAACTGTTCTTTTCTAGTTGAAATAGCATATAGTGTGGAAATGATAACATTCTCAATATAATAAAGGTTATTAAGTAAATGCTGTTATTTTTTACACGGGCAGTATGTTGTGCAACTTCACTAACTTACAAGGATTTGTACCAATATAGCTGAAAGCAAGCTTTCAATTTCAATTTTAATTTTTCAGAAAGACAAAATACTGGCTCAGCTATTGGGTAAAAAAAAAATCTTTCATACAACAAGTCCAAGATTACTGAAAAAATATGCTGGACTTTGGTAGCACAAACTGGTATATTTTGGTGGGTTCTTTGCAAAGATACACACAGGGAGTGATTTCTAGCTTCTCCACTTCCATCCATCCAGGGTATCCTGATTCTGATACAGACATTACTTACAATTTTAGTTAATTTTAAGATACCTTTTTTTTTCCTCTTCATTATTTTGACATTGAATGATATTTGGCCCAAATCTTTTTAGGAAAAGGTATATCTTGTGGATACAGCAAATCTCTACATGCTCTAACTGTAGAAATAACATAGTACTAATAAAAAAATAATTCAGTTCTTCCATGACCATGCATGGGGGTGAGGGGAAAAAGAATCTGATGAGTTTTTGGAAAAGTCATTCTCTTTACTTTAGATGTAAATGTCTCTTTACCACTTATGCATATTTCAGCTGTACATACGAACTGTATTTGGCACTACTTCTCTATAATAATATTAATTTTGTTCCTGTGTTTCATGCACATTTCTCATAATGATTTTTCTGTTAAAATGATTTCTATTCAGCAGTCTCATTTTTAAATAAAACCATCTGATCAAAGGCACTTCATATGCAAAAAGAAGCTGCACTGGAAAAATATCAAAAGAACAATATGAAGATGAAATGCTTTGCTATTGCTAAGCCCAGTCCAATTGTTTACAGAAAATGTTCTGTACTAAAAATTCCTCATACCTCAGTGCCTCATTCTTAGTGCATGCTTATGCAACTTCCATCAAAATTAGAAAAAGGAAGGTGCATAAGCAGCACTTTATCTTGTCTCCTCCCAGCAGTCCATGAGAAACTTGTGTGCAATACCTCTATGCTAAACTGAGATATTCAGAAAACATTTCATAACAGCTAAGGATCTACTAGAAGGATGTGGAAACAGCATGTTAAATAAGAGTGAGGAACAGAATTTACTTTGAAAGTCTACAACTGTATCCACAGTCCACCTACTTTGTTTATACAGAATGAAAGGCTGCTGCTTGATCCCAACTCTCGGAGATTAAAAAGGAGTCAAAATGGAGATCAAGAAAGCCACAATCTCAAATTATTCAGGATATTTAAATGTGACACGTGAACAGAGTCAGCAAAAGTATGGCCATCCAGGAAAATGTAGCAAGACAATTAGAAAATGACTTTAAGAGAGCAATGAGAAAAGAGTTTACTTTCCCTCACCTTTTTCTTCATTTTTACATTTTTGAAAATTGCATGAACTCTCCATGTTTTTGCAAACATTGCACCAAATGCTGTTGTATATCCCACTGTAAGAATCCATGTTCGGACCTAAAAATATATATATAAAAAAAAAGGACAAAGATATTTAATTTTTGCTAGATAACATGCATAGCTTCATTTCAGTCACAATGTCATTTTTTTCTCACAACAGCTGAAAATCAGCTTAAACTAAGTTAAAACAAATTCACAAAAATGTTGACATTACAAAATCATCTTCTTCACTATTTTATTGCTTTTCTTCTTCTCCTCCTTCCATTCCTTCTCCAGCTATATCAAATCTGAATGCTGAATTCACAATATCTTCCACATATACAAACACAACTTTGTTACAATATTGTCTGTTTTTTCACTTTTATTGTGTTATGTGCAGGCAGAAGAAGGAACTAGTGGATGAAGACAAAAGATTGAGAGCAGAAAAACTAGCCAGAGAGCAACATTACAGCAACATTTTGAACTGAACAGATAAGTAAAGATGTTATTCAGGCTAAATAAGAGGAAATTGTATTAAGTGAGGTATGCACCAGTAAGGACCTACACCCTGAGCATTCTGGTAAGATAAGAAAAACTGACCTTAAAATTACCATGTAGGTAAAAGTGGAATGACGAGAACATAGCCTAGGTGGAAGACCTGAAACAACACCTGGAACTTGAGTCTAAGAGAAAAGGAGATGGTGAGGACATGCAGAACGGTGGACTGATGGGACCCGAAGCTGGCTACAGCTTTGAAGTAGACCCATGTAGACATTTTCCTTACAGTGAAATAGAAAACTAAATGACTTTTAAACTAAAGAAAAAAAAAAAAGGCAAGTTTCTTTTAGAATAAAAATTAGAAAGATTTCCTTCGTATTAGAGAAAACTCAAACTGATGAGGAAGGAAAGAACACAAGTTACAACAGCTTTTTATGCAATTCCCCACCTGCCTGCAGCATCCCTGTAGGTAGGTCTTGGCTTTCAGCCAAGCCAGTGACTTTCAGATTTGTAGCAAGCTCTGCACAGCCCCCTCAAGTTCCTTGGAAGTATCCCTTTCCGTGGCCCTTGAGGCCTAGCTGTTTGAAAGCTTTTCTGCCACAAACAGAGTTTTCTCCTTCCCAAAGAGGGACCACAGACCACAGAGCATGGCAGGCAGAAGACCACAGGAGAGGCACAGCAGGGAGCTGGAAGCCTACGACTTAAGCTCAAAGCCTGAAAAACCACAATGAAGAGGGGGGAACAACCTCCTCCTCCTCCCTCTAGAGATCCTGCCTGGGCCAGCTGTCAAAAAGGCGCACTGCATAAATGTGAACAAAGAAGTAAAAATAAAATGCATTGCACACTGCAGATGGAAAAACTGAGGGAGACACAATGGCTAAGAGAGGGGAAGGCAGCCTAGAAAAGGGGAAGGCAGTCTTTGTTCTGGCTATGTTAACCATACATCGCTGTCCAATAAAACTGGTTTTCATTGAAAGTTTCTGATTTGTGGAAACCAAGGTATTTTTTAAAAAAAGAATTTAGAAAACAATGTTTTGATGAACTAGAACCAGATTTTTCATCAGAAACCAGTTTGGTTTCACATCTGACTTCTACAGAGTCTGGATTCTTAATCTGTAATGCTGTGACATGCATACTGGTGTCAAGCTAAGTGGTGTAAGGTGCAGAACTTGGTAGTCTAAGATAAATATTAGGAATAATCTAAATGTTGCACTTCTAAGTCTGTGTTATCTAGTTTTTGCCTTTCCAGAGATCTTCTGCGTTTCAATTTTTGTGTTCAAAAATGGAATTTTTTTTTCCAAAATTTTCTGTGCAATAGAAATTGTGATTTTTAGTAAGCACTGGATATCAAGGAGGAGGAGAAAAAAGAAATGGACCCCCACAAGAGATATTGATAAAGCAATAAGAGACATAAGATGACTACAGTGCCTTAAAAAAAGTATTCATGGTCAATAGTGCTGAATTAGTGGAGGAAAGGACACACAAAATGATTCCACCTTTGGACTTGGAAAGAGGAGGTATTTGAAAATTCACTGAGATAAAGCACTATGGATCAGAAAGAATAAGAACAGACTGAAGGAGAGGAACGCAAAACAGATGTTGTATCCAGCATGCCCAGAGAGGGTATGACAAAAAGAAAGAAGAAAGTAAGATAGTGACTGGAGAGGCAGGTGAGATTAAAGGTGAGGGGGGCTGCTGGTCAGAAAAGGTAGAGAAGAACTGAGGGTACAGAATCACGGATTACAGATGGGAAGAAAGATAGAGGATGGAAAAGACAACTTACTTATCCAGTCTAGTGGCAGAGGGTTGGAATAATTGTTTACCAATTTGCATTCATGTATCTACCCTTAACAAAGATTTTATCATCTTCAAGCTAAACCATGAAAAACTCTCTGGGTATTCTTATTCTAACATTATACTCCATCCCTGTAGCCTATCAGGCTCCATAACCTTTGCCCACATTTTGGCTCTCTATGCACAGTAATTGGAGACTAAACATATAAAGAGTTTATATGAGCTGTATATACAGTTTGTATGAGCTGTAAGTAACCAACAAATAAATGTGCACTTTATTTTAATAAGTACACTTTATTTTGTATGGGGTCTTCTGGCAGGTTATGCCTGCCTGACTGAGCAAAAGGCACACTGGTTGAGCGGTAATTCACACACATACCTCCTCCCCTTGGCAGCATGTCCTGAATAAGAGCAGCTGATAAGACTGGAATGTGAGCATTTAGCAGCATGTGCTAATAGACTTCCAAAACTGCCTGAGAGGGTATGTGCCCCAAAACTGGTCAGCTACAGAGGGAGACAGCCATTGGCTGGGTTCAATAGCAACCAGGGAATCACCATAGACACCTGGAGAAAAAGGATTGCTTTCAGACCTTGAACCTGTATTTCACAAATTGCTGCTTAATCATGACATCAACAAAATCAGTACCGATCCCTATTTAACTCAAGACACATGAGTGGAGCAGTTTCTCCTTGTGGCATTGGTAAATTGGAGAAGGAATTGAATAAAAAGGAATTGAAAGTTAAAAAAAAAAAAAAGAAAAAGAACAGATATTTACAACAGTCTTTGACTGTTCATTATCCATCATTATACATTATGTTAATAACTTCAGTAAAACCAGAGTTCGATCAATTCTGATTTAAATACATATTTCATATCAACATGTTCATATTAGCCAGTTAATCTCTTTTTAACTTCACATCAACTGAGCTGTGATAACCATACTTAGCATTCAATCTTTTTGCGGCTATTAATAAACATTCAGCTCTTTTGTGTACAAGTTAGTGATATATTTGGCAAACAGATACATGGTATTTTCATGTCTCTAATAAGACTCTGTTTTCTCACTGAAACAGTAATTGCCTCTTGGGAATAGTAATAAATTCAGTTATGCTCATAATATGCTTCTAACTGGATATTCAGAAAAATGTTATTTTTATCATGTTCAGTTCAAAAAGTTGTATGTATTTCTGCTTTGGAGTATGCAAATTTTAATGTAACTATTGGCTATATTGGAAACCTTATGGTTCAAAGATATCAGGAGATTTTATCAAAATGTGATCTCTTTTACTGAGAATAAGAGGATAAATCTAAAATGAAAGTAAATTTTTAATTTTGAAGAAAATGACCTTGAACTTATCTGCTATAATTCATTAATGCAGCGAGCAAAATAAAAAAAATTCAACACTCAAAACACTTAAAAATCAAAAGCCAGAGACACATATAGAAACTAATACACAGGGCACATAGGACTTGCACAAAAAAATCATACTCTTAAATGTTATGTAGACCTCTAATACATACGTTGAAAGAACACAATAAAAATAATATCAATAATTGGAGACACGACTTAAGCCTACACTGAATTCCATCACCATGCTGCTATAGAGTCAATCAGTAATTCTCTCACGTAAGAAGTTTTTAATTATGTATTCCAACTGAAGAGACTGAGAAAGATCACTCTTCCCCCAGTAGCTACCAAATGAGCAGGAAAAGCACCTCCTTAAAAGATAGGAGACTTGCATTCAAATCTTTACTCTGAATCAGACACAAAACTTAAAAACAGTCCTATAGAAAGGTAACTTGCAAAAATAGATACTGTTTATCTTTTTCTTAAAAAGTTATATCATTACAAAATTCCTCACACTTTCACTGAATTTTAGGATGTACCTTCAGTTATCTGCTTATATTCCTTGGTTACTTAATTTACTGAGTGAGATGTTTAGACTAATTGAATTTATCTTCCAAAGCACCTGTTTTCTACTATTCGAGAACAAATCACAAATGTCAAAGGAGATATTATTACAATATATACAATAATCAAATATGTCTATACAGATGTTAAAATGCAGTTTCCATGTTTTCTTTTTCTTTAATTTCCTACGCTATTTTATTTTGCAGCCTATTTTTTTAAATATTATGCCAACATCCATGATTGCAATCTGTGCTTTTTATAAATTACTTAATAGAAGCTATTAACAAGTTTATTACTCATGGTAGCTGAAATAGTTAGAGGCCATTTATTTAGTGGACAACCCATCTGACCACCACCAAATAATGAAAGTGTCTCCACAAAGAACCAGACCATTCTGTTTCATTTTCCAGACAGTAGTTTGGAACAGAACAAACAAAAACTCCGTTTTCTAATATTAATGTTAAACCAAACATTGTAAGGTTTAAGTACTCCTGACTTTAGAATTGTGGAGACACTCTGTTTACAAACAAGAGCTTATATCTTGTAGGAGCATAAACTATAACGTGGACTCTTCTAAACTTTCATTTCCAACAAAAAGCCCCTCAAAAAGTGCTAAAGATCTTTTTTTTTAGAAAGGTTATTCTTCCATAATATTCTAAACACTGATAGCTGAAAAGCCATTTATAGTGTTACTTGCATCTGAATCATATTTCCTCTTAACCTTGAGCTTTAACTGGCTAGCCTACATTACAAAGTACAAATTCTACTATTAGTTATCTTCACAAAATTCCATACACACCTCTCCTATTATCTTCTTATCATAATAGTGAAGTGTTTTATATTTATTTACCCATGTAAAAGCTCTACAATGTTGTTTGATATTACAACTCAATACCAATAAAAGAAGCAATTTAATTGTGAACAATGAATTAGTAAAGGAAGATTAGCAAGTGGGGAAAGCATCAGAAACATCCAGAACAAACTCAGAATAATGGTAGGTGCTTCATAAAAGTTGTCCAGAAGAAATTATAGTCCCTTCTTGTTTATATACTCTAAGAATGAAGCAAGCAAACAAAAATACTCTTTTAGGTAGTGGTAAACTTTAGGATAAACAGTAATATTGTCTGAATTTATTTTAAATAGAATTACAATGACTATTAAACTGTATAAAATAATTAACAAGGTATCTTTGAAAATGGACTCAATTGATGAAATGTGTAAAATTTCAGTTTTAAAGAAGTTCTACTGTTTTCCCATCACAAGAACAAAAGCGATTTGACCACCATTGCACATGCATTCAGAAGACCATGCAGTCATGAACTGAATAGGAATGCCTGGGAAGGTGTTGAGCCCAAGAAAGCAATGACAAAAACTTCAAATGCAGTCGATTAAGAAAGTAGTGCATTTTAGTCTTCTGTTAAGTCATGAAAGAAAAAAAAATTAAAACAAGCCTCTGAACAAGCATATGCAACTCGCTCTCTTTTCTGTGTTGCAACTTCAAATTTGCTATACTCATCTGGTTTGCCAACATCAAACAAGCAAAAAGATCAGTGTAAAGAATTAGAATGAAGAATAAAAGATGCCAAATAACAGCAAGAAGAATTTCAATATGTGCTGGATCAAAAACTACACACTTCTTATAGCCAAGCCAGATGAATTCTTTTCTTTTATTAACAATTATTGAATGGATTAGTGAAACACTTTGGTTCTTTAAGTTATAACAACTTTTCCTGTCAATCAGCAAAATGTTTAGATTATGTTTCTGCAGAAGAACCACTCAAATTTAAGACTCTTGTAAGCATCATTTTGTCTGTTTCATGACCATTTTAATGTTTTATTTTAAATAAAAACTTTCAAATCTTTTGTCCATAGGACTTGACATCTCCAACATTCTCCAGCTTAGTTAATGAGACTCAGTCTGATTCATTTTGGCAATATCAATAATTAACTCATTTTGTACATGCACATGGTTGGAAGTTGCAGTGCCTACAGGGTTATTAGGCTGCAGCTGAACAGAAGTTCTCAGCAGCTTGGTGGCATCTTAGTATTAGACTTAGGCACTTTAGGCACTTAAAGTGACAAATGCATGAATAAACTCTGTTGTGGGTTTGTTTAGTCCTGGAGAGCACAATTATCTTTAAGTAGACAATTGCACTGATTTCTGTGGACTACTCATGGGCTTAAAATTAAGGACCTTCTATTGTTCTTGGCAAACTGGGAACATAAAGGATAATTAGAATGAATAAAAGTGTGTCATCTTAACATGTTTTCACTAGGGGCTTGATCCTCCTTCTATTAGCAACAGCAAAATTCCCATTGTGAGCAGAGGCAGGCCCCAATGAGTTCATCCATTTGAATTATACGTTTCACATGTTCATCACTCATCATTAAGAACAATAGTAGCAGATATACCCTAAGTGCTTCTGAAGATCTGGATGCATTTAAAGGTGAATAGTCACATCTTAAGGTACTGCTTAAGGAAGATAAGGTCTATATCATCTATTGTTGGCATGAATGTACCTGTTCTCAGAATGTCTGATTGAAAAGAACGCAAAGTCCAGATATTCACATGCTGTAGTGGGCAGCTGGGCTTTGCCAGTGGATATTTCCATCCTTTCCTTCTCTCTCTCTTTCTGTCTCTCCACCTCACTCCAAATGCTTATTCTTTCTTTGTGTACAAAGCCTGCCTCCAAATGCTTGCATCACAGCTGAGCATAACTGACTGAAACTTGAGAGTCTGAAAATGCTCTGGGATGGATGAGAGCACTACTGAACACAAGTGTGAAAAAGAAAAAAAATAATAGAACTGAAAAGCAATTGGCTCCAAGAACTTTCAGTGCATTTTGGCAGAGCCTCAATGCCAGTGTAAAGATGGCTAACGGAGCTTAGAGTGGTCACTGCAGATACCAGCCTTACTTTCAGAACATCATCAGTTGCCAGTGAACCTCACGCACTCTGTTTTACCTTATTCAAGGCAAAACACTGACAAGACACAGTGACATCACCAGGACATCTGCTTGGTCTTAATAATTCATATCAATTATGCTGATTAGCGAGTACACAGTAAAGCATGCCGAATTCTAGTGACCGTGTAAACTGCAGGACTTAGATCCTCTTTTTGCCCGTCTAACACCTTTTCAGAACTCCAGCATACAAAGGAGACTGAAAGCCAGTAGGTATCTCCAGAGAAGACTTCTCCCAGAATGGTGTGAATCCTTATAGACCTATCCCAAATAGCTCCCTTGCCCCTACTCTATTGCTCAGTCACCTACACAGAACACCTTCTAGGACAAAAAGTGCTGCTGCACATCAGGGCCACAAGGACTGGTGAGAAGGAGAGCCACTCAGTCTACCACCAGCTAGTAGGCTAGACCTTTCTGGGTAGAGACTATGGATGCTCTGTAGCAACCTGGAGTATTTACAACAGCCTTCTTTTCAGACTCAAACCTAATCAGATGTATCTGAATAAATCTGATTAATAAAATTAATAAAAAATTAAAAATTAATAATTTTATTTATTTGTTTCTTGAGGGAGAGGAGAGTTCAGCAAGTTCTTCTTAGGGTCATACTAGCCTTTCATTCTGTAGCAGCTCCAATTTGCAAAAACATTATTAGTCTTAAATGCAAAGCACAAAATCCTCAGTAGAAGGTATTACAGAAATCTAAATATTATGATCATATTTAATATTCCATTTTAGCTATCTTTACTAGCATGTCAGCTTAACCTCTAGTCACAGGTATGTCACTGGCAGTGCTAATTTCTAGTCTTTCTTCCATGTAATGAAGGCTTTCAATTATTTTTCCACTCACTTGCATTTTTCCAGTTACTATCACATCTTGTTTCATGCCCTTGCTTCTAACTTCTCTTTTGTTCTGACACTATGCTAATTCTGAGATTCAAAACAAAGATAAATAATCTTCTTCCTCTCTCCCTCCCTTATGTCCAAAGTATTTTCTAGTTTGGCATACATATGCATTTAATGGACTACTGCATTTCTTTTCCTTTTTCTATGCAATCAATGAAGTTGCTATTAAGTATCACATGGCCTACCTGTTCTATACTGTACTCACCACTTTCTCACTCTCTGTCTCAGTTTCTTTACTAGCATTCACTACATCAGTTTTAATTCCATGTATTTGGAGTTTTACAATATGACATCTGGACTTCTGTAATTCAGAGTGGAAATAAATAATGCCATATTTGGTATTATGAATTCCTAACATAGGAAAACAAATTACTATATTTTTAAGTATACTTGATTACTTTTACATAGAAAATGGACATACTAAGATCTTTTTGGAAATCAACTCCCACTATAGCAAACACTGAACACTACATAATTTTGAAGACTTGTATAATACCACTTTTCAGCAAATTATTTGACCATATGTTTAAAGCACTTTGCTGACACTCAAATACATTTAACGCTTGGTTCTGTATTTCAGGATATTGACTAATATACCACATCCACCTACTGTTCTTACAGAGTAAAGAACAGTGCTACAACTTATCAAAGAAATCCTTCAAATTTTCAGGTATTATTGCTATAATTTTATATTATGCTTCAGCGTCCTTGGAATATTACAGCATAAAACATGCCATATGTAGATGTAGGTTATAGAGATGTCAGGAAAAAGAAACAGAGATTATTAAGCACTTCACTCTCCAAGCAATACTACAAACAGTGTGTTACAGAGGAAGACAATAGATTACATGCACAGTAGATTTGGAATGCAATACCTCAAATTTGGAAGCCATTTTTCCTGAACTTTGTGGGTAGATTCAGGAGAATTTAAGGATCTTCTCTAAGTAGTAGAGCTTATCAAAAATACAAGAACTTAAGTACTGTTTGTTATGCATTTTAGTAGACCTTGTAGTCATTTTAAAATGTATTAACAAAACAGAAAAGGGAGAGTTGGATCTTAGCAAAATGAGATTCTGTTGCATCTTTTATTCCTTGCACAAATGTAATCAGAAAACAACACTGAGATAGAAGGATCACCGTAACCATATATACAGCACCTAATTGAAGATGTTAGCATGTATATACTGCTACTCTGGTGAGATATAATTGTTTTTGAAATATGGAAGACAAAGAGGGAGATTACTTGGCTTAGAGAGGGCACTAATGACAGCTTTTTAGTTTTGCATGTGACTGTAAAAGCTGAACCAAAATTTTGTCTTCTTCACAGAAGAAATCTCTCCTCTCCCTCCATAGACATAGCTCTTCTCTGTGCCTGAAATGTAGTTGTTACAGTTATACCCACACGTTTTTGGCTTAATGGCTTTTTGCTACCACTCTCTATTGTAGTCAGTTCTTTCTAAAATGAGAATTTTAAACTAATCTCTGATATGACTGGAATGGGTAATTAAAATCATCCATTTCCACTGAAATGGATGATCAGGAAAGATTTGTACTAAGCCTGACCCTACAAGAACCAGTATCTGTAAGCAGACCTTCTTAAATCAATAAACATGCTGCCCATTGTATGGAGATTGATGTTCTTTACATATCCTCAAAAGTATGCAGTGTACCCACCACTGATAATTGACAGTGGATGTTTCTGGTGGAAGGAGGACGAACAGAAGAGTTACAGAATAGAACAGTGGGTTTCTGTCTGCCATATTTATGAATTCCCCAGCATTAATTTATTGTTTCCTAGATCCAGGGAAAGTGTGTTGCCACAGTCAATGGTGGCCATGGAAAGATCATTTCTGAGAGAAGCCTAAGCTATCCCCTGAAAGAACTTTTAATTGGAGAAAGCAAGTTTTCTAAGAATTGTTTCAGTTAGCAAGAAGTTGGGAAAAATATTCCTGATTGATAGGTTCCTTCAGAAGGTTTTCTTGCATCTATGATTGCAATGCTGACAAAGCTGAGATTCATGCTAAGATACGTGAGTAGCCACATACAGGAAAGCAGTACCAGAAATGTTCCTGTACTTCAGTGAAAACCTGGAAATACCCAAGGCTGGGGAGGAATGTCACAACCCACATTCTGCTGATTTAATTATATTTTAAAAAATTATATTTTAAAAAACAAACAAACAAACAAACAGAAAAGCTCTATTCAAGGTATATGGCAATACTTTAAAGTCTGGCTTTAAGAACACAGTATTTTCTTTCCCCTTTTATTATTCAGTTAGGTAAAGCAGTTATCTTTTTCAAATGCTTGTCCAGATCTTTCCCTGTATGACACTTAGTTTTGTTACTCATCTTGTCCAACAAACAAAGAATTATTTAACTAAGATAATGTACCAGATACTACTTTAGAAATTAAAATATATATATATACAAGAGAGACATAAGGTAAGACTGAATAAAGCAGCCCTCACTTAAATCTTGCTGCATTTAGAGTATGAGAGTGGAATATTTAGAATATGAGAGTGAAGGTTGCATTTTGAGAAGCAAAGTAGAGAAAGCTGACAAAATGACTAGATATCTGAAAAATCATAGTTCTGAGGCACAGCATTTTGAAAGCACTGGTTTTTCAGAGTTAAGACTGAGCTCTGTTTCACATATAAAAGAAGGGCTCAAATTCTTTGTTTTACATAACTTACTTATTCTGCACAGAGACCTATTTCCTAGAACATCCCCATGCTGATAAGTACCTCTGGTTCCCATTTTCTTTCCTTCCAGTTTGCAATGCTTGGGCTAGGCAAACAACGCTACTTCAAGAGAAGGGTTGCAGACAGCCCAGTCATACAATGGCCTACAGCCTGGCAGTGAATTCTGAATTCAAGCCCCTTGAGGCTGAGGAGACATTAGGACCTACAATTTCCACTTCCTGCTACTATATTCTTCTGCAAAGGAGAGTGAGAAAAGACTGGGAACTGATATCACCAAAAAAAGTCTGAATAAAAGGCCTAGACAAGCAGCAGTCATGAAATGTAACATAATAGGGAATCTATAATATACATATATCTCTTATGTAATATACATAACATAATATGGAATCTATATATTCACATTTACGCTTCTAGCCTGTGGCCCAATGAACCTGAAACTTTCACTAATATTACAGAGTTGTACATGTCTCAGAATTTGGTCCTAAAAGATATCCTGGGAACAAATTAAGAATATCAGTGATTAAATGGAATGAGGACATCCAACTACTACATTTTTCTGTTTGTACATCTTGCAGAACTTTCTTCATGAGCATCTTAAACTACAATATATGGAATTACTTACTGTACAAAGTGTCTCAAATGTCTTTTCAGAGACAAAGGATCCATCAAGGCCAAAAAGAAAAATAGATGCATAAGAAAGCATTCCTCCAAGGATAATAAGGTTGTTCATGTAGGGACTGGACATCTTTATTAGCCTACGGACAAAAGGTGATAGTGCATTAAAGGGGAAAAAAAATATTGCTATGCTATTAGAGCAAAGAAGAGCTTTCTATAACACTGACAAATCAGGCAAATAGATAACCCTTCTTGTAAAACTCTATGAAATCCACAAGCCCACAAACTATTTGTTTTCTTTATAAGGCCTATCATTGCTTTAGGTTATTGAATGCTCAGTAAAAAATATATCCTGTTTTACTGATGGATTAGCTAGCTGGGGTTAATGCACAAAGGGGAAAAAAATTTAAATCACATTTTCCAATGACAAGTAAAAGAACCTGTCATTGTTTCCATGTGAATATACTACACAGCAGTTTCATTAAAATAGTTCTAAAATATGATCTTCATACAGTTTTAATATTTTCCTTACATATATATTGATTACAGACTTTACAAATGTGGCACTTAAAATATGAAGTTATGACAGAAGTCACATGAATGCCTTACTTCTGATTTCTGTTTTTGATGTTGAAGAACAAGAAAGCACCGGCCATTATCATTCCTAGGATAGTGAGAGCTGAAAGGATGCTGTAGAGAGGAAGAGAGATCTTGCGTAGCTCTTCTTGTATAATTGTTTTGTCCTTTGGAGGCTCAAGTCCTATAATTGCAAGAAGAAAAATAGACTAAAGCTGAGTCAGATGTAGAATTTTTTTAAGAAATTATACCTCTCCTCAGTATTATACTCACAACAGATTTAGCAGATGTAAGCCACAGCTGTAGCTGATGAAATATCACTAACTTTGAAAGACATGTTAGTCAGATATGATTGACAAGGTTTGTATTTCTGGAGCAGGTGAACACCTTTTTTGGGGAGAAAAGAAAAAAAAAGATTCACCCTCCCCCTTCCCCCAAACATATGTTCACTCTATCTTCATGTTAAAGGCTAAGTAAACAGTAAAAAGCATACTATAACTGTAAAGTTTACCAGGAGGTTATGATTTCCTGCAGCAGAAAAATGAGGAGACAGAGGACACGGTTTCTCACCATCTTTTCCTTGTCGCCTGGGCATGTTCTAAAGGCCCCACTAGATACCTGCCATGGCTGCAACCAACTGAAATAAAGCTAAAACAGAGAAGTTTGCTATTCTGGCTTAATCAGTCACTCAATATTAACTCCTTCTTCACTGAAGAGAAATGTGTCAGAGTGCCTCGTGGGCTGGCAGCTCCCTGGGGCTGGGGCAGACTGGCACACCCAGCCCAGGCAGGGACTCAGGACCCTGGCTGGGCTGAACTGGAGCCCCTGGACCATGAGTGGGGGTGGATGGAGGCCTCAGGGAGGCACAGTGGGTAACGAAGACAGACCCACTTCTCAAATCCCTGCAAATGTGACCTGAACCTCTGAACTTAAAAGCTATGCTTAAAGCCACATACTTGATTGACACTCAGCTCCCACCAATTAAAGGCTTTTTGGTTTAATGAGAAGAATTATTTTCTGACAACTATAATAAAGCTCTGCATTCCCCACTTGTTCTCCTGACCTATCTTATCTACTTACTAAAATTTTCCTTGGTGCAGGGACAAAAGACCTATGACAAAAGACCTATGACAAAACCTCTTGACAAAAGACCTATTGCATCACTGACTTCCTTCAGAAAGAAATTTTGCATCCAAAAATGTCTGAGCCTGTCCTTACCACATAAACTCTCTGTGGAGCTGTGGAAAGATTTCACAAGGGCAGGCCTGCTTCCTATCATGAAACAGCTGTATAGACAAACCTGACTAGCAGCTGCCATAGCTAAATTTCGTGTCCACTCTTCTGCTGTACACCTAAAAAAAAATTTAAGACTTTATGCAGTAGAAAACATTTTATCCATACCAGTTCAGCTGAAATGATTCAGACGGTTGAACCTTCTCATGCTTTGGCCTTTACATTTCTTTGCAAAAGAAATCCCTTTTAGCTGTTCATCATAATAAAGTGATAGTCAAGGGACCATTTGCTGATTTGATATTGGAGAAGAATAAGGGAGATTTTACATTTTTCCCCTTCTCACATCAGGGCATGCATTAACAAATTACGTATTTGTATGACACTTTCCACAGAATTAGGCAATGACTAACAAGCCAAAAATACAGTAAGGCATGTGCCTGAATTAAGAGAAATGATATTAAAGAAATACATTGAAAAAAACTACAATACTTAAAATACAGAGAGTATATTGATGATTGGTATTTATTAATCATAAACAATCAGTAATTCTGTAAAATACATTTTCTTGTTTGTAGAATGGCCATTCAATTCTATTGCTTTTAATATTGTGAATGGCTGCTCTCTGGTGTGTAATTTTACACAGTGCTTTAGACAGGCTATAATTACTAGGCTTCATTTCAAATACTTAAAGAAACTAAGACTTTTATACTGTATGGTAAGTGCAACAACAGTGTCCTCCATACCATTTACATCACTGCTCCAGCCAATAGTTAGTGTGGGGGTGTGAGGAGGACTCACTGTGAGCTGCATAATGCATCTGTAAGACAAACCTTAGACAGGCTACATGTGAAAGAAACACCAGATGCAGCCAGAACAAAAGCTAAGAGTCTGACCCTGCAGAAATCCTGAATAGTGCATTTTCCTATTCTTTACTGTCCAAAAAGGCATGGAGTTAAGAACAAAAAATTGCCTTTTGTTATTGAGTTCAACCTGCATATATCCTTTGGAAATTAACGGTATTAAATCAGTTTTCAATTGCATCATCAATTCCTCCTTCCAGCAAAAATAATCTGCTGAGTTTTTTGTTGTCCTGCAGCTGGTAGTCCTGTCCACTGAAGGCTGCCAGAAGGAAAGATGGAGAGCTTGAGGGGAGTCATGGATTAGATCACTGCAGTGAAACTCTGGTCGTGCTCATGCAAAGTTCAGGTGTCTGCTCCTGGGAGACAGGTGTAGTAGAGGACTGGATATGGCAGTTTGCTACGTTCACAGGGGAAACTACACAGAACTCATGAAGCTGACTTAGCTTTACCTTGTGTTACTGAATTGCACCATAATAGCCGGGTTTCATCTTAATTACTAGCTTTCCAAAGAATCTACATATCTATATACAACAGGAGAGATCCTTAATTAATTTCCACTGACATTGGTCTGCCATGATTATCTATATGTCTGCACTGCAACTGCTGTGAGGGCAGAGGAAGTCCTCATGTTAACTTTGGAGCAGCCTGGGAAAAAAGTGTTGAAAAGACAATGGCAAAATTAGCTATATGGCTGCCATGGCCCCTGGGAGGGCTGCTGGGCTCCTAGTCCCAGGCTGCTGGGGCTATCTCTCAATGGCCACCTTAAAGCTACCTTTGGTATGTTGAAATACTATTTCCTAACTGCCTAACAGACACGTCCCAAAGAAAAACAACCACCTCCTTTTCGTCTGCAAACACAGCACACAGGAGCACCCCTCAGGTGAGATGAACTGGGGGAGTGGGAAATGGGGATGAAATTAGATTATTATTGCTTGAAGGAGATGAAATAAAAGAGATATCCTGTGGCTTGCTGAAATAACAAAGAACATTTGTGTACACATATCAATTTCAATTTGCCCCAGTTATTAGAATAGAAAACAATTACACAGTATCAAAACACTGCAATTTTCTGTTTAGAATTCTCCTTCTATTTTCCTGCACGTACCAGTAAAATATGAAATAGCTCAATTCTTTCTCTTTTTATACAGTTTCATAGTTATTCAATATTAAAAATCCTAACAGTAATCTAAACAGCATACACTCTTACAAACTATATGTAGCAATCCATGTAATTCCTGTATCTCTTTCCAGTTTTGTGTCCTACCTTGGAACCTGATGCTGTTATTGATTATTTCCAGTGTGTCAGCTACGGCATTATACTCTCCCACCTTCACTTCTTTTCTTTCTGCAAGAAACAAACAAGAGTGATTGTTTGTGGCAGTTCACATATTCTTGATTACTTAACTGCTTTTGTCTTCTTTTTGACAGTATGTTTCTTTCACATAATCACAAAAAAAAATCTCAAAGAAAAGAAATATTCCTGATGTGCACGAATTATTAAAGCAGGCAGCTAAAATCATTAAAAGAAGTATTTCTGAATTTTTAGAGAAATGAGAAGTATTTTTAAGCACTCATTTACGTTAACAGGAAATGATTGTAGCAGGACACAAACATATCCAGCCTAAAAGTCACACACAGTTACTGGCTGACACTGAGTAAGACACTTTGCTGGAAGAACAGATATGGCTATCCATGCCATAATCACATGTTCCGCACCTATTTAAACAACTAGGACATCTCGCTTAGTGAAGTATTTCCCACAGGAGTCATAGTGGCAGGCTCCAGCCAGTATGGAGTAGACTGGCTAGTTAATAAATATGCTGGGAATCTAATCTCTTATTCTAACTGAGAATTAATAACTTTGTACACTGACTGCAAAACAGTCTGTATAATTAAAGCCAGCTTGCACTTGAGCTAAAATATTTACTGTTACTCTCATGTGCTCTTTTGGGACTATAGTTGTATATATGGCCTTGTTCCTAAAGGATTTAAGTAATGCAGATATGGAAACTTCATATGTTTGGCTATTGTCCTGGTCACTTATTTTCAACTCCATCACACATTCGTCCCAGCCTTCTGATGGCATCTGGCACAAACTGATTTCTGCTATTTCTTATAGGTTTTTGGTATTGCTTAGAGGGGCATGGATTTACTAAATCATCGCTTTTATACTAAGCTGTTTACCTTTTGATGAAAAATACATAAATCACAGGCACCTTGGTTACAATTCTCTTAGATGAGCTGCTCAGCGGTGCCAAAATTTTTCTTTCAGGCCTCTACTTCTGGGCATGCACAATCCAATTTACATTTAAATTCCGAGCTCATGACCCTATTTGTGATACTGGTTTTGGGAACTGATGATCTTGAACTGGATGAGCAGTTTGAAAAGGCTATATTTTATCCAACAACTCCACATCAACCTTTTCTCCTTTCTCACTCAAAACTTTTGTGCGCTGCTCAGCTCTGCTGAATGGAGCTGCTAGCTCTACAGGCTGGTTAATATTAATCTGAAAGCTCACAGGAGGCAAAAGTTTTCCTTGTATAAGCCTCACTTATTATTGTTAAAACCGTACATGCAGAACTGTACACTAGGCTTGGGCTGCAAACCCGGCAGACGTACCTAGGCATTTTCCATAACTCCATCGAAAGTTAGAGTTTGCACTTCCAAAAACTGACTTTCCTTTTACATAGATATGATCCATTTGTGGTGTTCTGAGACTAATTTGAAATAAAAGTGCATTTTCCTAGTCTCCAGCACCAGCTTTACAAGGCCCATCCACACAAACTTCTTTTCCACACAGTATAACATACACTTAGAGGGTAAAAAGAAGTTTATGCCTCCTGTCACAGACTGAAAATTCTTTGAGAAATAGATATATGCATAAATATTTGTCTCTATTAAATAATAAAATCTTCACAGTAGTAATCTATATATTAAAATGGTTACTTCTTCTGCAGATGATACAAAACGGGGAGAAGTGGCTGATACACTAGATGGTTGTGCTGCCATTCAGGGGGACCTGGACAGGCTGCAGAAATGGGTGGAGAGGAACCTTGTGAAGTTCAGCAAAGGCAAGTGCAGGGTCCTGCACCTAGAGAGGAATAACCCCATATACCAGTACAGACTGGGAGCAGACCTGCTGGAAAGCAGCCCTGCAGAGAAGGACCTGGGAGTCCTGGTGGACAAGTTGAACATGAACCAGCAATGTGCCCTCGTGACAAAGGTCATGCCCAGGCCAACAGCCTGGGTTGCTTTAGGAAGAGCATTGCCAGCAGATCAAGGGAGGTGATCCTTCCTTTCTACTCAGCCCTGGTGAGGCCACGTCTGGAGTGGTGCATGCAATTCTGGTTCTCCGGTACAAGACAGACATGGATTTACTGGAGTGAGTCCAGCAAAGGGCTACAAAGATAATAAAGGAGTTGGAGCTTCTTCCATACAAGGAGAGGCTGAGAGAGTGGGACTGTTTAGCCTGGAGAAGAGAAGACTGGGGGGGGGGGGGGGGATCATATCAATGTTTATAATATCTTATTATATCTGAAGGGAGGGTTTAAAGAGAACAGAGACAGACTCTTCTCAGTGATGCCTAGTGACAGAATGAGAGGCAACGGGCACAAACAATCACAAGACATTCCATTTGAACATAAGAAAACACTTCTTCACTGTGAGAGTGGTTGAACGGGCTGTCCAGAGAGGTTGGGGAGTCTTCATTCTTGGAGATATTCAGAATCTGACTGGACACCATCCTGCACAACCTGCTGTAGCTGGTCCTGCTTGGGTGGGAGGGGGTTAAACCAGATGATCTCCAGAAGTTCTTTCCAAACACAACTATTCTGTGATTCAGTGTTAACAGCATGATAGTCACTGTCTGTGTAAATGTATTGTCTAAATACTGTCTAAATGTAAAACATCAAACAAAAAAGCTAGCGAGAAGACAGACAAACACTAGAATGCATACCTGCATACCTAGAATTCACACATTAGATGCCATATAGTCCACAGAAAATACTGAGGACTTTATAGCTTTCACATGATGTGAATGAGATGCCTCTCACAGCATCTCCATGCTGCACCAAATGGGGAGGAGATGTACCTTGGTGGTGATCTAGCCACGGCTTTACAGCAACAGACTAAAACCTGAGAGTTTGGATGAACAACAAAGAGACAGAAGCAATTGCTCTGCAAACATTTCTGAATGGAGGCAGTTATTGGTACTAGGTTACATGTGAGAAGCACATAATAGGTGAGAAAGCATACATAAAGGGGAGGATAAATCTATGGCCTATTGATTAAGGAACTGGAAGAGAGAAACTTTTTCTGTATTTTAATCAGTGATTGTTTCATGTGACATACAAAGCCTATCCTTTTTAACTTTTATAGATTCTTGAACAGGCTCCTTCACAGATGAAGGCAATATTCAGACCATGCCTATGATAGTAGCTGCAGCGCAGTTAACATGCTTGAGATAGGTTAAAACTAGCTGGACTGGACACCAGGAGTTAGCCGTGATAGGAATGGAGCTCCGTAGAACCAACTGGAGCAGCAAACTTCCTTAGCAGAATGAGCTGAACACAACACACTTCTGGACTTGGAGCTCCAAGACTGTGAAAAAATACACATTAAGTGTTTAATACCAATGAAACACATTATCAGTGTGTGGTCCCTTACAAATAGGAAAGAGCAGTTCATAGAGCACATGCCAAGGCTTACTGAAGTCAAGAAATTCTATATAGATATTTGGTATCTTAAAATAGTTGCAATTATGGAAGGTAGTCTATGAGGAAAATAAACCATATTTTTATTGACAGGAAGGATATCCTATCATTAGCATAATATGATTGTGGCAGTGCTGAGGGAGGACACATGAATAGTCTTTATACTCCTGAAAAACAAGCAAACAACAACTGTTCGTTTTTCAGTTCCCCAAGCACACAGGATGATCAGTTGCAAAGTCGTTTAAAGGAGCAGGGAGGCAGCAGTATGGCTCTCTGCTCTGCTGCATAGGCCAGTATAGCTAAGGATGGGACTGCAAGCTCTATTTTTCTCTGTGCCATTCCCTCAAGTTCCCTTTGGAAATTCTAAATTATTCAAGTCAGTATACTAATGGCATAATCCATTTTATACCTGTCAAATGCTCTGTGTTTAACGACAAAGGACAGGAGGAAGTGGTACGTCTTCAAATAAATAAACCAGCAAAGTGCTTTACACACTATTCAGAATACATTGTTGCCTTGTATCTTTACTGCATGAATTATTTTTAACTTGATCTTGTGGCGGAAAGTATTAAGAACTAACTAAACAGAAACAGAAAACTGGCCAAGAAATACGTCACTGAAGATTATGCTTAACAGAATTATTAACAACTAATCCTTGTCACTAAAAAAATTGTCACAGAGTAGATTATTTGCACAGTCAACGTGAAAGTCTTCTGCCAACAAAGAACTGAACTAATCTTAAAGATGGGCTAAAATGTTTTATATCATTTATTATACAATTTTACAGCTTACTTTAAGCAACGCCTAACAAATTGACACACTGTAACTTAATTAATTGAGGCATGTTTCACAAAGATAATAAAACAGATATTTGACTGTACATCAGGTAGTTAACTGTTCTTGTTTCATAAAAGCAAAAATAATCCTGCAACTGACGTCAACTGAGTAAGATAAACTTACCAAAATGCACAAGAATATCGTCATTGCTGGTATGACTGATATCCATTCACACTGAGAACTTCCACATAAGATTAGGCTTTGTTTCAGTTCCTTCCATATACTGATGTCATATTTTCCATTCCCATTATATTTCAATATGTGTACTTATTCACATGTGATGAAGCCAGCTTATGCTGAGAGATGTTTAAGGATGAGAGAAAACACAAGGGATATTCCTTCACCTCTTGCAAAGTATAAGAGATGGGACTGATGGATTTCCTTTGTTTTTCCTCCTTGCAGACATCACTGGCTACCTCGTAACAATACTAAGACTTTGTCTCCATCCAAAGTTTGCAGCCCCTTCAAGTACATTAATCTAACTGAAATAGTACAAATAACCTTAGTGGTGATAAGTCAATATAAAAGTGCTTACACCACTATAATCATCAGTATAATTTATGCCAGTAATAGTAAGGACACACCGAAATAAGAGAGTTTCCTATGGAGTTACACAAAAATATATGTGAAGGAATTAATGAAATCCTACATGTCTAGTTGATTATACCAACACAAAATCTGTGCCTAACTCACCAGGACAAAGACTAACTTATAACTCTTTCCTAACATTACTGGGGTGCACAAACTGCATGGCTGTAGAAGAAAATTAAGGACCTTGGCCTTCTAAATAGTTTGCCATAGTTGACGTTACTTGTACTTTGTTATGTCACTGTAGCTCTTTATAAAGTTAAAAATAATTCCGTGGGAACTACAAAGACAAACATGCACAGGTGATGAGTGTTTTACTTTCCAACAAATAAATTACATTTACTATGGACAGTTCTCCAGATAAGGTAAGGGTCACTGAGACATATCCATTACAGGCACTTTAGACTAATCAATTTAGAATCAGCAGAAAAAAAAAAAAAAACATTACCTATAACTGACAGAATGGACAAGTGATCTTTGTCTGTCCCCAAAAACTCATCCTCTTAGAAGGTGCTGCCTCCATGTCTCCTCCTCCTTGAAATATGCCTCCAAATATTTTAGGTATAACTCCTCCTGCTTCTCCCCTCAGGAAATTATCACTGTATCCTCTAAAAACCCTCCTTGGGCACCAGTTTAACAGCTCCTTCTCCCACTCTTTGTTGCCTGCTTTGCTTTCTTAACCATCACAGTTTATTGGGAGTAATTAGATATTTAGCACATTAGAAAATCTTGCCACATATTCAGTGGCAGCCTATCTCAGGATCCAATATTATTAAACCTTGGCTCACTTCATAAACATTTAGTACTTGCACATGGTTCTTTATCCACGTCTCTCAGCCCAAAAAGACTTTTGGCAGCCATGGGAAATATTGACCATTAGCTCTCAGAAGAATGTTGGAAAATGTTCAAGTGATCACCAACAAGTGAATCTGATCATGGACCATACACATGTAAAACATTTAAAAATACTTAGGAAGAGAATATGACACTTAGAGCTTGGAAAGTTGTTCATTTTAATTTTCAAATCAGTTTCCTAGATACGAAGCAAAAATCGTGCCACTGCCACTGCACAAATATCACAAAGTACTCACACTTTCACAGACAGATCTAACCTATCTGAAAGTTCATTCATAAGGTGACATCCCACTGACAGGTTCAGTCCAGAGTCAAGGTTAAAGACGCATGAATACATTATGATGTCCTGAGGCTTTTCTTTCTCCAGCTTGGCTCCTGGTCACATTCTCCTGTAAAGATTGAATGTCTTTCTTGAGTACTTTAAACTGTCAGTCACTTAGCTAGCATGTGCCACTGACAGGTCTTAGCTCTTCTTCCTTTTTTCTTCTATTATCTTTTGCAGAAACTCAGGAAGAACTAGTGTTCCACACTGAGTGATTGTAATTCTGTGACTACGGGTATTCAGAGAACAAGTTAATGGAAAGAAGACAGGTCAATTACAAGCAGTGAAAAAACTCGTCTGATGCTTGCAAACTGATGGAGTCTGAGAACACTCCCCATACTTCAGTAAGTCCTGTGGAGGCTGTCTGCATAGCCTCTTTTTACCTGTCTTACCTTTATATCGCTCATTTTGAAAGCTGTTTAACAAAATAACTGTGATCTCCCATGAAAGCTGGAAATGCTGTTTTAAATGCCTTTTTTAACATTACTGAGTTAAACCAAGCATTATGAAATATAACTTACTATAGAATAAATACAAAAATATTTCTTCTTGTGGATCCTGCAGAAACTTGTAGCAAATTAATATAATCTTAAATTATGTGTCCTTGTCCTACAGGACCAGAAAGCTTTTCAGTTATCCTTATCAGATATCAGCAATAGCAAATCCATGTTATAAGATTCTAGCTTTAAAAAATCACAAGGGAAGCTTATAATAACTTCCTCATGAATTTCTACCCACTTATAGGTAAGCATTTCTTTGTTTAAAAGACAGAGGTGCTGAGATTAAGAATCACAGTTCAAATAACGCGTAAAATGTCAGTTCAGATAGAAGATTATTCTTGAACAGTAGCTTCCAGAAAAGGAAGAATCAGAGAGGAAAAGATACATTATTTCTGAAAGGATGTAAATTACCACAGGATTTTACATTTGTAATTAGGAGATAACAAATTAGTTTTTCCAGAAGAAATATTACCTTCATCTTTAACCCCCACATTTCTATTTTTTTCATTTGAAGTTCTGGTCTAGTGTTTTATTTCTGTAATCTTGGATTCCAGTTCACACATCTTGCAGAAAATCCTAAATTATGAAAGCAGTGTGTGATAATGACAGTATAGGTGATAATTACTCTTCATAGCCACTTCTCAAGTCCTATCTTTCATTCATCCATTAAGGAAAACAGACAGAAACGTTAGACTAGGCAAAGACAAAATAGTATATGTCAACTGTACTATATGTCAGGATAAAAACTAAGTCTTAATCTTGGTCTTATTTCATTATATTTAGTAATGGTACTTAGCCAACAGGAAATATTAAGTAAGCAAGCAAGCACATAAAATGTCAGCAAGTACCCTGAATTCACAAAAACTCTAGTCTAGTTTTATAGTCCAAGCAGATTTTTCTATAAAGTGTTTAAGCATCTACATTTTTAAAAGCTTATCAAAACTAAATTTACCGATACTTTTCAAACTCTGCTTCTACCTTTCTGTTTTTGATTCCTTCTATTTTATTTGTTAGACTGGCTTCTGCTAGCTCTGCATAGAAATTTAGTAATATAATTGATGTGGGTGTAAATTTATCTTAGGTATTTATATATTATTTGTCAAAGAGTTATGCAATGAAATAAAAAAAATGATGATAAGCTTAAAACAATTACTTCTTAACATCTGAACTGGTAACAATGTCATACTTTTTGTTCAGGAACCCAAGAAAGTTATAAACAAGTATACAACAACGAAAACAGATTACTGCTGAAATATAACTACTGGTGTGATGAACAAAGGGTATGGAACTTACATTTACTCTTATAAACATTATTTCCAGTTTCTTAGGACATTTAAAGAGTCCTTGATAGTTTAAAATGAAACTGTATATGGGATCATTCTTTTTGGTGTTAATATTTGTATAATAAAATCTTAATTGAAAATCATAATCAAGCTTCCAAAAGGTTTAATAGGGTGCTGTTCCTGACTAATAGAATTTACAGTGGGAAACAACATAGTATGCACAAAACTATGGGCAACCAGTCTTAGCACCACAAGAAGGAATTTCCTCTATTATTAAATTATAATTTTTTATTAGTTGTTGTGTGCCTTTTAGTACCTTTATTCATATACATTAGTCCATTTTCTACAGCGTGTGTACTCTGAGTTCAAACTAATTATATGCACAAGTTTGGACGGGCTCCACAGCAGACCTCTCAGGAGGTTCCAGGGTTTGAAGGCCCATCTAGGCAGTGGCAGGGTTGAATGCAGATGCCACTGCTCTGAAGAGACGTCCCAGCTAGCAGTCACCCAGGATCCAGTAACAGATCTATCTGTCAAAATGTCTCCAAGAGAGGGACAGCTGAAGCTGGGACAGCTGATGCCCAGAAGGTGAAGATGCCAGGGAATGAGGTTGTGGCTAAATCCTGTTGCCTCTTGAGCTTAATTTCAGAGTACTAAAACATCGGACACTCTGAGGCATGATTTAAGATATTCTGTAATAGGGCAAGAGATAAGAGACAGCAAATCATAGGAAGTCTCCATATCCATTTTGACAATCTAAGGGGCTTCCAAAGAATCCCAAGAGGAAACAGACAAGTAGTGTTGCCAAACCTCTTATCCAAAGGAAATAAATGCAATTATTATCTCTTTGGTGCCCTGACTGTGAGCATGCATAGCATGCACTACCAGGAGAGTGTGGCAAAAGAAGTGAAATACTATCAAACTACCAGAGAATATAGTTTTAGTTATTCCAAAAGTTGTTCATGAATTTGTGCCAAGCTTGCCAAGTAGTATTATTTATCTAGGGAAGAAAAGATTGGAAATAGAACTGTTGCCAGCCCCTTTTCACCTGCCAGATTAAAGCTCGTCTGTAACCCAAAAATGCAAAATACCCAAGAGAGTAGCCAGCTCCCAGCTTAGCTCATTTGTATCTCCTGGCTCAGTATTTAAGCTTTCCATACAAAACTGACAGAAGAAGTGACTGACCATCACCACAGCCTGATAGGAAAGACAGCCCAACAAGAAAGACAGTCCCTTGGGGACCTGGAACACCCTGACTCCAGCCATTTGTACACTGTGGTTGAATCAGGCGAAAGATCAGGGTGAACTTTTTTCTCCTCCTGTACATTTGAAATGCTAACATTCATTTGTTTTTCTCATGGATACCCCAAAAGAAGTATTTCATTACACTTACCTGAACACAAAACTCATCAAACTGAAATTTTAAATTCAGCTCCATCTGGAGTCACTGTTTCTTTTTTCAGTTGGGAAGACAAATAAAAACAATTGGTTACTTAGTAAACCTTGGATGGTTGGCTCTTTCCCCAGAGATGCTCTTCTTGTCAGTCCAGTGATGCACAGCTTAACCACAGAGAGTAGGCCCTGGTCTGTGGACAGAGTCAGCTGATCTGCACAACCCAGCCAAACCTCTGTCAACACCTTTTTGGGGACTGCTCAGACATACAGAACAAGTGGCATGCTGTAGTCCTCCTTTTAGGGATCAGTGGCCCCAGCTGATTTATACTATGGCCATCCATATATGCATAACATGACCAAAACAGAAATGGCTCCCACAACAGGACAAGTGTGCACTTAGCTGGAGGATAGGAGCAGACAAGCATGCCAGCTATTCCACTCATGATAAGAAGTGCCCAAGTGCCTTGTAACATGGTCGTTTTCCCTTCATTTAGCAAAGAATGCCGACTTTCTGGTAATGTCTCACACAGAGCAGAGACAGAACAGAGGCTTCACTATCCTGAGTCGTGCATTTGGATGCATACCTATGATTATACAATTAGTGCATTCCCTCACCATCTGTCACTGTTGTACTTCCAGTCTTATGAGAGGAGAGGGCTCAGCACAGGCAGACAGGCTGTGTGGTCCACTTCAGCTGAGAGATCAGAAAACTGGACTCTCTGGCTTCCTTCTTACACTCTGCATCCTTTTTTTACAGACTTAAGAGCACATTATTTAGAGGTTAGAGCTGCAGAATTACCATGCTGGAGATGGAAAGAGAGCGGCAGCTGTTGTACATACTATGACTTTTGGATCTGAACTACCCACTATGCCCTTGAATATCCACTTTTGCCCTTGACCAGGTGGCCTGTGAAAACACCATCTAATTTCTTTTGTAGCACATACAGAGCTTTGAATGTCATCTTCATCATTTGGGGTCAAAGCCAAATGCAGATTTTCTACTGTTCATGCCCTAAGAGTCAAAATAAGATAGATGAAGGAGCACTGAACACATTTGCACTGAATTGTGAACTCTATGCTCTTTTCTGTCTTCAAATTTGTGTGGTAACTGCCATGTTTTTTTTCTGTACCATAAAGCCAGTCTGGACTCAACTAGGCTGGCTTATTCCAGATACTCAGAAAGAGTAGGGGAAATATTTCAGAAGAAGTTTAGAGCATCAAAAAGCCCACGTGTGTAATAATGTAATTCTGCAAGTGACCCCCTAGCTGAGATCTAGGGAAGAATATAAAGGCACACAGATAATGATATTCCTCTAGAGCACTCTTTCAGCTGCAGTGCTTAAATGAACCAGAGAGTCATCAAAAGCCATAAACATTGACTGTCTCAACAACCTCTAGCTCATCCCCAACAATCATCTTCCTGTGTAAGAATCTGACCCTGGGCTTACAGGCAAATGGGATCACCGATTCTATTTCCCCATCCTTAAGGAAGAATGGGCTTTATAAGAGAGGCTTATTGGTCCTACATTTAGGAACAGGACATTAAGAAGTGAGAAAACAAGAAAGGATACATAATCTCAGGACACCAGTCAAACCCAAGAAGTGCATGATTCATAGGGTGAGAAAAGCGTAATCAGGAGTGCTACTTTGAATGCTTTTACAAGCAGAATTGGCTGCTAGGAAATTCCTCTTCTCTGTTTCTTGCCTGCCTTTTTGATCCCAAAGAGGATAACTGAGAAGTTTGAAGTACACACCAGAAGGAGGAATGCTGTGAGAACATAGGAAGATGTGTAAGAAACCTAAAGCCCGGAGGAACAGAGGCACTGGTCTGAGGGCTGAAGGTAGTGAGGATGTGGACCCTTGTATGCCCTAAGGCACTGGAAGACATGACATCTCCACACAAGATATCAGCAGCCAGAAAAAATGACCAAGCTCTGTTCAGTTTCCATAGACTTAAGAGGTGGATCCAGGAGCTGGATCTACTCACAGAAGACTAGTGATCTACCAAAGTGGTGGTGGGTTTAGAGAAAAACAAACAAAACCAAAAAACAATAGCTTTTGAAATGTTTTTCTGTGTACAGTCCAGTCCAGTATGCCCCTACAATGATATTTCTCATATAATGAAATTCCATTTGACTTTTTTTGATGTCAGCATGTGCGAAATGGATGTGAAGATGAGGCGAAAACAGTTTTAAAAAATAAAACATTAGCAACAGTAAAATCAGAATGTAACCCTCCACGATATGCATTTTTCATGTTGTTAAAGCTATCTGGCTTCCTCCAATTACTATTACTACTATATTTTAGTAGGAGGAATTTTAGTTTTGAACTTCAAAATTTATCACTTACTACTCTTTCTTTTTTTGTTGTTGCCGTAACTGTGCTAAGACTTACAGGAAAGAAAAGAATAATATTTGCAAAGGAGAGCTCATTCAGAAAACAATTTTGTTTTTCTTTGATTCTTTCTAATGTATAAATTGATTTGTATTCTAGGAGAATGAAGTACACTCCAAATGGAACTTGCTGAAAGACAAAGTTTCAGAGAAAATTATTCCATTTTCCTGCCACTCCAATGAACTTTCACTTGCTTTAATCTCTGTTTCTTGAAATCTTTTTATATTGTCCAGTGAACAAAACAGCAAGGAGGAAAAGGTGCCAACAGTAATCTCCTTCTTAGTTCTAATTAGGAACAATGCATATTTTACTAAAAATGGAAGGAAGTAGTTTAGAAGAGTGATTAAGTTATAAGGAAGGGTTTAGTAATGATAGTCCCTGACTTTTTATTTAATGATTGCTTCAACATTTTCCTAAAATATGGTAAGCCTCATTGTTGTGCTGTTTAATTTTAAATTTCCCAGTTTCTTTTTCTTTTTATTTCTTCCCCTTGAGTTTGAACTATAGAAAACAGGAATGCATTAAGAGAAAAATCTCCCGTAGAAAGCTACAGCTATTAAATTATAATTACTCTAAATAATACAGGATTTAATAATTAATAAAGAGCAGTTACATAAAGCACCTGACAGACCATTCTGGAATAAAGTTGCCTGGCAAAACACAGCCAGATCATACAGATATTTCTGCATATGCATAACCTTATTCTTGTGCATAACATTAAACACATTCATGTAAGAGTTTCCAGAATCAGAGCTGATATTTTAGGTACCAAGAGAAAACAGTTTGACATAATGCTTGTAGTTTGAAAGATTCTGTTCTGCACAGAAAATTGATAGCCTAAAGCAATTAAATTTTTATTTTGAACATCAGCTCATTACAGGAGGACAGGATTTATGCCTGTAAGAAGACTTAAAATGTAAGTCAAAAAATCCTTGAAAAGCTGATTAAAACTAGAAAAGCAGAAGTGTGCATTTTTCCTCATTTATCACTGTATTGCTGTATGACAGTGAAGAACAGCAGAGACTTTACAATTGGCTGGGCATAAGAGAATAGATTAAACAACCTTTGTGTATGCACAGAACTGAGTAAAAGATAAAACTTTGGAGAACTGCTGTATAAAGCCAATGCCATTAGTTTTTCATTACAACTGGAATCAAAACCTGACAAATTCAAGTGTTTTGACATGTGCTTTATTATAAGCAAGGCTTCACTGTAACCAAGTTTAATATGAAAAAATTGTAGTGCATTACTTGAATCCTAAAAAAATCAGTGGTCAAAAGAATGACTAGGACCAGTTTCTCATCCCTTCATAAACCAGAAACGTGTTAACCACAGTTACACAATTAAATATTTGGTGTGAGAAGAGATATGAGTCTTACCCTTACTGAGTACTAGCAGTTTGGCATCAAAAGCATGTTCTTTTATTCCAAAAAGTATTTTTTTCTCCCCTCCTGGGGAGAGGCACTATGGAATGTAGTATAAATTATAAGCATAAGCCCATTATGGGCCCCTCCCTCAACTTTGCAGTTAAGGTTAGATTAAACTGTGATGTCATTCATTACCTCAGTTACATGACACACATTTGTTTCCCTGTTGCAGACTTGGCTATTTCCCTTCCACCATCAGACTGAACAGCTGGAAGACAGCTTCAAGGTGCAGCAAGCCAGGGTGCCGGGCTGCATAGGAACTGACTGCAGCTTGCCAAGGCAATATACACCTAACCCTGCGGTGGACAGGGCAGCACAAATCCACAAGATCGTTTAATCATGCACTGAAACACAACCTCATGGGTCCCATCCTGATTGTCTCCCCAGTCAGTGACATGAGGGAGTCAGTGCTGCAGAAGCAGAAGGGGATGAGAACACGGTTCATGCAATTTTTATGTGAGTGAGCACTTGCTGCTGCAAATATTCCTACTGAACTCAGCGGGACTAGTAAATTCACTAGTATGAGAGCTGCAGATATTAGAGCAGACTGAACTCCACTGCCTCTTCCCATCATTGAAGTCTCACTTGCCGGCATTCCTCAAAGCTTTTTCTTTCTCTGATCATCCATTCCCTTCTCCTTTCTTATTCCTAATATACTTTCAGAACTGTATTCATTGATGGCAACCTTGTTTATTCTGAAACGAGGCAGGACAACAAAGACCAGGTCTGCTCTGAGCAAGATGGTGTAATCTCAAAAGTGCCCTTTGTCTGAGCTCATGTCAAAAAATGTAGATGTACGATGAGTAAAGAAGGCTGAAGTTTGTTTGGAGTCTGAGAATAAGAGGATTTCTGGAAGCAGAAAATTTCAAAAACTGTTTCAAGACAAAATATTTCAAAAAAGCCTTTTCCCTGAAACTGGTAGCAAAGTATTACTATAAGCTATCTACAAAAATAAATTGTCCTATGAACTGTAACTGTGACAAGTTTGGAAAGCAACAAAACCACGGCCATTAAACTGTGAAAAGGGGATTTAAATCTTATTTGAAGTAAGTGCATATGCATCTTGCTGTGTATTCAAGAAATTGCTATCAAAACCTTGCTAGCTACAGCATTCAATGGAAAGTCAAATTGCTTGAGGAAGGGGAGAAAAAAATTGAACTGAAGGGAACCATAACCTGTCACATTTGATATATTTATCAGAATTTAGAAAAGAAAGTACTTCATCTATCTGACTGTAAATCTTTAACCCCTCCAAATTTTAAGATGCTTAGTACAAAACTATATTAGAGAAAGAATAATTAAACTTAGATACATCTTTTCGCCTCTTTGCCTTTTTGTAAAAAATTGCTTCTTCTTCAACAGCCTTTACAGATTAATGAAAGCTAGCAATGAAAGTTATATACCCTTACTGACCACATTTCAGTGCAAAATGTAAAAATGTTGCTTTTCTTTACTACATTTTTGCTAGGTACAGAACAATCTAGCATGAAATACTTGTTTCTAGATTTAAGTAACTTTGATTTAAACAGGAATCATGGGCCGTAAAACAAAAGGAGTTCAAAACTGAAAAGTGCACAGCAGCCAGGAACATGAAACACATGAAACATCCTAGAGAAGCAGTCACAGCTGTGGCGGACAGATGAGTGAACTTTTGCCTTAAACATTTCTTGGTACATAAGGTGCAAGCAAACCATAACCCCCAACAAGCCATCTGTCCCCAGCGGAAACAGGACTAAGTTACTGCGGCCCCCATGTTACAAGACAACCCTGAGAAGCTCAGAAAGAATGTTTGAAGTAGGTAGATTTGGATAACTTCTATCTTAGATAGAATTTGCTTAGCATGAGTAGCCGCACACTTGCTTAGCATGAGTAGCTAAATTTGCTGAAGCCTTAGGCCGCACTCCTAGTTCGGTAAGAAAGGGCCTCAGAGCTGGTGCAGGCTGGAAAGATAAGGGAGTTACAAGCAGTCTGCATTCCTGTGCCCCACTCTCCGAAAGGGAGGATGCCAAGGCTGAGAAATAAGGCCTGTTTGGGTGCCAGGACCTTGGGAAGCAAAGCTTCCTCTCACTGCTGAAACAGTGCTGATTAAGGGGTCTGGATTATGTCTTCTTCCTCAGGGCCTTGGGAGATAACACCTACTGACCCAGCTGGGGCAGTGTTAATTGACCAGGACCTTGAGGAGCAGGGGCGGGATCCAGGGAATGAAGAAATCACTAACCAATCAGTGTAAAAGGGAAAGTCGTAAATCTGGCAATTTATGTGTATAAATGCTACTTGGAAAGTTGGGGGGGTGTGCTTGATTTGTGGGAAACCACCGAGCACCCAGGCTTGCGCAACTCTGAAATAAATAAATAAATGTCTCTCCTGAGTGTGTAATTATTGGCTTATTGCACACCGGGCAACGAATCCGCTTTTTGGACAACACCCAAAATGGTCTCCCTGCGACCACCTGGGACACACCGAGCCTGCATTGAACCAGACCACGATCGGGCAGAGACTTTGGGACCTGGACTGTAAATTATTGCCGTTTTTAGCACAACTTCTATAAAACTTGCTTAGCATGAGTAGCTAAATTTGCTGAAGCCTTAGGCTGCACTCCCTAGTTCAGTGAAAAAGGGCCACAGAGCTGGCGCAGGCGGGAATGATAAGGGAGTTACCAGCAATTTACATTCCTGTGCACTGCTGAAACTGTGCTAACTGCTGGAGTTACCACCTCTTTGTCAGGACCTCGAGAGATAATGGCTGGACCCAAGAATGGAGACACACCTCTCAGCAGAAACGGCAACAGTAAATGGCCTACCTAGGGACAGTGAGGAGACCCAATAAGGAGCAGGAGACCCCAGACCCAAATATTACTATTGGTCTGAACTACCACGTGAGGGGTGGGAAACTTAATTTGAAAAAGCTATAATTGCCCAGGGATTTCTTTGTTTGGGGTACCTCGTCCCTTGTCCCTCGTCGGAGGCACCCAGCTTGAGCTGTGATTCAAACGGAATCAGTGGAACATCATTGGCCTCGGAGTGGTGGTGGCTAGCTTCCTCTCTCCCTTTCCAACTTTCTCTATCTTTTCCCCTTACCCTTTTTCTGTTCCCCTCTTCCCTTCGCCTCCCCTTCCCCCCCCCACCCACCTTTTCTCCCCACTTTGTGGAAAATAAAGTTAAAAGGTTGTACGATATTTGATCAGTTTTAGGGTCTTAATTTCGTCCTTGGGATCGTAATGAAACCTTCCCGATATTGGATCGGGACAACAGCTCTTGTAAGAAACTAGTGCCTAGATCCCTACTTGCATATTTGGAAACCTGGTGTCCACAAATTCCAGCTACAGTTATCTCCTTATTCCTGACACTCTCCCTCCTCAACTCAGCATTCAGTGTTATTAAAAGTCAGTATCAACCTTCTCAGCATCTAATACCTCCCGCCTCTCTTGAAGGAAAAGGAATTTGTACCAGGACCAGGAAAGAAAGTACAATGGAGGGGCCAGGGTTTATGGCACATGCTGCATGTCACAACACATGGCAAAGCAGGGTTTGGCTGTGCCAAAAGCCGTCTCTGCTTATAGCACTTTCTCTCTGAACAAAACCACATTTCTCCATGCTACACCAGTAGAAAGTGCTAGCATGGGACAAAACACAGCAGCTGGACAAAACAATCCAGGTGTGGCATCTTCCTCTGCTCTGGCCTTCCTGCAAGAGGAGTTGCTGTCTCTTGTTGCTCTGATAAATAGCTTCTGGCACTCAGTAATTAACATGTATTCCTAGAAATGCAGATTTGTTACTTAAATGGAAAATATTCTATAACTTGAATAGACTACTCCAAGAGACAGACTGTCTCTACAGATTATCTGAGCTGTAGAGGATATCAGTGTTGCAATCCATGCAACCAGGATGAAAGTGATTGCCAGTTCTGCAACTGGTATTGAGACCGTGTCCACTTGCCCCATTAGTCAACTGGTGGGGTGTTACTTCTTCCTGTGAAGTGTGGCGCCAATGTTTCTGGAAGATTTTGTAGCTTTTGTTTTATTCAAGGAGTGCACATCAGAGGCTTTTTGATGTTTCTTGCATGTGTGTGTGGGAGGGAGAGTGGAGCCACAATGAAAGTTTTATGAACTCCTCTGGAGCAGACGTTAACAACAGTCTTTTCCAGTTCTTACTCCTCATGCCCTCAGTATATCTAATCCTCTCATTATTTTGACACCCTCTCCTCAAAATACACCAGTAATATCCTGTTGGTATGGCAATATAGCTCAACTGTCCCCAATAAAACCAATGAGAAACCTTAATTTGGGCCAAAATTTCATAATTTTTCATTATTTTAATTTTCAGCAGGACTATAGGATTGAAAAGTATTTTGTCAGACCAGAAGGATATAGAGAGAGACCAAACAGCAAGCTAATAAATGCACAGCTGCAGGACACAGCTGAAAGGACAGGTGGGGCAACGATGTTGAGCCCACTGACCAGAAGGCACAAGTGCTGGAGGGTGGAGAGAGGTGAAGGTAAGACAAGGACATAAACCAGCAGACAGAAGATCCCATTACATTCCTTGCAACTGGCCCTTAGAATATGGCCAGTTTTTTATGAGCAATGGAAAGAGGGAGCTGGGGTTCTCACATGCTGCCGATGTAGTCAGCAGGATTGAAAATACCTGCCAGAAAAAACAAACAAAAACATGATCATGTTTGGAAGGGTTACTTTTTTTCCTGTGAAATCCTCAGTCCAATAAGACCATTTCACCACGCTTTACTTTCAAAAAATGTAACAGCTAATCCTGGAGAGCCTAGGGCCATGAGAAACAGCTTTTTAGATCCATAATCATTGTATACTATGAACTAGAATATTATTTTGAGGTCTTTTGTCTTATCATTAAGTCATGTTTGGAGAATTTCTGTACTTCAAAAATAATCAGCTGTTTTGGGTGTATCACTACGATACTGAACTTTTCCAGGAAAGGCCCAAAGACTTACAGGTCTCATTTAACTGGGTCCAGTTCAAATACAGTAATTTACCAACCAGAACAATATACCTACTCAAAGAATTTGCGATTTTGTCCATAAATTTGTCCTATTGAGCTTCCACATTCTACATACAAAAATACACAGTCACGAACAAACAGACAGAAAATATAAATGGATACATATTTTTTTAAGGTATAAAAAAATACATGTTTTCTTTTAAACTTGGGGTATGATCTTCTAAGATGCTCTATTCCTATTTCCTTCAGTAGGGCTTTCCGGATCTTGGAAAGCTTCTATTTAGAGCATGAGAAAATGCTCTAAAGACTGTGTTACTGAAAGATAATTGCCTTTAACTGAAAATAAAAACTAAATAAAGTGTATGTTCTAGCTTGTACATTCTTCATTATCTTCGATAGTTAATATCACTTTTTTTTTTTTTTGTGAAAACCTGCCCACCAATTTTAGTAAGAGAATTGAATATGACTCTTTTGAAGCAGTTCAGTTTCCTGCTTTGCTTTTCGTAATAAAAGCTTCCTTCTTTACACCCCATCCAAACCTTTCACTGAGTCTAAACACAAAATTACCTGCTATCTGAAACTCAGCAATATGCTTCTTATTTATCTAATTCCCATTCACTTCAAACAAATGATGATCATTTATTCTATACCTTGACCTAGCACACAGTGTAATTTAATAATCAAGAGAGCACTATACACATAATTTGGCGAAAAAACCATTTGAAGAATCTTGAATTGCTTTGCTTCTTGTATGATACATTTTCTTAGAGGAATCTGTGGATGACCAATTTAGTTATACATCAGAAAGAAAATAAACCTCTTGAAGATCAAGTTGCACAGTATTATCACAACTAATTTTTGCTAAGAGCATGCCAGCCCAGATGATATATTTATAAAATTTAATTATTATATCTTGTATAGCAATCACAAATAAAAGAAAGAGTTTTAAAACCAAATTTAAAAGAACTATTTCCAAATCAAGTTACAATTTTCTCAAAATATTTGGTTTTGGATGAAAACAAATAATGAAGTAATGAAATCAACTTACAGTTTTTCATAAATACATAATTTTTTTTCTTATAGCAAATTAAGCTTGCAACATTATTTGTTTGCCAAGCAAAAACAAAAACTGCAAAACATAACCCCTTAAATATTTAGATCTCTTTTTCAGGAATTAAATGGGATTATCACATTTAGTAAAGTTTAGCAAATTTTAAAAAATGTATTAAAAATAATATTCCAAAAGAAAAGGATTTAAAATTACATATTTATGGTCAAGCAATTTTTTCCACTGCAAGAGCTGAGCATGCAAACTACATCAGAAACTGAGATTAGCTAAAGATGACTGCTGTCACACATAAATAGTTGTGCTTAGGGTATTTCTTGAATCTTCCTGCCCTCTTAATGGGTTTAACCTAATTGTTTAGCTTCTCCTGGTGGTGGAGCACTTAAAAGGTCAATGAAATATAAATTAAGGAATTTTCCACTTCTCTTTCTAATTCAGTTGGTGAGGAGATTTCACGACATGTGGCTCATCTGAAAGCTAGGCACCCAGGTCAAAAAATATGGGCACAATTAATAGTGCAAATGTATCCTAGAGCCAACCCAGTACTTTTCCTGTGATAAATAAGAGGAATTCTTGTTAACCACATTTAGCCCCTTAGTTCAGTCACAGGAGCACTTACCTGAGATACAGTTAATAAGATTTTAAACTTCTCCTCTGAGCAATGTGGATGAGAGATTTGAATTTAGTTCTCCCGTATTCTAGAAGAATACTCCAGCTCCTGAATTCACATTTTGTAATTTCTTTGTGATAAATGAATAGTTAATTATTTATACAAAGCAAAAATACTCCAGCATGAAAGGCTAAAAGATATTCATCCCCAGGTGCATCAGGAACAGTTCAGTAACAGAGGTAGTCTTCAGAATAAAGACCGAAAAATGATGCAAACTTGATGCAAATCCCTGCTCCAAATTAAGCAGGGAACGGAATCAAATCTTAATTATGAACATTTCACATGAGTGCTCCATCTGCTAGACATGGGGATGACTTGAACAAAGCCTGGCCCGACAGGATGCATTCTTGGAACAGCAGACCATCCAGGAATGTAAGAAAACACCTAGTTTTTCCTAAGGTACTACGGATTAGATGTGCCATATTTTAATGCAGTCAAGAGTTGTGCAGCCAGCAGACAAATACTAGTGTAAACATAGACATACGGGGAATCAGGCAACTGACGAACAGGTCTGAGAATCTACATTTTAAAACATATATGGCAGGGTAAAACAATTAAAATATCTTTTAATAAACACTATAATATTCAAATACTGAATAACCATATTTATCATCCAAACTTAGAATATTATTTTTACCTGGCAAGCACAGTCAGTTTGGGCATGTGTCAAAAAAAAGAAAAACTTTTCAAAATTACATGTAATTAACTGTACAGGCACTTTTGCAAACACTAAATTCTATGCACACCCTTTGCATCTCTTCTCCTATGAGTAGGCATTGTAGCAGGCTTAGCCATACCTACTATACCTGTGCATTTGTACAAGGAATAAGGATTTCTATTTTATAGAAAATGCCTCAGGAACATATTTTCTATAATTAGGCACTTGTTCTTAAAAATGCTTCATATATTTGATTGTATGCAATGAGATCAAAGTAGGCTATGAAACAATACCTTAAAAATTAAAAATAACTATAGCCTGAGCTGAATATTTAAGCCCTGCGTAAAATGAGGTCTCTCACATTGTCCATCAAATTGTCAGGTTGATTATGCTAGGTGCTAGAAGTCCTGAATGCTTACTCAAGTTAACATTTCAGAATCTACTCAGAACTTTGTTGGATCATACTCAAGAGTTTACAATGGTACAACTGGAGTGTCTTCATAAAGCACTGCTTAATTAAAATATTTATATACAGAGCAGTAATTCATCATACCATAAGCTATTGCTGATTAAAACCAGTAAGCTGTTTTTAAAACCTTGTGCACTCATTAAAATGAACACTAAGGCAGGATTCCTAAAGGCTTGACCCACTTCCAACACAATTTGACCCAATTCAATGTGATGCAGTTCCATTTATAGTTTATCTGCTGTCTGGATTTTATCCATCTAACAGATCAGCTATTGATTTCTGCAGAACAGCACAATTTATAGAATCATTCCAGATGAAAAGGAGAAACATCTATTGCTCATCTTTATTTGTCCTTGGCCACCCCAATAGGTTTAATTATCTAACATCATCTTTAGTAGATAAAAAGCTAGCCTATCTGAAAAATAAAATGTGGATGGCATAACCTTCCTGGCAGCTTGTTCTACTGCCTTACTATTAAGCAGTTACACAATGATTTTGCTGCATTTAATCTAAATATTTCCTTACATCTTTCTCTATCCTCGTAATTATGGACTAGAGGCAAAAATTCTACCCTTGAGAATGGCAGTTAAATAGCACTATAGGAAGGGGAACCTACCATGTGCATAATCAGGAAACTTCTTGCTTCTGTTTTAGGCCTTTGTGGGGTACCCACATCTTTTTGTATAGGTATTCAGTGGCAACTTCTTTAACAGCAATTCAAAAATCTCAGATAGGGACAATTCCCTGCAAACTCATATCATTTGAGAAAAGGAAATACACAGAAAAATATTCTGGTCAAAGCACAAATGAGATTACCAGTATTCAGGGACTAAAATGACTACTGGGCCTTTACAGAGACTGGAAAATATACATGTGATGGTGACATAGAGGGCATATTGTATGTTTATGCTGGGTCTGACACAACAGATTTACATCATTACTTTTTATAGAAAATTTAACTCTTTTTTAAAAGTGCTTAGCATCATATTACTAAAGGGAGAATGGAAATTATTGAACCTGAAGAATTAAACGTCTAGGTTTCTTGCAGTCCTACAGAGCTCTGCCGTAGGAGGATACCAAAGAAGATGAATAAGAAAGAATTGACAGAGAGGAAACTCTGAGAACCCTGAAGGTTGTGATTCCTCTCTCCCTACTCTGTGCAGCCTTCCTGTTTCTATATTAATCAAAAAACTATTTGTAAATGTTAAGTGGCAAACCATTTGACCAAGGAAGAGTACCACTATGAAATTTTTCAACCCTGTGTTTCTATCTCCATCCTGAGCAACGCAAACAGGGACAGAATTTTGCTTTCATAATACAAAGTGACTAAATCCCACTGTACGACCTAATCTTTCACCTAGTTAAAATCAAGGCTGTCAACACAAAGTATTCCAGTTTCTTTATCTGGAACTTGAATGAGCTCAGATCAACGGTTTGTAATTATTTAACCATTAGAGACTTCCAGCATTATTCATTTTATAATGAGGAATATGAGGAGAAAAATGATTTGTAAGCTTTTAACTTTAATTCTGAAATTGTTGACTTCTGAGTGCTTGGTTTATGGCATGCAAATGCCACATTTCAGTCTCCCCCTCCCCCAAACCCTTTTTTGCTTTTTTAATAATAATTGCAAAGCCAAGAAGATGACAGGAAAACAAGTAAATAGAACATACCTAGTCTTAAATAAAGCATTTCCTAATATTTCACCCTAGATTCATTCAAAATTACAAGAACATAAATGCCAACTGTATTGAATACTGTTTGAATGAGTGTAAATTGCAGTGATGAAATTAATTATACTGCAATAAAAGATACTGCCAAGGCACTTTTATATCTGTTCTTTTAGTGTATTCACTAGTGAGCTAATTAAAAGAAGAAGCAACAGATAATGTTAAGGCCTAGAAATCGGCTCTTCTCTTACAAGCTTTGGTATCAGCAGTTTGCAGTTAACTGGAGCTCAAGAAAAGCACTGAGAATTCTGCAGTTCGAGCAAATGATTTTAATGCATACCAAGAGTATATAGTTTGCACAAGCTGCTAGGATGAGTGCACCTTCCCCCTGGTGCAAAAGATCTGTGTATTGCGGTGCTGTTTGAGGGAAGGATGCTGCACACAGTTCCTCAGATCCTTATGAAAGGGGCAGTGTACATTTCTGCAATATCTGCTGCCCAGCACAAGCAAGCACATATGCCAGTTGTGAAGGTTCAAGTTATTCTTCCAATAAATCTGTCCATGCCCTTATGGGATGTTAAGTCCTGCCAGGGATACTAGCTGAATTGCTTTGTATGGGTGCATCTGTGGGTAGCAAAAAGAGATTTTTTCATCTTACTTCTCTGTCCATGCAAAAGCAGCCAAGATTTTCCTCTAAATGTGAGAGCCCCAGGCCAGTTTCCACCCTGACAGATCATTTAAGATATATTTTTATTCCTTTTAGGAGGGGGAATCTTCACAAACAGCTTATATAGATGCTCAGGTCTTCAGTTATGAATCCCAAGGAGACTAGTTTTCTCTGGCTACTTCATCTTACGAAATAGTTGAAGTTAAGATTTTCTCAATAGCTTTTGATGATATATAACTACAAACTTAACATTTTCTGGGTGTGAAAATCCATGAATGATTTTTCAAAAATTTTGCTCTCTTCTCTGAAAAAAGTCCTTCATGTGCTTACTGACCTTTGTGATCCATACTTCAGAGGCTCTTTCTAATCTTTCCCTCTTGAGGGGGAAGCATGAACTAAGTATGTGAATAACCTCCTCCTCTTTTTCAGGCCCTGTGCCATTTACTAATACAACACAATGTTCGCCTGCTGTCACATCATACTGCCACAGCCATCCTCCAAATGTCACATTAGCAAAGTCAGGTTAGAATCACTTTGTATTATAACATTTTTTGCACTGACCTTTTGAAGGGCCAGAATGAGAGGAAGGCTTAGTTCCTATTGCTCTAAGCAGGAAGCCTCTGCTTATTTATTATTCTAAATGTAAAAACCTGTTGGAATTATCAGCTTTTATGAATGTGAAACATCCTCACAATCCACCTGACTCCCCATGGCTCATTCCATCTTATAACTAATTTGGTACAAGAAGTCTTGTAAAAAAGTAAAAGAAATTGCTTGGCTCTCCGTGTATGTAACACACCTTGCTCTTTCCAATATGCAGCTTATGAACATAAACGAAATATGGTCAGGAATCTGCTTCCCTTGGCATTCTCAGTTTTCCATTTTAACACATTTCATGGCAGGATGTGAAGCTATTTGCTTCATCAAGCTTATAAACTGATTTTTTTTAAATGGCCAGAACAGGGACTCCATATTGATAATTTTGGAACTATAGCATACTTTTAATTAAGGCAAAGATCCACAATGACTTGATGATAGATAGGAATATATGTTTCCCACAGACAGATCACTCAACCCGATGTAAAAGCTGATGTGCAACTATGTGGGAACACTTCAGGGGATACCCTTTCATAGAGGTTCTACTGTTTTCCTTCTTCAGACTGGCCCTTATCCATAGCAACATCCCAAGACGATTCACAATGGTCCAGCCACTGAATGGGAGGCTGTGACAGTGTTTCCCATGTCAAGAAGGGCTTCTGAGCCAGCACAATTATATCAGTCAAACCTTAAATCCTGTGCCATATAAGGAAATTGATTACTGTATGTATATATACCTTCCAACACAAGGGATTAACTAGCAAAAACTCTACACAGTCTTTCAAGGTCAAATATGGCCTGGAGAGCTCTGAACTGGATATGTGAAAAGCAGCTCAAGCAGGAAAAAGGTGTCCATATCATGGAGTTTTAAAAAAGGTGGGAAGGACTATGGTGGAGACATAGTGAGCTATCCAGTAGTGTTGGGTCAGTAGTCAGGAATCATATAAAGGGACAATTAGTTCTGTGTACAAACAGCACTTCCCTGTTCCTCTGCCTGACCCTGTTTTTTACATGTACAGTACTAATTTGATTATTTTTTCATTATTGCAGTAGTTTTAACAGATTCACTTCTAAACCATCTTTGATGAAATCAGTTCCTTACAAGTAGATCTAAGTCATGAAGTAATTTACTTATGAAGAATTTGTCCCTTGTCCTCCATAATCATTTAAGGAAAAAACTATACGTGCACTTCAGCTGAAGATAACAAATACCGAGATCGATGGAGTTGTAAGCAGGCATTTTTTTCAACAGCCCACACTCATATTCTCCCTTTGGTTTCAATTTTTGAACCAATAACTTGAGAGTAAGCTAAGTATGACACAGCTCTTTTCTCCCAGGGAAAGCCTGAATGCTCCCCCTTCCAGGAGGCAAGGGGAAATAAGTGTCCACAGTGGGCTTTTTAAGGCTGTTTTGCTTAAATCCTAAATAACTGGTTTTTGACTCCTGGTGTCTGCAAGAGGGAGCTTGGAAAAATGAGCTTATTCTCAGTTGGCTTATATTGACTACAAAGGTTTGTACTTCCACCAGGAATCAAGAGGTTGAAAGCAGACTTCTTTCTGAATAGCCATCCCCATTTCCTTTCTTTTGAATGGGAAGTGATAAATTCTTGCTTAAGCAGTCAGTAAGATTCACTGAAAATAAACAGAGGTACTTGCCAGACAAGTGTAGCCAACTTTATTACGGTTATTTTAAACAATGCGATTGAAGTCTGAGAATGAAACCTGTGCTGTTGCAGAGTGCTGCTTAAGGTCAAACATTTAAAAACTCAAAACTTAAAAGAACAAATGCAATTTTTCCTCCTTCTAATAATTACATAAGCTCATTTTCTATTACCATGTTTACAGAATCAGTCTTTTTTAATTTCTGTACTAGATCCCAGTGATGATATGTTGAAACGGATTGTTTTTGTGGAAACTAAAATGTCAGCTTAGTGAACAAAGTGCCAATACAGTGATTGTATGATTAGCTATGACTTGAAATTAAATTACCACTTATTATGACAGAACAAAACCATCAGGTTGCAAAGAGGAGGACTAGTAAATTTTAAGAGCAATTGAGTCTTTTTGTGACCTTTACAAGAAGTTAATCTCTGGATTAATACTGGTACTATGCTCTCAAAGATTCAATATCAGTGTTTGCATGAATTCGGCAGCACACAGTTTACAACTATCTCTGATTACCTACACAGCAAACAAATCTACCTTCTTTTTTTTTTAAGGGTTTCTTGTTCATCTTCTTTATCTATGCTAGGTTACAGTTGTCTGTGTTTTCTCATAATACTGTGATATTATCACCTACCATCCCAGAACTAGTTCACTGAAGGAAAATTTTATCAAACATCCTTTGTTATAAAATTCCATTAACTTAGAGAACCTGTCAGGCATTCTAACCTTATCTCAGTATCTACAGCCTGCAGCTGCACAAACCTTTACATGCTGGCACGTTGTGTTATATTATTAAACCATATTTTGTTTTTATTTATTCATATGGTATAATGTCAAGAAATTAATCTATGTCCTTTTAGTGACCTACATAAATTTCATTTTCTTCTCTTTCATTCATTAAGAATTGCAGTTGTTTTATCTGATGATTTTGTGTCTGTTGGGGAAATATTTGAACTACAGCTTAGGGACAGTATCATTCCAGTAGACTACATTCTCTATTAATTACCTCAACTAAAATATTTTTCCATAAAGTGTATCAGAATTTCATGGATTTTTCATAAGGCTCCTGGGTTTTTTTATCCTCTGTAGAAATTGTGTTACAACTTCTTCCAGAAAAAATGCATCTCTCCAAGATGCCAAAGGCACAGAATTGTTAGCATGCAGCTCTTTGGAGAGGAGCTGTTCAGGGTGATTCTACAGCCTGTGGGAATTTGTCACTCTTCAAAAGACTGAGAAGACTGGATGATGAGAAAGTGGGACATCATTAGACATCACCTAAAATGAAACTTCTAAAAAAGTGAACTCGAGCATAGGTAGAATTCTGAATATCAATTGCAAAAAAAGAATGTTTATTAAGTTATAACAAAAACAAGAGAGCTCTGAGGGAAACAGTCTACAATTCTTTCAGATCTTTGTTGCATGCCATTTTGTTAGTGGGGAAATAATTTGTGGTAGCTATATGGAGCTTTATAGACATTAATTATTGTAAAATTATTACCATTGCTTTCCATTTTTTTTTCTTTGCTGATGCTTTTGAAATTTAGTCTTTTTCTTTGGTGTTTAAGAGAGTCTTATCGTTTTTGTACAAAATAGTAACAGAGTCTTATTAGTTGCTATAAAACACTTTGCACCTCAGAGTATATTGGATGTCCTGAAGTGGAATCCTATAAAATACACAGCAATTTCTTTAATGTCTGAGCTTGTTACAGTGAATTAATTATTTGCATAACCCAAAGTATCTGTCAAGAGACTGAGTGCTCTACAAAACATTACACAGGCACACACACAAACATAAACAGATCTCCCTTGCTTCTCACAGAGACCTACCTCTCATGCCTGGGGGAAAAGAATTAATCCAGTTCTTTCCAGCTACGCTGTGTTGCTTACTATAACTTTGGGTGCCACAAAAATACCCAGCTAGTCTTACACTAGCTAGTTTGAATGCTGATAGCTGCAAAGCTGTGTTATCCAAGAGCCTATCTCCCAAATGAAAGGATAACTATCAAAATGTTTATTTTGGTCCTTGGTGGTTTTCCAGCTTATATTCTTTCTGTGTTATTTTTATTACACTGCTAACAGTACCCAAATTTGCTAGTTTAAAGCTAACTTGGATAAGACAAAATAAGCTGCTGTGACAACTGACAGACATAGGCATACCCTTTTCACTATGTTCTCCCTGGCCTCGGAATAGATATTCACACACTATGACTTGTTCCAAATTAGTCATCCCCTAACTCTACATACTTAATGCTTTTACTCTTTCCTTATAAGAAATGCCCGAGCCTCAATACAGTACTCCATGTCTACATAAAAAATAGCTATATTTCAATAGAACAGTATACCAGAGGAACAACTGGCTCAGAGGTAAAAGAATGTCAGTAATAGGTATGGCAGAAAAGGAGAAATTGAACAGTAATTGTATGCCCAAGAAAATCTATTTCTTGCATTGGTGATTTCAGAAATGGACCCAGAAAAAGCATCAGAATAGCGATCTGCTTCCACAACACAGTAGAAGTTGGTACTAATTAACTAATAGCGTGTAGGATGAGACTTTGAAGTTATTGTGGATAATTCTTTGAAAGCACATCAGTACTATGCTCACAGGTGATCAAACAGGCAAACAGAGCTGAAGGTGGTAAAACAGAATATTGGGAAAGCAGTTATAAATAATGTGGAAAGATCATCCAGTAATTCAACGTAGTGTGATAGGCCCTTAACTTGAATACTACTTGTGACTCTTATTGTGCTATCTCAGAAAGGGTATAACAGTATCAGAAGAGAAGGAGATTATTAGAATTATAGAACAGCTTTTACATGAAGAAAAACTAAATGGATGACTAGGGCTCTCCCATCTAGAAAAGAGTCTTTGATAAGAAATGTTCATAAAACATGAATGATGTGAGCAAAGTGAATAAGGCAATTATTCACCGCTTCTCTCATTACAAGAACAAGGGTATGCCCAAAGAAATCATGAGGTAGTTGGTTTAAAAACAGATGTAAGGGATTTAGTTATTCAATGCATAATCATTTTGTGAAACTCATTGTCACAGGATGTGTTGAAGGGTAAACATATAAATGCATTCATGAAAGATTTGAAAAATTGATAGAGGATAAGTTATTATGACATAACTGTTAAATATGGTGGCCCAAAGACAATTTCCAGCTCAAAAAGTCAAGAAAACATTGGCCTTTGGGAACTGAGAGGGTAAAACAAAGAAGAACCCATTTGATGTATGCCTATTCTTATACACATACCCATACCTGACATATATCACATCATCTCCTCCTGAGCACCATCAAGAACAGGATATTGAGCTAAGCAGAACTTTTCAGCTGCCTCAATATTGCAATTTTTTGTGGACTGCAAATATAAATATTTATAGTTAGATCCAAATAGAGGAACAGATGTTATAACATTAAGCAGAGAAACACGAAAATGTTTGCACTCCAGATTCCACTGCTTGGTATATAAAAATGGGAAAAGTTTCACTTTTATATTTGGAGGTGACAGGGGCTTAATTGTCTATCTTTATAGATTTCTTAATGATCAGGGTTTTTTTAATGTGCATGCACATGTGTGTGTTGTGATACTCCCCTTTCTCTCAAGAGCTGAGCAGGAGTCACTCCTTTAAAATATACAAGCAGAAGAAGAGAAGGTGAAGCGTTCCCCTTTCATATAGTAGCTATTTACATAAAAATGGTTCAAAGAGTCATCATAAACCCAGAATTTCCCAGGTATAATTTAGTTCCTGCCTGATGGGAAATGAAATTTTCACTTCTTTCCGTTTATGACCAAGCTATACTGTCCTTCACACAAATGACCCAACCACCAAGCTAAACCTTCATGCTTATCCTATGTCTCTCACTAGAAATGATTCAAAAAAATACAACAAAATGTTATTAGCAGCATACAGTGGATGATTACTTGCAACTAGAGCATCAGACTGGCATAACACACTGCTTAGGAGCAATAACTCAAAATTAAATAGAGTAGGTCTAACAAGGACCTCAAGACATAAAAGTCATCTCAGGGCACAATGAACACACCTATGGCACTTCAGAGGTCTGTTTAACTTGTTCTTTAAAACTTCCAAAGGTAGCAATTTTATGGTCCTTCCAGTGCTTAACTAAGTTTTTAATTAGAAAATTCTTCCTAATATCTGGCTTAAATCTCCACTGCTACAATTTAAATCCATAATTTCTCAGCCAGCTAATCAAGGGAGAGAAAGCATTTTTTTTCCTTCTTTCTGGCAGCAACTATTATGTATTTCAGCTATCATGTCTTCCCAAAGCAGCCTAGATCTTTTGCTCTTCCTAGTGGTTTTAGTCTTCTATCCTCCTTAGACTTTTTTCTTAAATCAACACTGGACACAGTAGTTAGCCTTTTTGGCATTAGGTAGATAAAAAGGACACTCTTATTTATATAACCCAGTACATAATTTGCCTTTTTTTTATGTCTGCATGGCTTTGTTTATTCATGTTCAGTTTGTGACCCACTGCAACGCCTAGTTTCTGTTATATGTAACTATGGCCTGGTAAATTGTTCCCATTTGGTATCTATGTAGTTGACTATTCCCAGTGTAGCATCATGCATTTGTCCTAAATAAACTGCTTTCTGTTTTTTCCTGATTACTTCTCCAATTTGTCAAGATCCTTTTAGTCCTTGTCTAGTCCCTCTTGTGCTTGCTGTCCCCTAGGGACCACTGAACACTCTAGCTCGTCTTTCTCATCAGTAATATTTAGGGACTCCAGATTTAAGGCATGTCCTTTAGGACTCCACATGGTACATCCCTCCACTTTAGGAGGGTATTCTTTTTATGAAAATGGCATTCTAAACCAGTTTTGTGGCCATCTTGTATTTTTGTATAGACTATACTTCTCTAGATTGCTTAAGAAAATACAATTGCCAACAAGAGGCAAGTGGCACTCCATAGAGGCAGTTACCAAGATGTAATGCCTAGAATATTTGTGTTCTAAATGATAAGCTATAAGACAGGGTAACACCAATGGTTTTCTGTATACCACAGTTCAGATTATTAAGATAAACTGGTATTGAAACATGTAATAGCAGGTAGAAGAGAAAACTGTATTATGTAGGGGGATTTCAGTCTGGAGGGACCTATTAAAGGTTCCACATTGTCACCACTAACTGTCTTGCAGTTGAACAAACATTGATTCTGTGTGTGCGTGCACACTAGAAAATTGCTACAAGGTACCATAGGTACTGTTTAGTACACTTTATTCTTCCAGGATAAATTGATCACTTAAGCTAAAACATGAGCAGTCACTAAGATATGAATGGCTACAATCTAACCATACTACTTCTTATATGCAGATAAAAATGGAGTTCATAGAGAATACAAAAACCTTCACCAAACAAACATTTTAATGATTGCAAAATCAAGCACTGAATAGACAGGAATTGTCAGAAGTAAGCTTTCCCTCTTCTTTAATTCGTTCCCCTTTTTGCATGCAAAATGATAGTCTTCAATGATAGTTATCCTTCCCAGAAGAATCCTGCTATGTTCACTGCCCAGGATAAACAGTACTCAATTTGTTTTACATCTTTATTGTTCATTACATGATATTAGCAATTATTTATTGTTTACTATTCAAATTATGCTCAGCAAATAGAACACTATTTCTATATTTACTTTTCCCTAAAGTTCATATCTAACTATTAAAAAGGTATTTAATCCTTGAAAAAAATTAACAGAAGGAGATTCCTGGATTCTAGTGTGCCTTGTCTTTGACTGTAGGATAGACATTTATTCATTTGTTCCTGTTGATTAAACTCAGGAAAGAACGTCTGGGGCTTTTACCGCATAAACTCATTGATGCCTTTTCTAAGAAAGCTAATGGTGCTAGACTTGACAAAACATGTTCTCGTTCCTGAGATCCCAGTTCTCAACCCAGAACAACCTTCAAAACTAACAAACTTCATATTATATGACCTGGTTATTTGAGTTGAAGTTTAAACGGTTCTACCTTTTCTTCCCAAAAGGACACAGCAAGTGACCACTCTCTCTTCAAGGGTTCTCAGATCTGCAGTACTGCAAACTTTTGCTCTTACCCACAAGAACCACGATTTATGTACATTTCAATATTATTTAGAATTCAGCTTTACTTCTCCATTTTAATTTCTTGTAGCATAAGTCTTTTAGATTTTCTCTGATGTATGGCAGAAATAGGAATCTGACTGAAAGCAAGGTACCTTTTAGGCTCCAGTTAGATTAATCAGATTTGATTTGCCAAAGTGAAACACTTTGCAGAATGGGTATGCATCTGTTCCTGCAGCCTCCTGTACCACAGCAATCTACAGGCCTGGTTTTATCGCTGTCCTCCCTGCTCCTTGATATGCCCACAGCAACAGTTGCCAGGATCATATTTCAGTTCTCACTCATCAAAAGATTTTGGCCATCTACAGAGTTAACAATTTAATAGTACCTTTAATATACCCTTCAATTACACCAGGGAGGAACTTCATTCAGAAAGGTGCCAACTTCAAACATGGAAATTTGAGCTAGACCGAGAGGCTGTCTTTTATTTTCCCACAAGGTAGGGGAATAAAATGCTGTTACATGTGCTTTGTAGCCTCCACTGCACACTAAAACATTTCTAGATGGGATTTGTGATCTATAAAGCACTAAATCTGGTTACAGTCATCTCTCGCACCATCTGTTCTGACCACTTCAAAACTAACAGGCTGCACAGAAGTTGAAAAGAGGACAAGTTCGGGAAAAAACTATATCTACCTTCAAAATCATACCAGATATTCAAAATTTCATCACAGCATGTCAGGCCTATCGCACTTATCTTCTGAACCCTCACAGGATGGTTTTGCCTTGCCTCTGGCAGACATGGTTGCTTACTTCTTCCATAACCAAAAATATTTACAGACAGTCTCATTAACACAAAAGTTTCCAGCAATGATTTTGTATTAAGGAGACCATACCATTTTTTCTTTTCAACAGGTTGTCAAACAGTTTGCAACAAAGCTTTTCTTTTCGCAAGGAAACATCCTAAATTATTCCAGCAAGATTCAGTTTGAACCTAGAAGAAATGTCTTACTGCTCACCTTCTCATTTTCATACCAGTCTGTCTTTTTAGTTCTCGTTAAAGTTGCCAGGAACAGTCTGCCTGATTTTGTAGGAAACAAAATCTAGTCCCTGAGTCCGCCACAGAGCAACAACTGATTTTCTATCCTGGCAAATGAGGAACAGTATTTGTGGTCAAGGAATCCCTCTTCTGATCTGTAATTATCAATTTACCTGTTTTATTTTTCTGCATTGACTTTGTGCGGATTGTGTGTTTTCATTAAAGTCATTAATAAAAATATAAACCAGCATAGGTGAAGAAATGACTGCTGAGGTATAGAGCACTCAGGACTGATGATTCCCAATTATTATACTCAGATAATAGTTTACTAATGCATTTAATATATGCTACACATAATTAAAATTAATCTCAGAATCATTTATGAGACATATTCAGTGAAGTCTGTTTTTCTAGAAGTTATATTAAATTGCATTATATTTCAAAAAATGTTTAATGAATGAGTTTTTATTTGCCTCAAGATTGATAGCAGCTAACAGAGCTATAATTACTAAGGCCAATTAACCATTTTAAGTACTGGACTTAATTAACTTCTTTCCATTCTTTGGAACCTCCCTAATACTACAAGATTTATTAAAAATTAATGTGAGTTTTTCAGAAAGCTTCCTAGCCAACATTTTAAAGAATTATTTTGGACAATTTAGTAATTTCTACAGCTATGCCACAGGTATTGAAAGACAAAAGCCTTATTTAAAAACAATAACAATGAAAGAACAGGAAAAAATCCATTAATAGCTGGAATGTCATTTGTAGTAAAAAGGTGATTACTTTCACCTATGTTGTTACACTGTTCCTTATTTCAACCTCTTATACATTTTTGTATACTCATTTCATTTCTGGAGTTAATAAGGACAAAACATAAGAACAGACTTCAGCTGCGTTGATAGACTATTGCTTGCTTGAGAGATAATCCAGCCCTTCTCTTGCATTTCTGCATACGATGCCTGGGTTATAATGAAAACAAGTAGGCTTTTTCCTGTGGGTTAATGGGAAACATTTGGTTGATCATCAAAACCCCAGGTAGGGGTCTGCATCAGTTCTGAAACAGCCATCATGTAACTGGGCAGCTGTCTTATTGATCAAACAGTATTTGAATTCATCATAAAACCACTTGGTGTTAAATAGCATCTGTTATGAAATTGGAAAACATTATAAAGAAACCCTAATTTAAATGTCTATACATAAAAGTCTACATGAAATTAGCTATCGAGGACAAGGCCTTCAATTGCTCCTCCAGATTAGTTCGGAAGACACGTCTCACCTCCCCATGATCCACAATCACATTCTTAATACACAGAGGGAATCCGCCAAACTTTCTCTCCTCAGATACACTAGCAAGGTACAGCTGCCTTAGGCGTGATGCATACAGGCCCCTTCAGACTTTTGAAGGAATAAGCACCCCTTGTAACCCCTGTACAATGTTTTCTCATGTTTCTTTCTTTTGTATATAAACATTGCTACTACAAAAATGGGGGGGGGGGAGGGAAGCAATCAGAATTTATCACTAGCATTGAGCAAGAAATTCTAAATTATATTATCATCAGATGACATTTGCAAAGCTTTAGTGGGTAGAAATGCTTCAGGGGACCTGAGTTAATAGCATCAGTTATAGATGTGTAGGCAAGAGTAATCCTAAAGACTGCTACAGTAGAATAGACTGAGTAACAGATCCCCTCAAGTGCATGGCTGTTCAGCAGATAAGTTCTGCTTAAAGGGTGAGCCTTTGCAAATTGGTCAGCAGGATTATATTTTAAGAGATCTCCAGAACGAAAGAGAGCAAGTTTCTTTCCTTTGCACTGTCTGGAAAGGATTTGTGACCTCTCTCTTGCAAATGGACCCATTTCCATTTTTCTCCTCAGTATCAATTTATGAACAAAACTATTAAATTTTATTGTATTTTATAAACTGTAGAAACAACTCTGACATGTCTTCCATGAATCACTGTTTCTGCAGAACCCTCTCATAAGCAGACGCCTAGTCCGCAGTTGCAAAGAGCCCTTCACAATCCCTGTGGCTGAGAAGGCGGCCAGGATTTGTTGTCTTCGCTGCCAAGAGAACTACCTGCATGAGCAACTCAAATTGAAAGGATCCAAGAAACATGGCAAGTCACATAGCAGGAGTGTGTTGCATTCTACAGATGGGGCTCAGCAGTTTGCGCCCTCTATGTGCTGAGAGACTGACTTCTGAAGCAGCTTTCACAAGCAGTCGCAGAATGTCAGAAGTAAGCCTTCAGAGAACACAAACACTGATGTGAAACAGCTTAATAGAGGAAAAAAAATTTTTAAATTCCCCACCAGATTCAGTTTTCAGAAACATCTGTGTTGAAGCGTGGATGCTTAGGCTGAATAGTACAGTTTTTCCAACAGCTGTGGAAAAACAGCTTCTGTAAATATGTGGATTTTCTTTTAGGAAAATTTCTGGAAGTATCTATTTGGCTGTACTCAGAACATGCACAATTCAAAAACCAGTATTTGAAACAGATAACAAAACTAATATTTTTTCTAAGTATGCTGCTGCATTTGTTACCTAATGTTCTGAAACAAATGCAACCAATACACAAGTATGCAATTGTGTATATAATTGTAAAGAAAACTGAAGTGTTAATATCCTACCTTGGAACTGTGTAAATTTGATGGTTCCCATCCTCTCTCCATTTCTGAAAACAACTTGACCCTAAATAAAATAAGTAAATACCTTTAACACTTTATAAATCTCTCATAATATAATTTCATTAGAACTGCAATTATATTCCATTCAGTACTCAAATTATACAATCAAGGTTTAAACATTTAAGATAGTATATGCAACCCAGATTAAAGTAACCCATGTTATCACCCACTTTTCAAGGATGGAAACAGAGGTATGAAAGAGTCAGTAACTTGCACGATCTCAGGCAATGAATGATATGCAAACAATTGATTCTCACCATATGACTGTTCTTATCTAGGATACATAATAGCTATGAAAGATCATGCAAGTAAATGTTTCTCCTGAAAAAATCTATTCATACCAATGATTATGGATGCCAGTAGCTTTTGTGCCTTGATTTTGCATTACATCAACATAGATGTCTTGGTATTCTTCTTAAATCTAATGCCTTTCAATCAATACTACCCTTCATTGTGCCATACTTTGTTACTCTTCAACCTAATGGTAACATAATGCTGAAGCCTCCTCACATGTCCCTAGCAAAATATTCCCATCTTTCAGGGGTCACTTAAAATCTGAAAATGTCTTTTTACTTTTTTTCCCTGACTCAGCAATTTCACACTGAACCCCTTATGTTTAGAGTGAATGTTAGGAGTTTTGCATTCATTTATGCTAAGAAGTATTTTCTATATTTTGAACTTGCAGTGGAGTGTTGAGCAGTGCGCATATAGATCACTATTTTACTGAATCCACATTTTGATTATCATAATCATATCCATTAATCTTTGTTTTAGCAGACATCAGGATAAGAGAAACCAAATAAATATGTAAGGCTACAATACATTTCTCTGTGCAAGCCACTCCTTTTTTGAGTAATCCCTTCTGGGCACTAAGGATCGAAAACAGCCATCTTCTGTTTAGGGAAGAATGCAGAAGAGAACCTTAACTTTTACACTCTGTAAAATCCTACCTTAAATAAATGGATGGTATTATTGTACATATATGCTCCTAATGGGAATTCTGAACTCCAAAAGGGACCACCTGAACTGCCAAATTCGTGTCTCTGCAAGGAGCCATACAGCAGGTATGTAGTGCAGTTGGGGCTACAGACCATTCACCCCATGTTTCCTGCAAGCCACAGAGCACTTCCCTTCAAATAACAGAAGATGACACCCTTCAATAAGTGTAAGATATCTAGTGCTGAGGATTAAGACACAAAATCCCAGTCTGTGACAAAAAGAGGAAGAGAAATGAATAGCATAAATTCTGGCAGCAGTTACGCAAGTGCACAGGAACTGCTCCTCCTGAAAACTAATTTTGAAAGAAGTCTGACCCAGTGAGTGGTAACACAGCTCCAGGAGAGAACATAAAACGTTAGCAGGCAGATTAGGTGCCCATCTTAATAGCCCTCATCCAGATCCCCCTTAGTGTGAAGAAGTAATATGTAATATCCCTTGATGTTTTTTTAACATAATCATAACGCACTTGGCTACTAGGTTTAGGTAAAAAATAATACAGAATATTAAAAATGACTTGTAAAGATTCTACATAAGTATTACTTGTTGTAGATATAAATCTATGGTCAATCAACTATTGAATCTTGTTAAACTTTTAGGTTTTGTGACCTCCCGTAACAGAGAATTCTAAAGTATTATTTTGCTCTGTGTGGAAAAGTCCTTTTTGATTTCATATTAAATTTACTGCCTTTTAGTTTAACTCTGTCTCCTCTTATTCTTTTGTAACAAGGTAATAGGATTGTAAGTTGTAGTCTACTACTATTTACAGATAAACAGATGCAGCAAGAATCACATCTATTATGACAGTCATCTGTGATTGCCATCTATTAATGATAGTATAATATCCTTGCTCATGGATTTTTCCAGATTCCACGTAAACTGGTTTGCAATATTATCGTTTGTCCTTGTAATATCACCCATATATTCATCATTAGGATAGAAACATACCATATGCATCTGCTGATTAGATGTGAATACATTCTCATTGAGGTGTTATGACTCTATCAATTGAAAATAAATCAAATCTGAATGTTCTGAATAAATATAAAAATTGGGATAAATTATGTATGAGCAATAACAGTGATATATGAGTGTTATACATTTAGAAGTATTTGTTTTTAACAAGTTCCATTTGATAAGATTTGTCACTTATACTGATCAAAGCAGTAAAAAAAATATGCATGATGGTGATGAAAGATTTATGGAATAAATCATGTGCAAATGTGCTTGTTATCTACAAAATTATTCAAACAGAATTTTACTTTCAGAAAGCTCACTGAATAATGCTAACAAGTCAAATAGGTTATTAAAAAGAATAACAATTTCTGAATACTATTTATTAGTATTGACACTGCCTTGGGTATTGTTCATAAAGCACAGAGTTTACAAATGTTACATACTGAAATACAGATACCAAAAGGATAAAAATCAATTTTGAGAAATTGAATTTTGCTATTTATTTTGTGTGTAATCCAACCAATACATTTATTTTAAAGTTAAAATCAACAGTAAACGTATCAGTAAGTCCCAAAGCAGAAATTCCTAGTACAATACCTGAAAATGACAGCACATATTTATAACCCTGGCATCAAAACTGCAACCGCAGCTGCAGTTACTGCTTAGTTCTTTGCTTCTCAGGAACATGCTGCTTCATAATTACATGTGACAGATAGATACAACATAAACCTTAAACCCCTCAAGACTCTAAAATTTTAATGTGCTGGGCAAGAGAACACTCCTAGATTTTTACTAGGGCTTTAGGTAGCCCCAGCAAATACTGAAATACTGTCCCTGCTCCAGTATTCGGTTCTGGCAACATGGAAAGAAAAGGTAGTTTTCACAGAAACTGAGAAATTACATAAAAACTGATGCTTTCATTTCACTTTTACAAACATTAACTTAAAAAAAACAATAGAAAGGAAATTAATGAGATATCCATTACTCAGTGCTTTGGTCACCATTTCATGAAAGTAAGGCAATTACATTTTGGGTAAAAAAATGTAATAAACATACATAATACATGCTGCGATATGTTATTTTAGATACTGATAGCAATGATATTAAGAAGTAAACCTGTGTTTCAGAGATCTGTTCTGTATAAGTAACATGCTCAGTTATGGCATGAGAGATGATTTGTAATGTAACAATTCCCTATGGTCCATGCCAAGTCATATCTTTGCAGTCAAGGTAATATATTGTAAGATTTAGCGAGAGAGTTATATTCTTCAGTCTTGAGATTCACAAATTGCTAAAAGTATTTTTTCCTTTATCTAAAGTAGCAGATGTTTGCATACTAAACATTCATAATACACACATTAAGTTCTGACATTACAAAAGCAAGTTTTAGTACAGCTTCCTCTTTTAATTTTATCTGGACACATACTCCAGTAAACATGCTAGCACAGACTACAGCAATGCCTGGTGGTACAGCCCACCCACCATAAGATCTAGAGTTTATGAAATCCATGTGACTATAACAGAAAAAGTCCTCTTTTACCTTTTTACCTTCTGTTTTGTTGACATTGTGTGGGTATATTTAGATGCTTACTGGGAAAAGATCAGTGATTGTAAGGATAAGAAGTATATATTTTTAAGAAGAGTAGTAGAAATAATGGAAATACCGACTTCTTCGGAACACAGATTCTCAGTGCTCAAACAGTATTTCCCAGTAAAATAATTATTTTACTTCAGAAGATGCAAAATATGATCCGTCTCCTTAATAAACAAATTTAAGTCAGCTACACAACTAAATTCCATTCAGTTAGATCAAATCACATATTTTACTGTACTTAAAACAGTCAATCAGCAAAAGCTTTCCTCTCCATTACACATAGACCATACCGATGGAGAGCAATAGCAACCACAGTGCTATCAGAGTGCCTCATTTATTTTCTTCAAGCTACAGATTTTTTTATTTATTTTAAAGTAATTTTCTTCACCAAATGCATGAGTGATAATGCTAAAGTAAGTAACAATTCTACAACTGATCTGTCCAACTCTGACCTTTGGACAAACACCTTCATTCAGCAATTATCCTCAAAAATCTGATGGGAGGGAAACAGGAGTCATGTGGTTTGGAGTCCCAATTCATGAGGGTGTGATAGGAGAGTATGGAAGAGAAGGTGAATGAGCCTGGTCTGCCACAGACTGGTACCCAGAGCTGTTGCTGCCAGTAAGCACAGGTACTGCTGCAGGCAGTAACCCAGTAAAATGTTTGTGATCCTTTGCAGCTGCATAACTCACAATGCAGCTTTGCATGAGCATACCTTATGCAATTTTCTTAAGTGTATAGGCATCCTGAAAGGGAAAGCTATAGGGCTATACATTGCAAGTTCGAGGGACTGAACAACTGAAATGTATTTCACTATAGTCAAAAGCCATACTTTAAGGGTTTTGGATTTTTAAATACTTCTGCTAGCACAGCTGCTTTTCCTGTAATTGTCTGGCTTTTTTTCCCCCAAAAGCTGCAATGTTTTACTATCCTTTTCAAATGATGAAAAGCAGAACTGGACAAAACATTTCAGTGGTAGCAGTCTTACAATTGCCACATTAAAAAAAAAAAAAATCTTCCTATTTCTTCTGCATATTGCCTTCTCCTATGAGAACCCTTTTTATAAGCCTAACATTGTTTTTGTCCTACTCATGTATACTTTGTCATACAGCATAATCTCATTTCATCTCATTACTCAAAAAACTAGCCTCTCCCCTCCCTGGATATACAATCTTAACCTTTTTTAAGCCATAAATCCTTTATCTGCAGCCAAACTAAGAAGTCCACAAAAATCATCCACTCATGGAATCATAAAATGTTAGCCCAACTCATAAAATATTAGCCCAACATCAACTTTGTTTTAGACACATGAGACTTCTCCTGCCTTTATAATATTGTTAGTCAACCCTCCACCCTTGGCTGCAGCTATTTAATAGTCTTTACTTTTTCCTGGTTGATAAAAAGTAGTTATCTTTGCTATATTATGAACATATTAGACTTCTCTCTACCTATGGAGCCCTAATATTTATTAGAAGCTTCTTTTCATTATAAATGATGGTTTAGTATTCTACTCCACACATAGGCCCATGCTACTGTGAAAAATATTTTGTTCCTCATGCACCTAAATCCCCAGGCAAAACATTTTTTCATTCATGGCTTTACCTTCCCTTATCAGTCAATAAAAGTAGAGTTCAAAACATACTTAACTACTTCCTCAATCAGGGTCAGGTCTGAACTTTGACCATCATTTCATTTACTCTATATCTATTTCTGCAAAGTGTCTCAAATAAATAACTTTTATTTCCATGATTTACTATGATCAGTACCATACCTACAAAAATGTCTGCTTTAGTCCATGCTTGCATGCTTCTCTATCAGTCTTCCCCCTAAAGACACTCAACACTTTTTTGTTTATCCAAATTTTTATTACTTACCCAGCTTACACTTGGTATCTCACTGTTGATTTGAATCACTTCATAATCATATATTTACAGAGGGTTACTCTGCCCTCTAGCCAGTTCATCTTCCAGTAGATCAGTGTCCTATTCCCAGTGGCATTCCTTCAAATGCCCAAGCCTGTATAGCTAAACCTGTTTCAAAAGCAGTTGTTGACATGCTTTTCCAAAATAAACTAACTCATTCACTTTTGAGGTTCCTCAACTAGATACTTAATATGAAGTAGATCATTTAAACAAATGAGTATAGAAGGACCTGGAAGACAACAGAATCACTAAGGCAATTGAGGTTATATTTTTTACTTACAACAAAATGCATTATTCTCAAAGAATATAGAGTACTGGTAGCCCTGTAATTAAAACTGTCCCTTTAAGCTCAGTGACATCTGCTGAGACAAAAGGAGTTCTTCTAATCCAGTAGAGTCCTTATTGGCTAAGTTCAATAAAAGTAGTAGTGAAAGAGGCATTTAGGGTGAAGCTTCACATGACAGCAAACCTCAGAGCTTGCTGACACCAAAAGGGCAAGTCCTACCTTCCCCTAGCTGCCCAGTCCTACAACTTTCTGGTGGTAGCTCTGGCACTCATCATGCCCCTGGGTGAGATGCTGTGGCCTATGAATTAATTAAGTGAAATTCCTTTTTGGGGGGCAGGAGGAGGGGGATGCAAGACAGGGATTATTTTCCAGTGCCAAAATCAGAGCCAGCACAGCAAATCAGGGGAAGGACACGGATGGGAGGAGGAAGAGATAAGAGGAAGGGAGTTGGGCTATCTCCTTAGTCCCAGCTCCTTTCAGAAGCCTTTCAGTGTAAGCAGGCAATCCACACAGCCCCCTTCTCCTGTGTTACATACTCTACCATAGATTTAGCCAGTCAGCACCCCTTCCCTGTAGACACACCTTTCCTGCCATGCACAAAACAACCAGCTGGAACTCAATGGATCTTGACTTCTAAATGTCTAGGTGATGAAGAGCTAAACACTGTAATTCATAACCTCTTCCATCCTCCAGACATCACATTTAAGACAACAGGATTTATAGTAAAAGGGAATATCTTTTAGTCTATCAAGTGATATAGTTAGAAATAACCCAACAAGCTTTTAGCTATGCAAGTACAACTTCACTTATGAAACAAAGCAGCAAACTTCCAGCTAAGGGCAGCTTGTGAACAACTGCTCCAGTTTTGACCTAGCTATATCACTCAGCTTGACAGCCTAAGACAAAGGGGTCCTTAGGCACAGGTGGAGAAGTGGATACTAGGGAGGCAGTGATAAAGCTGTCACCTCCTATGGAGCAAAGAGGTAGCTGTCACCTTTGGAAAGTGATGGGTGAACAGAAGACAAAGGGTGAGGAAAATTATAATGCTCCATAAAATCAACACCTCTCCTGAGACCATAATTTTATATCCTTAACCCGCTGTGGACAAAATGTTTCCAGAACATTTGATTAAAGCAGATCCTGTGACTGTAGCTTTTCCAATCTTGAGGCTATTTTCAAGAGATATGTTTCTATCAAAATTTTCAAGATTGAATACTTAAATTTGAAATATTTTATGAGCCAAAGAGATCTTTTTCCTGCCTGTTTTCCTTCTTATGACATTTTCAGAAAAATTTGGGTAACTGAACACAGATGTCTGGAGAGCAGCAGTAACGGAGAAGCTTAAAGAACCGGTCTGAAGCACAGCTAAAAATTTTACCTTGGCTAACATTTTCTAAGTGAAGAAATACCATTCTACCTAAACAGAGACTGATCACAGAATCACAGAATGGTTGAGGTTGGAAGAGACCTCTGGAGATCATCTAGTCCAACCCCCCTTCTCAAGTAGGGTCACCTAGAACACATTCCGCAGGATCGTGTCCAGATGCCTTTTGAATATCTCCAAGGAGGGAGACTCCACAACCTCTCCGGGTAACCTGTTCCAGTGCTCTGTCACCCTCACAGTAAAGTTCTTCCTTAAGTTCAGACAGAACTTCCCATGTTTCAGTTTGTGCCCATTGCCTCTCATCCTATCACTGGTCACCACTGAGAATAGTCTAGCCCCATCCTCTTTACACCCTCCCTTCAGATACACCTTCCCTCCCGATGTTCTGTCTATGATTGAGCAGACATAAAACAGCAGGCAAAAATGAACAAGCTTATTTCTAAGTATTAAATATCTCTTTGTTCCACGGGAAACGTTTTCAAAAAAGTTATTCCCAAATGAGTAAGTTTCCCAGACATGAAAACATGGGTGCTAGAGAAAGTAAGTGGGCAAGAAAGAAGACAAACCCAGGATATAGAAGAAATATACAGATGTTGCTAAAGAGATAGATGGTGATGCATAAGAAGAATGAAGAACTGTAGTTCATCAGATTCAATAATATTAGAAGTAAAGAGCACTCACTGAAACTATTAAGACATTGGTCTAAAACAAGGAAAAAAAATCAGTGACATTTTCCTTTCTTTTTAGGCGTTTTTTTTGTACAGCATTTAATGACCCTCCTGAATTTTTAGGGGAGGGGGGACAGAATTGTTTATTTGTTTTGTTTAGAAATAGAGGACTTGGAGGTGGATTGCCATACTGACTCCATAGGGCATTTCATATATTCTTATGTAGTTTCTTCTGTGATCCTTTCTGTACAAAGAAAGGTAAACAAGAAATCAGCCTTATCTCAGATTTTAGGAACCATCTGTGATCTTTTACATAGGTTACAGAAACTGCTTCAACATGACTGAAATATAGCAGGGGCAGATGTACAGGTTCACATCAGAGATCATTTGGAAATAAGGACTACTTTCAGGAAAGAAATATATAAAAGATACTTTTGCTGGGGGGCACGGTAAGGGTCCTAATCAAAGCCCAAAACTGCTTCGGAGGAAATTACTCCAGCAATTTTCATAAAACAACTGGATACAGTTTCTCATATTTGCCAAGAGATGATCTTCTTTGTTAACAACAGCTGGTACAGGCAGTCATGGTATTGCCCATTTGTGCTCTATGCTTTGGCACACACCTTCCTCAAAGTCCCTCAAAATAAGTAAGAGTTCCTAGAATTTAAAAAAACATGAAAATCATTCTACATAGCAGGACCTATTTTGCATCTGTAATGAAGCCAGTGAATGGTGTAATGTGGTGAGAGAGATTCCCTGGCTCCTTTAGTGCAAACCAATTTGAATTACAAGCATATCCCAAAAATAAGTTTACTCAAAAAAATGACTATACTTTACATCTCACAATATCATCATAGTAACAACAGAGTTCTTATATTATTGATCAGGGCAGAAAGAAATAGCAGCTCATGACCAGCATCTTATTTTTCAAATTCTGGGTCAAGGTCATCAGGCATGATGACATCTTTGTGTGTTGGCCCTTCGCATTCCTCCCATCGGGGTGCAACGTTGGCTGGCTGCTCTTGTGGGACAGGGCACCAGGTGCCAAGGGAGACAACACGGCCAGCAGGGCAGGGGCTGCGCCAGCTGGGGCCTGGTCCAACCATACCTGAGCAGGGGCAGACCCAGAGATCATAGCCAGGTGCCATCAAGAGTCCAGATCACCAGGCAGGTTCATGGTGGCAAGGTTGGTCTGAGGTCAATCCTGGAAGTCAGCCCACAGGTGAGGGGCAGGGGCAGGTCCAGAGATTGCCACGCAGGTGCAAGGTGACAAGGCAGGTCCAAGGCAAGGAGACCGGTCCACAGCTGGGCACAGGCACAGCTGGAGACTCCTCCAAATGTAGCTCAGACAGGGACTGAACACCACAGGCTGAGCTAAAATGGGACCATGGGGTCCATGGGCATGGTGTTGCTGGAGGCCCTAGGGGAGCCTGCCAGGGCCAGTAAGGCCTACTGGTGCCCTCAGGGCCCTGGATCTAGGACTACATGCAAGCACAGAAGTTCTGTAAGCATCACCATCACTACAAATAACAGGGCCCACTTTTATCATGATGCCTCAACTCCACTCTCAAATAAAGAGTTACAGTTTGTTCAGTTTCTCAGCTTCTTCTTCACAGGAGAGAGATTTTTTTTTTCCAGTTTCCAATACCCTTTAAAATTTTCTTATTTCCTGAGGGAGGATGCCCATGACTGAAACACAGCGTGCCTGTCACCTGAGAGCACGCTCTTGCTGTGTAGAATTGCTATCTGAACTTCATCACATTTTGGGCAGAACTTCCTCCCTTTTTTCAGGCAGACGCAGCAGGAATGTGATGGGGAATGGACGAGATTCTTCCATCTGTCTCAGTGGTGCCCTCTGTCATCAATTGTCCTTGCACAAAGCTATGCTGTTGCCAGCACAGCTACATGAGATAAGCGCAGACCAAGCTGCTCCACCAGATTAGCATTTAGACATATACATATAATTTTACACAGCTATGCAGAAGTGAGGCAGCACAATCATTGCAATTTTTCTCAGCACAGCAAGCAAAAGTACTTTAGTGAACACCTGAGCACTCTGTTTTACATTCAGAAGCAAGTCTAAGGGAATACTGCTGACAAGATAATAGCAATGCACAGGGAGAAAACTGAATATGTTTGCTGATAGAAGTGGGGAAAAAAGAGACTATTAGCCAGAAAATCACATACGAAACAGTACTGCATTTGCTGGCCAGTGCTGGTGAAGAAAGAATAAACCTAATACACCCATGCTGCACTGTCTACACACTTACTGTAATGTGTCTTTTCATGTTCAGCTATGCTTATCATTAGCACAATGCAAAGCAATTAGATGTTCTTTTTGCCATTCTTTTTTGTATATCATTTTACCCATGATAAAATTTTACTACTATGTGAGCCATCTCTTCTATGTGAGCCATCATGAGCCCATGTAAGCTCTTTGTTACCTGATAGTAATCATCAGTTCTCTTAGGTTTAAGACCAGGGCAAGAAATAAATTAAAATTAGACATATATACTTGACTGAAACCTTCTTGCAATTTTTTTGAATACTTTGGAAGCAAAGTGACAGACACTGGAATTGTTTGTAGCAAATCCTTTCAAGTTTAGTGATATAACCAAGTGCTAACTACTAACATTTAGCCAATTTCCTGCTCTGTGGCTGGCCAGTGAAACACGGACAAAATAATTCTGTTACTCTTGACTCAGTCTCTTTCAGATGTGTATAAAAACACTGATGTTAAATAGTCTTTCTATCAAGGTGTCGAGAGAAGAGGAAGAGGAAATGCTTTGAATCACCAGTACTAGGAATTCAAGCCCTTTTTAATATGTATTAAAAAGTAAATCTGAACTGCTGAGGTGATATTCAGAACTGTTCTTTTGAGGTTGACTCCCTGCTGATTTCAGTTTCTAGCTCTGTCTGTAGAAAAAAAGAGTACTACAGCATACCAGCATATTATAGTCCACTACCACATTTTTTCACAGTCTTGGTAAGAATGAATCAGAAGAGATGGCATAAAGCTTTTTAAGGATGCCTTATTAAAGAGCAGTGTTATCTGTTATACAGTGCAATTTCAGATGATGTTCTGAAGTAATTTCTCCCATTTTCTTTAAAATGCATTAATCTTAGCAGTGAGAACAAGAACACAGGCTGTATTTTACTTGTTCTGTTGATGGCCCGAAAGACTGCAAGAGTCACTAGCTGCTCTCTGTATGCCTTATCTTGTCCAGTCTCTATCACATTGGCTGAATTCAGTAGATCACTCTATTTAGTCAGTTCTTTCTAATGAGTGGCCAGCCTATGTCATTAGCAAGGTCTCTGCATCCAAAGTAAAGCACATTAGCACTATCCATGTGCAAGTGCTAAGCACAGTATCATCTTACTGTTATCTTTCTAAGTGAGCAACTTTCATTCAAAACTGCCTTAATGAGAGGAAAAGAAAAGGAATAAGGCATGCAGACCAACAGCCTGTGCCAACAGCCTGCATGGAATCAATGAGATGTAATTCGCATAGTTTTGAAACTTTAAAGATTTTTCTATTTATATCCTTGTAACAGTTTTACTGAGGAAAGGCTGCAGTCTCCATGTTCTTCAGAAACCAGTCAGATCCAAAGATCCTGGAAGAGTCTTAGTTTGATTTCTGTTGTGTCAGCGATCAACTTCATATATGAATAGCTCCTGCACAGCGTAACAGCTTTCCAGCTGGCTTATGCCAGAGCTCTAAAAGGTGTAGCTCTATTTAGACTCTATAAAGTGATGCTCAGAATAACAGTCCCACTTTGGGGTCAGGTTTCCCACATTTTCAGAACACTACAGTTAAGGCTTATTGATATTTAAACATCTTCCCACTGTGATGGTTACATAATGAGCTTCATTTTTTAAAAACACTTGCTAAATACTTTGTTGCTTCAAGTACGTTTTCTGCCCAGAATGACTTTAAAATCAATGCTATATGAAAAATTTGAGATGTTTATAGAATTTGTACCCACTTAACAGAAGAACAGTGTATTTTTTGAAATGACATCATTTGTAAACTCTTCAAAATTTCCTATGGAAATGATAGAGATGAAAACGAGGCAACATAACATTTCATAGTCACCCCTTCAGTCACACTAGCTAATTTGCAGAAATAAGAAGAAATTCCAGTTACTGGTAAAGTGAGTCCTCTTTTTGCTTTTCTTCCAACCCAAGGAAGTAGGTAAAGTATAATTAAACATACCTTCAGATTATGAAAGGTATTTCTGCTACATTTAAGGAGTAAAACTCTTAGGTGGTAAATCTATTACTCTTGAAGATGTAAAAGCAATATGCTATATTTTTTTCAAAATACCCTCATTTGTGTTTGTTTCATTATCAGAAGGCTGCTTCATGGTGGCACTATCTACAGAATTTGCCATTGGCTGCACTGCTGTAACAGCCCCAGCAGTGTGCTTGATCAACTGATCAAGCTCATGCTGCTGCAAACTGTCTGGGGCCAGCACAGGCAGCACGTTCCCACCCAGCTCATCCTGAAGGAATTCATGAAACTCTGCCCTGCTGAGGGTATTGAACTGAGGCTTTTAGGGCAAGACCATTGAAGGCAACTTCAGTGGCACAGCCCTTACTTTGCCCATTTTCCAGAAGCTTGCCTTATATTCAAAATCTTTCTGGACTCATGCCAGTATAAAAATTTGCTAGCTTGTCAATTTGACTTTCTTCAGCCCCATTTGAAAGCGCAGACCTTCAAAGTCTGTTTTATTTTGAATAGAAAAACAAAGAAAACTGTTTAAAGATGCAATATTCTTGGTTTTCCTACAAAACTTGCAATATCGAAAGTTCTAAGTAAATGGGTTGAGGCTCACGCTGACACATTGGTGATTGCAGCATTTCAACATCAGCAGATGAGTACAGCAAGAAAGACAGCAATAATATCTAAAACAGCCTCAAAGAGGACAAATGACAGATTCTGTTATTTTCCCCAGGTATCTCCACTGTTGTAACCTTTTCCTTATCTCAGTCAACACACTCACACTGAATAAAATGAGAACACATTTCTTTTCAATGCTTTGACAAACTGCACTGCTCTGTACAACAGCAGCAAACCTTGTATCCACAGCTGCCCCTAAAAAGCAGTTACTCATTTTTTTTAATACCTATCATAAGTCGTTTATGCTAACTGGCCAAGTGTATGGTATTCTTATAGTGTATTAAATTTTCCAAAATAACTAATGAGAAGCCTTTTATTTCATCTGTCTCAAAAGAAAGCAGTATTACAAAAAAAAATTCTTTTCTGCCATTATCACTGAATGAATATTTATGATGTTTTTCACTATATTGCGGTGATCTGACAATGCTGAATTCCAGACAGAATGAGGATACAACAGTTAATAGAGGATTCTACTCTCTTTCCTTCTGTCACTTACAAAACAAAAACAGCTACAAAAATAGCAAAACAGCTAACCCAAATAATTGCTTCTCAAATTAGAACACATTTTATCTCCATATTCTAAGCTGGAAAAAGAGTCATTTAATTTGTAGTAACAACCGTCTTTAAAAACACTAATGAGATGAACTCATCTTTTAAATATTTGTAAAGCTACAGTACTAGCACTGACTAATCAAAGTGTACATAATTAATGGACAAGAAAGAAGCCACTGCAATAATGGAAAACTTATTAGCATATAAATTATCTGGTTTTCAAAGGCTGGGAATAACCATATAAGGAAGATACCTGTTACATCAGATTGTTCTTCTGAAGGCATTATATCAAGTCAACTTTGCAAGCCCACATTGCTGTGTCTCCTGGTAGCAGAAGCATTATCCTCTGGACAAGAACTCTTAGGAAATGATTATGAAGTTTCAATTCAAACCCAGATACCAGGTAGTACTGTTGGGCTATGTTACAATTCAAATTAGATACAGGAATTTATGCAGCACTGTTTTTCAATCCTATTTCTCTCTTACATTACTAGCCATCAGATAATGTGCATTGGTAACCCCTGGAGAGATAAAGGTCTTTTTTTCTCAGCCTTTTACATTTTTTCTCAGCACAAATCTTCTCTCTGCCATGTGGCAGAGTGACTATACAGGAACAGAAGAGCTGGGGAGATTTACTGCTGAGGATTTGGCTTTTTTGACTCAAGGCATTCAGGAGAGGGAATTTCACTTAGTAAACCCTGACAACAATTTCTGTGGCTTGAAGCCAGCAACAATTTCCAGTGCTCTCTGATTTATCTCCCAGGGTGGACAAAGTCTGCCCTACAGATGAAGATATACTGTACACTGAAGATACTCTTGCCAGAGTTACATTTTTAAGAAGAAACATTATTTTGCTCTTTATATAGTGGTGTGCCCATGGAGAGTAGTGGATCCAGTGATAAAGTTACTCCTTGCTTCAAACCTTTTCATATACCATCCCCAAGAGATTATCACAGTCCTTTTTAAAGGAAATGTTTGGGGAGAAGATTCATGTCTCCAGCAGTTCTAATCAGCATTTGATCAACGACAATGATCATAGACAATACCTGAAGTCAGTCAGCTGACACTAGAGGTCTGATTAATACAAATTTCTTTTTCAATGCAGCGTTCATCTTGCTTTTTTTTCTCAAAATGACTCCAAATGTTGATTATTTTTACCCAGAACATGCACTACTTATTAGCAAAGACCGTAACTTGGGGATTTTGTTAGACTCTGAACTACTTTTAAATTCATTCCTAGAGAAAGTTGAGCCATTACTCATTCCACTGAGATCTTATTCATGTAAGTATTGTTATGAAAACTAATGGACTAAGTATTCTATATCACACCTAAGCAAGAGTAACTTTCTACACATGCAGTTAGAGCACTGTGATAACTTATTATTTCCTTATCTGTGTGAAAACGATGGTCAGGTTTTGATCTGCAGTACTGAAGAAAGGTGAAGTCCAGGGGGAAATAAATTATTCCCATTATTAAAACGTATATGTATGCTCAGTTTCAACAGAGAATATTTAAGATTCTAACTCCTTTATTTATTATCTACATTTTATTTAACTATATTTTAGTCTGTAGATGTGACCAAATTTTTTTTAATGTGCTTTTGGTGTGAAAAGTACACTAAGAAAGCAGTAACACTGAAAACAAATACTAAGTGAGACTGGGCACTTTCTAAAATTAAGATAAGAATAGCAAATTTCAAAAGTTGGCTAAAAATCTATTACTAGTAAATCCTGAAGCAACAACTACTTTTAAACAATCAAAAATTAATGAACTATAGTGGTGTAATTGAGAGCATAAGTGAGATCTAAAGGATATGAAATTATATATAAAAATCAGTACGTCACACATCACAGATATACTGAATATTACATACATGTGAGGAATACAGGAAATTGTGCACAAAGTATTTTCCATTTTCATTGTTTCTATTTAATGAAATCACTGTAAATGATTTTAGGATTTCCTACTACATAAAATATGACCTGGCAACTAGTATGCTATTTTAGTATTAGAGAATTCTCCATTAAAATCTTCTGTTTTTTTAATCAGAAACAGTTTTCTAAAAGAATACCTCCAATCCAGCTATAGCTTTAGGTGAACAATCTTTCATTCCATAGAAGGAGAAGTGATTATGCCTATCAGAGAAACCTTTGGAATAGCTCACATCAAGAAAACTCCTATCACTTACAAACCCTACCATTCCAGAAGGATATGAATTAATGAGGGTAAATTCAGAAAGCCACAATACAAAGGCAGCTTTTGCCAACATCATGCATGTCAAGTACTATTTCCTCTCTCAGATCACCACATTTAAATCAATGGTGCCTCATCACTTCTTAACATATGCATTGGCAGAGGAATTTAAATCAAATTAAGGACATAGGGATTAATTTCCAAGGAAGGTTTAAGGTCTTTCCATCTATACAGAACGGTTGAATAACAAGTAAAAAGGGATATTCCTGCAAATATTTGAAGGAGGCAATTCTCAGTGATGAAAGCAGATTAGATCTACAGCACAAAGAAGGCTAGGAGAAAGAAATGGCTTTGATACAGACTTCAAGCTTCGGTCATGACCAGTAGGATTGTGTCACAAGAACAGAGATGATAGTAAAAGAGTATGTCATCTTGAGGTGAAGGGAGATTGTGGTAAAGAGTAAATCATGGGTGCAGGGCTTCAAGGCTGTACACCACGTCGCTCTGCAAAGCAAATCATGTGCGTTTGATTAACTACAATCAGTGTTTAAGTCATATAAATAGCATACTCCCAGTTATTAATATAAAGTATGCCTTGTTTTGGCTGCCAGTTACCAAAGGTTAAAGGGATATGAATTCAAAGCTGTATTTACCTAAAATGTTGTAGTTACTACAGTTAACTTTTTTCATTACTATAATTGAAAGACAGTTGAAACTACAACAAGAACAGAATCTTGTGAATGCGATCAGACTTCACTATTTATTATGATGCATTAGTTCTTTTGGATGCATTTTAGCAGTTTGCACAAAAGAAGAAAACAATATTACTTTATCATAGAAAGTAAAGATTCCCATCCCTCTTTTTCCCTTTCCCATAACCTCACCGCAGCATGAGAAACTCCCTTGCCATGTTTCTGAATTTGGAATAGGCTTCCTTTAGATCAGATTACCTGACTTTTTTCATTTTCTACATCTCAGCTGCAACTATTTTTGGCTTGTTCCCCTTCCTATATGAGACCCACTACTGAATGAGATCATACTACTGACTCACAGGGCATTGGACCAGGTTCTTTTCTGGCTACTATCTCCTATGTACTGCCAGGCATTACTGAATTTTCTAGAAAGCAGTTTGAAGTGCACTTGGTATGAAAGAAAAAAGAGAAAATAAGATTGTTGTATTGTATCGGGATCGCATCACATGAAGTCACATTTTGTTCCTGATTTGAGAGGAATCCATGATTTAGATATTTTAAAAAGCATTTGGAAACCTCAAAGGCCAACCCAGCAAAGAAGTTATTATTGTAATTTTTATCCTTGTTTGATACTCTTATTTATATAACTGTTAAGATCACAAAATAAATGTAGTCTGCAAAAATATAACATGCTACATCTCTGCTAACGTTGTAGTTCGGGTTTTAGTACTCCATTGCATGTCACTCAGAGAAGTGAATAGCATATCACAAACCAGATTTTCACCATGATAAGGCCCCTGGGCTATGGCATGCCTTTTTTGAAAAACCCAAGTCTGACAAGCCTTTAATTTCCCTGAGATGCACAGTAAAAATTGTCCGATACTCTCACATTTTGTATAAGCAGTTTATTCTCTCTGTATTTGTAGTATTGTGAAACAGTTCTGTAAAGAGAGGTTACTAAAGCACTAATTGTACATAAGAAATGTTTCTTTTATTGGACAAAATATATCTTGCAAAACAAAGAACTTTCTCTTTCAAGACTTGATTTAACACAGCTCTTTACCAGCTCATTTGGAATATTCAATATTCTCTTAAACGCTTTGCTTAATCAGAGCCTAACAGAAAAAAACAGAATAAATGTTTGAAAGCTTTGGGGAAAATATTTTGCAGAATGAAAATATGGAAATTCAGCTGTTCTGCCCGCAATATTTTTTAAGTATTTGTATTAAGAAGAAAAGAATATTCTATATATTTTAAATATTTGATTACATATAACATGCTCCCTTGATTTACACTGGAGTACAATGTGCTGTTTGACATCTGTAAATGGGAACTTTAATAGGATAGGAACTTTAATCTTTATTTTAACTTATAAATGTAATTCTTTCTAATATCACCCTCTGTTAGTACCACTCATCACTAAGCAAGCCTTTGACCAATTCACCAAAGTGATTATTTTGTCTAAAACACTCTGAATGTATAAAGCAGATCCTCTGACTATCAGTATTTATATATATATAAATATATATATAGTACATCATAACCCCTTTCCTGTGAAAATATTCTACAGATTTATTTCAATCAGAGACACACTTCAGTATACATATACTTAAATACATACTAAATGATAAGTTGCCCAAGTAAATCAATACTCTAGGTGCTTATCTGCATTTTAGTTGCCTGAAAATTTTTAAGAGCTGGCATTTATTCAATAGTGCAGCTTACAAATGTAGAAAACTAAAATGCACAGATCTGAAAAGCTCTAAATGCCTAAATCTATAAAACAGATCTGAAAAGAAATAATTGGGAGAGGTAGTTATGTTTTCCTTCCTTTCTTCCTTCTAAGTATAGAGATTTGCAGGAACAGCTACAGAAATTTGTAAGCCCGGTGACTCAGATGCCACTTCTTAGACTTTAGGGAAAATATTCTTAATGCTCATGATCCACAACATTTACTTCTCTGTGTTTTCTGAACCACATGTACAGGGCCTTTCATCCACTCTGTCACAGCTTTCCCTGTAGCCAGCGGTGTCCCCCAGGGGTTAATACTGGGTCCAGTATTCTTCAACTTATTCATCAATGATTTGGATGAAGGGACAGACAGCACCTTCAGCAAGTTTGCTGATGATACAAAACTGGGAGGAGTGGCTGATACACCATTCAGAGGGACCTGGACAGGCTGGAAAGTCGGGCAGAGAGAAACCTCATGAAGTTCAACAAAGGCAAATGCAGAGTCCTGCACCTAGGGAGGAATAACCCTATGCACCAGTACAGGTTGGAGGTTGGCAGCCCTGCGGAGATGGACCTAGAAGTCCTGGTGGACAACAAGTTAACCATGAGCCAGCAATGTGCCCTTGTGGCAAAGCCAGCCAATGGCATCCTGGGCAGCATTAGGAAGGTGTTGCCAGCAGGTGAAGGGATGTGATCCTCTCCCTCTGCTCAGCCCTGGTGAAGCCACATCTGGAGTGCTGTGTCCAGTTCTGGGCTTCCCAGTACAAGAGAGACATGGAGCTACTGGAGAGAGTGCAGCGTAGGGCTATGAAGATGATTAAGGGACTGGAGCATCTATCATCTGAGGAAAGGCTGAGACAGCTGGAACTCTGGAGAGCTGGAGAAGAGAAGACTGAGAGGGGATCTTATCAATGTGTATAAATATCTTAAGGAAGAGTGTCAAGAGGATGGGGCCAGGCTCTTCTCAGTGGTGCCCAGTGACGGGACAAAAGGCAGTGGGCACAAACTGAAACACAGGAAGTTCCATCTGAATAGGAAGAAAAACTTCTTTACTGTGTGGGTGACTGAGCACTGGAACAGGTTTGCCCAGAGAGGTTGTAGAGTCTCCTTCCCTGGAGATATCCAAAAGCCATCTGGATAGGGGCCTGGGCAATGTGCTCTAGATGCTGCTGCTTGAGCAGGGGTTTTGGACTAGATGATCTCCAGAGGTCCCTTCCAGCCTGAACCATTCTGTGATTCTGTGATCTCTGATTCAGGCTCCATCCCTTCCCTCAAAGTGGGGAAACGGCTCCTGCTGAGTCCTTTGCAACTTAACAGTGCATTATGGAAAATCTACACAAAGCAGAAAAAAAAGTGTAATTTTTTTCCACCCCAGTGTTAGGAAATGCTTACTAAAGGTTGTCTGTCTTCCTACAAACCTTCAGCTTATGTTTCACAAGAGAGAAAAACAAGGCCAAGTTTGAAACTAACATGCACAGGTCTGAAACATTAGGCTGAAACTGAACACTGAATCTTCCCCAAAATACTGATTATGGCCCTTTGACCTTTATAAAATAACCTGTAAATTTTGCACAGAAGCTAATGAAAAACATTATCTAGGTACAAAGAGATCTAAATTTGCACAGTGCCAATTTTTGCATTCCAAGAACAGGCTTTAAGATAAAAATGAGTAGTTTCAAAAATATCAGAAAAATTTACAAAGCAATAAACAACTTCAGAGTGCACAATGGAAAAGTCCTTGTAATGGCTTGGTGATACCGCTGAGGTCTACACACAACTCACAGCTATCATACTCAGCTATGTTAGGCACCAAACAATTACTTAGTTTGACTGATTTTATCTTACATGTACATACTTACCTATGTATTCTTTAAGTTATCCTATGTAAATTATACTTTTTCTTGTAATTCCCTACCAAATTTTGCGGAGTCATAATTTCTTTTTCCTACTTTTTCCTCGCTACTACAGGCACAGTGAAGAGAAAATTGTCAAGCAAGACATTAGGAAAACACTTTTATTTAAAAAAAATTAAGTTTGTTACTCAAGAGACAGAGACATATTTCAGGTTTCAAAAATCAAACTTCAGGGTCATTTATTAAAAAAAAGTACCCATAACTACATTTCCCAAATGTGACTGTGATTTTAGAAAATTCAATATTAAGAAAGTCCAACATTTTCACTTAGAAACTATGACCATAGCCTTTTTTGGAGATGCTCACACACTTCCCTGGCAACTCAGTTCAGCAGAATAAGAGCCTCCAGGCTACAGAAGTTTACCCTTCTATCTCACAGAATTCACTTTCAGCTGAGACATGCACTTTTGATCACGATAACTTCTTCTTTCCTTTGTAACATTCTGGAGAGCATTTTTACCGAAGTAGTTCAATCTGAACATGCTAAGGCTACAGTCCCACTGTCACCATGCAGATGCAGCACTGTCACCACCATGCTGCATCAGAAAGCAAGGTGGTCAGTAGCACATAGGACTAGAAAGCTGGGTAAGGTGTTTGCCTGAGCTCTCAGCACTACAACCACTTTTTTAACCGGTCACATGAAGCAGAGAGCTCTTCTAACAATAAGAGCTTGAGGGAGCCTGAGACCCCCTGAGACCACAAATGATTCAAAAAGCCATTTCCTCTGAAAACTGCATGGAGCAGGACCCTGTCTTTCACTCAGGGTGGCTGAAGGAGGGATGGAAAGTTGCCAGACTCTCTACTGCCATTCCTGACTCCTGGGACAAGAGCCTTTTGCAGCTCCTAGCTACGGTTTTTAGCTCTGCATATTTTGCAGCACTCATAATGTTGACTCTTTATGCACAAGATGATTCTATTTATATGATCAAACACATGATTGAACCACTGTCTAATCCAGCAGCTAGAATGAATGAGGCAAAATTGAAACTGTACAGGCAACCATAGACTCTGACCCTTCCACATCTGTAAAGGCAGAATTTACAAGGTTTAAAATATTCTATAATGGTGTTTTTCAAAGTGTTCTAGGTAAAAGCTCCTGTATATCTAATCTACACCTACTGGTAATAGACTTGACACAAACTCCCATATATCTGTCCATCACAGATGGAAAAACACTGTAGTTTTTGCTGATTTTGAAATAAAGAATATAGCCAACTCTTTCCTATAATCATTCCCTTTAATCTCTTGATTTGTGTTGATTTACACTTGAAGATTCTTCAGTTTGTCAATATTATGGTGGAACTCAGAATTTTATATATCATCAAACATCAGATAAGAGTGCTCTCTCCTCTATAGTGAAGAAGAAACGTCAGCTCTGGCCAGCTTTATTTTCATGATTTTTAATGTTATTTAACCATAAGTTCCCTCTTTGTGTTTGAGTTATGTTGTTTTGGATAGAACTGGATTTTTTTCAGTTAAGTTGCTACTACACTAACTAGTACTACATTCACTTACCGCTACTATATTAATGGAACAACACAGAAACCGTGCAGGATATGCTCATGGTGAAAGTCACTCAGGATTATGAAGGTTTGATGAGGCATAAGCAAGAAAGCCGGGCACAGATTTGCCCAACTCAATCATATCGGTAAGATGTAATGTGGTAGCAGTTGAACAAGTTCTTGGAGGAGAGTTGTTAGGAGAGATGACAAGGTTTCACAAAGCTTTAGTTAGATGCTGGAGGCTGGAAGAGCATACTGCTGTTTTCCATGTCTACGGATAGAAAGGGTGAGAGGCATCTTGTCTTCTCCTGCAGCTCACTCTTCTCCTGGGGACTATTCCCCTGTCTCCTCCCCAGGAGTATGAAACCCCCTCTTCAAGCTATCCCTGCTCTAAGCCAGTGTCTCCCCTCCTTCACACCTCTCCTTCACAAGAGACATTCCTGTGTCTTCCTGTGTTGATGAGAAACAGATTTTGGGACTGTTACTACTGTAAGCTGTTGTTTGTCTGATGCCCCTGAGATGAGCCCTCCAAAGCAATAGCAATTCAACTGTGCCATTTTGCAGCAACGTGCTGCCTTTGAATAAACTGTCCGAAGCTCTTAAAAGTATCAACAACAAAGAGGTACAAGAACTTCTCTTTAGACCGTGCTCTAAAAGAATCACCTCATTCCTGACTATGGTAATTAGGTATGGTTAGCATTTTGGTGAATTTGAGGTCATAAAAGATCTCAGAGCTGGGAAAATTACTGTCACACAGATTCAATAATGGAAACATGATCAGCCTCAGATTTGATAGAAAGCCATTTGCAAAATAGGACAGAACAGCCTGCTTCCTGCCCAACATTTTGGGATTCATGTGCTACAACCTCAGCTGTCATTATGTACAAGATAGAAAGTGGGTGAAAATAAAGTATACTAGTTTTGTTTTTCTAAAACGTATAGAACAGGAATAGTCAGAAAACATCTAATTCAGAAAACATTTTCATCACCAGTTACAGCAGTTGAGACAACAGCCTGCCATGAGCTGATAATGGGGAAAAGACCAAAAATACAAACAGACAACAAATATAGAAGGCTTAAAAGCCAGCTTGAAGAATAGTAGAAAACTATTCAAAAGTGTATGTTGTACATGTAGAATAAATGCCATTATAATACTTTAGTTTTCCTGCCTTTCACTAACATGCTTGCAGGCTCTCAGAATCCTATTTGCAACTAGAGCAACTCTCCAAGGAAGAAAACTAGTTCATCAAAAAAATCATGACTGCCAAAAGAGAGAAGCAATGATGTATGAAAAAATAATCCATTAAACATCAGACCTGACAACCTCAGAGCTTCTCCAGGCTAAATCAGCAAATAATACCATTTTTAATATTACAGGTAGATTCATACTCAGCAAAATGCTATATTCAAGTTAAAGAATATTCTTGCCTTGAGCTATTGTAAAGATTAATAACAGTGCAGAGTATCTTAATTGATGAAGCCAAAATTTCAAGCCAAAGTACTGCAGTACAAACAGAAAATTAAAATACAGTTTTAAATGTTTAAATTTTTTGCTGGCTAAAAAGTAAAATGACACATTGGGAAATATTCCTCCAAGGGAAAATTTCGCTCTTAGATGCACACACAAAAATTCCCATCAGGCTAAATTCCTATTCCTGTAATATCAATGTGGGTCACTTTCACTAAGGAGAAAAAAAGGAGTCCTCTTTCAGCATTTAAAAATTGGCCACTGATAGCATAACCTAGATGAAAACAGAACATAAATTAACAAGACTGCCATGCAACTATTCACCAATGGAGAGAATTAGTCTAAATAACTTATATTGACAAATGCCTTGTAAATGTGTCACGAAAATCATCAATATAATGTAATTTGTTTATTTCTTTTCTTCAAGTATCTAAGTTAGTGATGTAAAGGAATAAAAAAAGCAGGCTCAAACTACTTTTATACTTTGTCATTTATTTTCTTACAGAAACCTGCTTTAAAGTTTTGACATATTTAGGGATATTTTTATCATTTATGTGCTTTGATCATTCTCTAAACTCTCAATACTTGCTATAAATCCAAACAGATGTTGAGAAGATTTCAGAGTAATATGATAGCAGCTCTTCAAAGAATAGTAGAAAACTTATTCTGAAGATTTTGACATTTGCCAAAATGGTGTATGAGTCTCTTACTTTTACCTGTACAAAATTATCTGCACATCCTCTGAGATTTCTCCTTTATCTTTATTCCAAATTATGATTTCATATCCCCAAATACCTGATACTCTGTTAAGAATTACACTGTTACACCAAAAGAATATATAAAATGAGCACAACTGATACACTATAATACTTGGCATTTTTATGGTTTACAAAATTTGCATTAGAAGCTGCAGCCCTGTATAGGCATCAGTAGATCTTACTTTTCAGATTGCTATACTCCACCGCATTATTTCAATCGCTCACAATTATTTGACATCTGAGTCATGTAATTCCACATAGTACACTATCTAGAGGCATTCTCCAAATCTGCTTGAACAAGCTCGTGTCTAATCATTCACTACTAATTTACAGCACTGCAACCGATCAGGACTGTTAAAATATATTCATTAATTCTAGAAAAGTTTTCAGAAATGCATTTTTTTAATTTCATGTGAGTTAAAAGGAATTTAGAGCAACTTCTTAGCTTATATTCACAGATCATTTATTAAAGCAGTTTGCTATGTAAGGACCTCCTTACACACAATGGAGTTAAAATGTTTGCCACCGATTGCAACAGGAAAAGGATCAATGCAGTAAAATCTTATACTTTGCCTTTATAGCCAAAATAATAATAAAATTCAATGCCCAATAAAAGAAGTAAAAGCAATAATACTAAAATGCTATTTTACATCCTCATATTGTCCCAAAAGCATGCCAGGGTAAAGTTAGTAAATAAAAACTTCTTTATCCATCTGAAATCTCAGTGAGAATTTTAGGTACACAGAATGGAATTGCCAGAGCTGGAATGCTCCCAAGGCAGCAGGGAAAACATCTGTTCTAGTGAAAAATAAAGCAGTATTGTAATATCCTCAAGCACTCAGGAATTCAGTTTTATACCATTTCTAAAACATGTCATCTCTAAAATCATAGTGTTTTTTAAACTCTAGATTAATGCCTGAAGGGCATTCATGTCTCAGATTCTCAGCTGGCTCAGGTACTTCTGCAGATTTCTCTACTAACAAGGACGCAAGGTAAATCAGAGGTGGGGCTGAGGGAAGGCATTTGTGCATTGAGTTTGAAGCAGGATAACTAATCTTGCTGCTCCAACCACTCTGTGTGCCAAGAGATTATGTTACAGTTGTAGGGTGTGCCATCTTCAGTGAATTTCACCCCAAAACCCTGGAAAGATAACAGCTAAGAAATATCCATGGAAACATGTCTTTGCTTGTCATTTCAAATGGAGCCATAGCAGACAGCATATTCCTAAATTCGCTCTACATCTTCTTTCTTCTGTTAGCAATACTGAATGCAAGAGTAGCCATACTACTGAAAAATGCTGTTATTCTAGAAGGTCCATAATTCATAGGGTTTTGCTTATATCTCATTGGAACACCTGCAAAAAAACCCCACCCTGAGTCACAGTTCAATGGTGCCTGTAATGTCCTGTACTTGCTTGATTCATATACCATCTTGCTTGATACCATATACCAAACATAAAAGAGCCTAGATGGCTTTTCAGCACCGAGAATGTGCTTCATATTGTTACAAAAAAAGCCAATCTAACTAGGTCTGTTCTCAGCTATGGCCACTGCACAGTAATACTGACAGGAAGAGTAAAGCTTTCTCCAGAGGAACAGTGATGTTCCAGATGCTCTAGAACATGCTCCATCTAGGAAATATTTATATGGCCCATACATATATATTTATATCTGTAGATATTTCTGCAGAATGAATGTAATCTGTTAATGATCTGCTCTTCAATGAGAATAGTAAAACCAGTTTCAGGAAAAGCACAATCAGGCAAGACGATGTTCATTAAGCTCTGTGCATTATTAAAATTCAAAAGTGACAAACCAGAACATAAACACTAGAGACTGAAAACTCAGAAATGCTGATGATACAAATTGCATAAAAGCCTTTCAGAAAAGCATCTCCCTTCCCACTGTATTCTCCTTTGTGTTTTCCTGCAGTCTTCTGTTTCATGTCAGCAACTTTAATGGCTCAGTAGAAGATTAAAAAAGAAAAAAAAAGGAAAAAAAAGAAATCAAAAGCCCTTTTATACTATTGGAGGGCTCCTCCTTTCCATCATCTGCATGGCATAGCTTTGGATTTGATTCCTGCTGCATGAAAAGACCCTACCTCTCAGGGCTTCCCCATCTGTATCCCAGCCCCTGCTGACTCTGCTCCTGTCCCTATCTGCACTCAGGATGTTTCTCTCCAGTCAGTCCATCCTGAGGAAGGAACAGTCTTCCTCTCCTCCCTGGCCTAGAGAGCAGCAATTTGACTGTAGTCCTCCCTGCTGCCCAGGCTCACAGCCACCTTAACACAATGTGCAGCACATAGTACTTCTAATGCTACGCTGACCTCCATACCACCTTTGGTGTACTTCACTCCACAACGAACTGTTTTGTCATTTGTCACAGGACATTACAGCTTCTTCACAAGGGTTGGTATTGCCTCCACAGGCAACAATATCTGAAAGGGGCTTGAGGCAATTTTATCCTTTGCTATCTAATCATAGCACTCACAAGAGTTTTTTCCTAGGCTGCTGCATTAACTGACACGGCTACCAAGAGCTGCATCAGGTCTTAGGGCAATAAAAATATTTGAATCTTTGCCTTTTCCTTCATTCCTCAATTTCCTTCTGCACTTCTCCTAATAGCAATGTCCTAGTCCTTCCTTGAGAGGTTGCAGCCACAGCTTCACTTAAAGAAATGGGTAAATTTCACAACCAGAAAATTAATAATCCACAACTTTGCCAACACCACACACTTTGCACCACACTTTCCATTTTGGATTATAACTGCAGGAGAGTCTTTGGCAAAGCAGTTCTTACAGCATATATTGCAAAACCTTAACTTTCTTACTGTGGCTCACATATGGAGCACGGAGAGCTGCCTTAGATCACAAGATACTGGCATGGTTTCAAGCCACAATATATAGATGGATGGAGCTATTCAGGGTTTTATATTAATTTTCAGACACGACTGATACACTTACTGCAAGAGGGCCATTTCTCCATAAGGGTCTAAGATTTTATCCTGTCATCCTTGTTTAATAAGTACCTGAACAACATTTATTATCTCTTGTTAAAAATAACTTGGTGGGGTGAGACACATGGCTTTTCCTCAATGTAAGACGCAGAGTGATGTTTTTCATTCTTTTTTCACTATATACTGGAGGGGTCACAAAGGAACTAATTTCCTACTTAGCACTTCTACCTAAATACAATATAAAAGGCCATCTAACTATCAGGAAAAACAATCTCCTATTTATGCAAGAAATATCCAGAAACAGTGGTTCCTGTGTTGGTTCTCCAGCATTTAGCTGGCCCTTCTTTCAGCTTCTTTTTTCAAGTGTCCTTATATATCAATCTCAGATAAGAGCAACTGGCAGAGGAAGAAACTGTTGTGAAAACTCTCTTTAAAACTACCGAAACCTTCTCGTACTTTAATTGTTGACCTGGACCAGGACAGAGCTTCCAAATTTGGTAAATTTTTCTCTTCTTATTCCCTCACCGTTCAGCTTCAAAGAAAAAATTAGGGAAAAACAGAACAAAAACAAAGATAAAACAATGGTGGCTTGGAAGCAGGCAGCTACAAAACAAAATACACTACAGTAAAAACAGGGTGGTGGAACTACTGATATGTGCTTTGTTTCTTCAGAAACCTGAAGCAGATCTACCTTGTGATCACAAACCTGTACCACCACTTTGCCAACAGAAATCACCTTCACTACAACTTCTAGGTACTTCCAATAGTTGTATCCATAGTAGCAACAAGCAGGTTCTAGGGTATGTTATGTAATATATTAAGTACCGCCTAGATTAAGACAAAATTAAGTACAGAAGGACAGAAGATGGTAAGAGACGTCAACCAGATCAAAGAACATGTTTCATTAGCTTTTCTGTAAATGCATGTTGGTGCTCTACAACTTCAAACTAAAGCCTTTTTATTTGCCACCTACCATATCTATTAAATCATCAATTGTTGTTTAGCTTGAGGGCTAATCTAGAAATGTCAGAGTTAATCTCAGTTCTCACTTGAAAATGTTTGGATTTCCTTCTGTATGCAGTTTTGTGCTGCTGGCAGACGAACACATTTGCTCTGAATTTTCGTAATGAGCAAACAATATTTATGACCCTTATGTGTACTTGCTGACAGCTCACTTCAGTGGCTCTTTATTTGGAGGAGTCTTCTAAACCTATTGGCCACTGTGAGAGATGCTGAACAGCCTGCCACTATACTTGTCTAAACACACATCTGGCCAAGGTCAGTTATGGCTACAAGGAGAAGCAACTTAGTTCTTCTAAGAGCTCTCATCACCTAGTAAACCAATCTAATATGAGAACAAATTGTTTCCCCGGCTCACTGCACTGTTCTCAGCTGCTCATCCGAGCTAGGTGAGATACTAGCAGTGAGAAAGGAGTTAGGAAATAAGAGATCCACCACAGGAAGTAAGAGATCCACCCCAGCAGGTTCAGATTCAAAGTCCAGGAAATCCACAAAGACATGTAAGAGGTCTTTCACACAGTCAGATCCCAAGTATTCTTCCTTTTTCTTGCACTACACACAACATCCTATAAGAGGAAACAAGTTCTGAAAAATTAAAAGGAAACATATGGTATGAAGTTTACTGTGGTTTACATTCATAACCCATCAGATCCTCTGTGAAAAAAACTGAGATCTGCCAACAGTCTGTAAGTGTGTGCATGTGCATGTGTGTGTGTATCTAGGTATAGATATAGATATAAAGATATAAAGAAAGATATAAAAAAGATTTTAAAAATATAAGATCTCATATCTGGCCATGATCACTTTTCTCCCTTTCTCCCAACACTGTATCTATGTTTTCCTCTTCCCATTCCACTTATGGGAAAGAATTTTTATCAAGAGGCAAGGAACTTGCTTAGTCTCTATCTGTTTTGGGAGGGAAAGGAGGGAAGAACCTTGGGTTAGACGCCCGCAGGGATTATCTGAGAGTTCCCACATACCAAAATCTGTATTGTAAAGGGATCTGCTTTATCTGAGGCTTATTCATGTTAGAAAATAAATTTTTAATTGGCATAACCCAAAGCAGGACAAACCAGGAAAATATCACTGATCATCAGAATTGGATCAATTTAATAATCTATAGTACTCCAAAAGTTTGTAATGAAAATTTGTAACCTGAATATGGAAAGGATAGGATTAAAATACCCCTAAAGAAAGAGACTTCCAGTAAATGTAATTGCAAAGCAGATCAGGTTTATTTCAACATTCTGCTCCTTGTTTTGATGAAATTTGATGCTTCAGGATCACCATTTCTAAGCTGTCGGCCAAAGCTTTGAAGCATTGATAGCCCTGTCCCTTTACAAAAGGTGGACCTTCTAATAAAGAAGAAAACTTGCCTTTGCAGGAGACAGTGGTTTCACAGGGAGGTACCATGGAAACAGTTCACTACTTCTTATGTCCCTCTACACTATTTTATATCTTTCAGTTTCCTAGGGACACTCCTCTGACAATCTTGTCCTGCCTGGTTTACCTAGAGCATGAAGGGTGCTTTTTAGTTCATGGCTAACTGATGCACAAACGTGCACATTTTCCTAACAAAAAAATTTGACTAGCCTATTGAAGTCCCTCAAATCACCCAATTATAGATAATAGCCAGAAGCAAATTTTCAAATGCTCAAAATTAACACCAAGTTAAACTCGCTGGACCATTCAAAAGCATTTCTCACTAGGAGATACTTTAAAGCAACAGGTATTTCCCTGCGGATTTAACACTCCCTCCCCCACACCCCACTGAAAGCACTATTATAGTGTAACAAGGAGCTACTTTATTAAAATTTCTGTGTCCAACTCCCCCAACTCTTTTACTGTCTGCCCCAAGTCAGTCATGCCAAAAAAGAGAATTTGAGCACAGGTATAAATAATTCTTGAGGCTTAATGCAGAACTGCTAGTGAAAAATTAACAACAATGATCACTGCCACTCCGGAAATGTTCATTAGAGTGCCTTGTTAAGCAGGAGTTCACACTACTGAAGTACTAATTAATTCTGTCTAATTCTCTACCACAGACCCACGTATTCCTCAATTTGACAGTCCTAGGGTACACTATTTTTCTAGGCTGTCATGAATAAATACGTTCTCCCTGTTGCTTTTCTGCTGCTAAAACATCCTCTATTTCTGAACAGCACAGTGGCCACTGAAGCCTGGGAAGTGGAGGTAGGCTGCTAAAATCCATCTTCAAAAACAATCAGTATCAAAATGCAAAATGAACTTAATAATAATAAGGATTTTCAGTTACAAAATATGACTTGATCCATTTGAATACAGGATGCCAGAGACAGACACATTTCATCCCACTGTCCTACAGAGTCTGACATAAAAGGAAATACAACACTGTATTTAATTTTCTCCCTCCTCCCCTGTAATTCTTCTTCCATTGCACACAAATAATATGAGAATGAGAATAAAATTAGCAATTCTGAAGCCTGATTTATAACCACAGATAACAGCAGTAAACTCAAGCAACAGAATACTGTATCACAGTGGTTACGGGACTTAAGGCATAAACCAGGGAAACTGGAAACAGTTATGACATCACATCAATGACCTAAAGATGAAATGAGATGAAACTATAGAATTAGAAGCAAACATTTTTAAGATTAATTCCCTAGTTCTTAAATAAAATAATTAAAAATAAAATAATTAAAAATTACCTCCGATACACATTGTATTTTCCCCACCTCCTGCCTACACCATGGAACCAAGACACGTATTTACCATACTCTGAGAACAAATTTTTATTTTATGAAGTTAAAGCTATGTTAGATTTGAAAACACAAAACTACATTTACAGATCCAGATTAAAAATAAAAAATGTATACACGTTAGTGTTTTCTAAACCTGAAAATTAAACTCAAATTAGACAAATTCCAAAGACAGACTATTTTGGGTGTTATATAAGTGTCCTTTACAATGGTAAAACTTGTCTTAACAAGCTATAAAGGGATTTTTCTTTTTAACATTTTTTAGGGCCTAATGGACAGTATGCTGTATGGGATTGGTTCATATAGCCAAATTTACTTTAGCAGAGTTTCATGAATACATGTCAATATAAATTGCCCCCAGATCCATTTCAGGCCAAAATCTTTCAAGATTTTTCAATCTTTTGAAGATTTAACCAGAAAAAATGATGTTTGAAATATATTTTATAGTTCCCACAGAATGGGATATATGGTGTGACTTAGAGTTGGCAGAAGTAAAAAAGTACTTGAATATCAGACTTATTATTATGAGTTTCTTAATTTTGGTTCTTGAGCTGATTAGTAACAACTTTCGCTGATGTTCTTCCAGTTCAAATATGATCTTGCCATTGGACTGTCTCTAAGACCAATTTTCCTTTTACTGGACTGCCGTCAATGTTCCTATGCAGACAATAGGTTCTTGGTTATATATAAAATTTGCATTGCTTTCCAACTCTGGCCTTGCCATAGTCCTCTAGTTGATGTTTGGTGCAAAGGACGTAAACAGAAGAGGATGACGAGGCTGTTGACTCTTTCAAGTAAAATTCTGATCCAGCCCATTGATGAGTGCACAGTACTCATGTGGTACGGTATGCCGTTGCACTTTCTTAACCCAACCCTTGAGTGCACAGATAAACCTGTATCTAAAATACAGTGTCAGAACTGAAAGTGGCAGGAGGATGGCCAGAAAAGCTTAAGCATTTCTGGAGCAAGAGGGTGGATAGAAACTGATGTCTTCTTTGAGTCCATGATTCTTTGACCCCTTATGTCCCCATACAGGAAAAGATTTTTGAAAGAGGAAAAATGATTTTTTTCCCTTCTCCTATCTCCTCTTTCTGCCCTCTCCTCCAAAACCTCTCTCTCTCTTACAGACTCAGAAGTTTATCACTTGTTATTCTTTTCAAAGCTTTTGTTCCTTAGTGACCCACTTATTTTAATTATCAATCTTGACCAATCACTCTCAATCCCAATCATTTAACACTATCTTATCAACCCATTTTTTTCACCATAGTCAAAGAGACTGTGCTCTTTTTTCCTTCCAAAACCCATGTTTTGTTTCTCCAACCTCAGGAAAAATGGCACTGACCCCTTGCCCCCCGCCCCCACTAAAACTCACCACTATCATTAAAATAACATGTACTTTCAAACATTTCATTTCCCATAAAGCTACACATTCCCTGCACATAAATGTGCACTAAAAAAAAATTCAACTAGATGTGGTATTTAATAGCTTTCCAAATAAAACCAACATTTTTGTGTTAACAAATACTGACATTTCTGTAGTTTTAAGGCTACTATGTAACCATCCATGGTCCTTAGAAGAAAAAAGAAATAAGAAACAACGACTAAAACAAAATCTTTCCATTTTCCAGATGGCTCTTGATTCAATATGCCCTAAATATTATTCAGGACCCTTAGAAGCCCTTCTGTAAGACAGCTCTAATTCTTCTCTTATTATTGAGCTACCAAGTTGTACTATGGAAGTACACAGAATAAAGTTAAACTTTTCTTTCCTTTTTATCCTCTTGGAAAACAGCCTTGCTTTCAGAGATTTTTTTTTCTAGCTCTGTGGAAAACACTTTAATTTTCAAACTGTTCAAACTATATTAAAAGTGATACGGTAATCAGTGGAAATATAAGTTAGATAATCACAATGGAAAAGTAACAGAAGGAACTATTTATCTAAGAAGAAAATATCAGGAAGAAGAGCAAAAGAACCCTCAGAAATGTTTAAGGAAAAGCTATAGTTTTTTTTTTTCCAACATAAAGTTTTCTGACAGTAAAATTAGAATAAGTAACATCTATATATTGAATTTCTGATGCTCAAAAAGAGCATTAGTCCTGTTAAGTCTTTGGACAGTCGCATATATTTTTTTCTAAATAAATTGTTTTTCTTCCCCTAGAAAGAAATGTTGACCAGGAAAAAGAATAGTAAAATGGAAAAAATAACATTCAGTATAATTAGGACTTCTCCCCTGCACCCAGCAAGTCTTTTCAGACTTTTTAAAAGAAATTATGTTCTCTAGACAGTGATTACATTTTTGTGCTTACTATAAATAATTCCTAAGAAAATGAATAGTGGGAAAAGGCTTTTACTCCTTATGATATACCAGTGTTTCTGATAAAGCATAAAGAAACATGACTCTTAATTGATTTCGCATTTTTAGATTCTTGTCTACAGTTTCTTCACATTCTTTTCTTACCAAAAATTAACATCACATTTTAATTATTATATTGACGATTGATCAGATTTAGTCACTCCTTTTATTTCCTTTTTCAGAAGCTCATTTTATGTTTGGTATAGATAATACTCCAGAATAGATGAACAGCCTTTTCTTGTTTAGAATAAATTTTTTAAAGTAAATTGTAAAAATTTTATATTAAAAAACTGCTTTCCCCAGAAAAAAAAAATTAAAAAAGCATTTTTGCATTCCAAGATACAAAAGCTTATGTTTCCACTGAAAATTTTAAAGCAGGGCACAAATTACAGAAGTTTATTAGACTGAAGAATAATAAGTTTAAAAATACTTTTTGGCAAGAGTCGATCTGTTGCTTCAACTTTTTGAACATTTCAATGTACCTTTAATATTTACTATACAACTCTTTTTGTTCACATTGACTACAAAAACTTAAGTATTGCCTATTCTACTTATATCCTAAGATGGTGTGGTTGCTATAGGTTTTCTTCTCCATATATCTTTCTGATTAAAATGTTTTTGAGAACATATAGGGACAAGAAGCATGATCCCATATAGATCAGAAAACAGAAGGTGACTTTAATATTCTATACTGCTTGATAAATATTTGAAAAAAATGAAGCGTATTATAATCTGCACCTGTCAATCGGTTAATGAGTGCACACTGAATATGAAGCAAATACCAAATTTGATCTGTGTAATTTCACCATGACTTGGTAGACCAACCTTAAAAAGAAACAGGTTCACAAAGTGCCTCAGACAAGTACTAAACCCACTGAATAAACCTTTATAAATTTCTTATAAAACTATTTTTCTTGAGGAAGTAAAATACAATAGCATGAAACAAAGGAATATATGGAATCAGCAAGGTTGAATACGGTTGATGAAAGTGATTTACTCCTCTGATGGGGGATGCAGTTCATACTTCATTTTTTGCTGGTGTCTCTGAAACTAACTCAAAAACAAACAAACAAACAAACCCAGAAACAAACAAACAAACAAAACCCGGCTATTTCATCTTAGAGGGTTTTTTTTTTTTTCTAGGGGACAGGAGGGGCTGTGGAGGCAGTGGTGTTCAATTAAGCAGTGCTAATGAAATTATCAATTTTACCATGATGGGCTATCTAGACTAAACAGCAAGGTTAGCAGGGTAATAAAGAATACCTAGCCATGATACAATTCCATCTATACTGAGAGATGCTGTCCCTGGCTAGCTCAGGACAGAGATGTCAGAGTCCCTACAGAGACTGGTTTATAGTTGTCATTGATTGAGAGTTTTACTAATGCTCCTCCACATAAGAGCCACAGCAGTCCTGCTGTGGATGAAATGGGATTGCACAATTCTTTTACTGAAGCCTTGAGCCAAATTCAGTGCAAAAAGAAAGCAAAATTTATATTGCCCAGGCAATTGTAATATTCTAGTATTGCATGGTCATATGATTGTTTTTTACTTGCAAATTCTAAATGCATTGCACAGTTTTACCTTAATACAAAACATAGGCTTCTTCGGTAATTAACAAGTATACCAAAAAGTTGAGCCTGCATTCATTGCTGATGTCTCTACTTAGATATTTCTTCCTCAAAACAATTTCTGACTTGCACCTTAACCTTAGTTCTGCTACTTCAACATGTTTTGAGGTCATCTGATATCCAAGATGATTTAAATTAATTTGGGGATGGAATCTGACAAGCTGCTGCACAGAGGCAGAGAATATGCCGGCTTTCTGCATGCCCCTGCTGAAAAGAGATGTTTAAAAGTGTTCGCTCCACAGACCACTGAAATACATATTACTTTAAAACTCTCATCTAGCCACTTTGCAGGTCAAGTACGCTGCATAACAAAGTGGGTTAACAGTAGGTTCTCTCATTTGCTGTTTTGGGGAACTGTGAAGGCCATTCTCCCTGAAACAGAGTCTGTTTAGTCTCTTTGTGAAGGAGTATGACTCTGCACGTTCTTGAACACAGACACGTACCTTTAACTTCTGACCGAAGTCTCCTAAAAATGATCAAGTAATTAAAAAATTTTAGGGCCACATTGCTATTGCCTGTTTTACTCTGTTAAAAAGCAGAAGTAATTTTTTAAAAAATAAAGAGTTTCTACAAATTTACAATGATATAATTAAAAACAAAATGAGGTTGTTACTATATGTGACTAGCTCTTCAGTTGCAATGGACATGCTTTGTACTTTACGGTGATAAAATTCAATTTTAAATAAAAGTGAATGATTACTGAAATATGTTGGGGCAATTTCTAGAAGGTACAGCACTAGGGTTGGAGACAGTAGTGCACTGTAGTCTATTACTTTAAAAAAGAGGGAAATAGGAGGTATTTTCAGACCATGTCCCAGCTATTCCTCACTACTAAAACAATCACTGAAAAGGTCGCTGCAGCTTGCAGCAGCTGTGGCTCCCCTGAGACTGCTCTGAATTGTTAATTCAGATCATATCCATGCTTAAGACTCTGATAAATGAGGAATCATGCAGTGTCATCCCTTGGCATCACAAGACAGGTGATAAGATTCTCAAGGCATCTACAGTAATTTTGAAGGTAATGTAGAACTAAGAAAGCTCTGAAAATATAAGAAATACACAACTAACTTTCTTTTTCAAAAGTATCTAACATGTTATGCTTGCTTCAGCTACTGACTTCGGAAAAAAAAAAACAGAACTCCTCTACCCCCACAAATCACTGATTAGGACTTACCGTTACTCCAAAGAAGTTGGTTTCATTCATAGCATCCAGAAAAATTTTGCCAAGTTTGTGGTTTGTATAGTTAAAATCCTCAATTTTTTGGTGCTTGTTGGTAGCATTAAGATACTTCATTGCCCGCTGCAGGGTCTTGGCAATCACCCATATTCCATCATAGGCATAACCATGAAATTTGCTGGACTGCCCATCTCCCCGCTTAGCATTATATTCCTTTTCATACTGCTGTGGAGTCTGCAGAGGAGAAAAGCTTCAGTTTTACTTCAGGACTTTTTTACATTTTACAGATTTGGGTTCAAACCTACACCTTGAACTGCACCCTTCATTTTACAGACATGCATCACTAATACGGAAAAGATCTTCAAAGCAATAGTTAAGAAAGAATTTAAAATTCCAAAAAGATGTGTGCTGCTTGAATTGCAAGATGATGGTGAGGCTGAGAAGGAGGACCTAGGAGAAAGAGATACCATAAAAAACAGTTGTTCTGTTTTTCTATATGAAGGATAACTTGGTTTATTTTGCTTTCATACAAAAAGCTTGAGTTCAACCAAAGCCATCAGCCTGGAGTGCACATTGCTGAGCCATAATGAGAGAACAAGTCTGTATCACTGTGAATTAGTGGTCTGATTACATCCTAAAGAATCATATGAATTAAATAACTATCACTTAAATAACCACATTTATTTGAGTGACAATTTGTTTTACAAGTTTACCAGGGTCTTCATGGAGTGCTCTCTTATGAGAATGAGTTGCCTGTTGTTTGTAAAGTTGCCTTCCATGCTCACTCAGCAAGGCATGAACGTCAATAGAAGCAAAATCAGGCACATTTATTCATTGACTAAAATGTGCATGTATTTTTTCTGTGATAAGACATTATGTACTTTATGGAAATACCACATATTTGCATATTGAAAATAAGGCCCCACACAGTTCTGATGCACAAATCATCAATGAAGTTAGCCATTTGCAGGATTAAGGTTAAACAGGATATACAAGGGTATTAAATAGCATGCATAAAGGTTTCTGTTCCTCTGATCAACTATTTAACTTGACATGATGCAGCATGTGAGTGCAGAATGTAATTTTGGAACTTTTACTGTGTATATAAAAGTAAGGTGCATAGAGGACAGATGGGGCAAGGAAATTTACTGCTTCCTCACCCTGTAGAAAACATGAACGGACTTCTACATATTTAAAAATTTCAAACCACAGGAAAGATGAAAATAATAACAATGACTGGCAGCTCTCTTTGCAGAAGAACTCTTCAGCCTAACCTCCCTCCTCTGTATTCTGCTATGTCAAGAAGCTGGTGAGATCACTGACTGTATTTGGAGGAAATATTTGGAGGAAAAATACTAACCCTGCCTGATATGGTCTTTATTACTTTTGTACTGAGAGGCTCAAAATCCACTCCAATATAACCTTCCATAGCAGCAAGAATGTTTTTGCTGAGACACTGTGATGAATTAATCCAGGATTCCCACCAGAGGTTTTCATACCATCCAGGAATAATCCACTGATATTTGCTGCCATACATTTCTTCATCATAAGCCTGCAATGATAGAAAAATAAAACAGTTAATAGGCATTGAAGCTGACATATTGAACATAAAAATAATTGCTTTCTGTTGATGTTTTTACATTATTAATGAAATCATAGCATAATTGAAGGATACAAGTATTTAGAATGATGTAGAATAACCACTTGCTAACAATGAAGCTCCTTTCCTTAAAATTCAGGTTCTCAAGAAGAGAATTTCATTAAAACTGTTTTTCTTCCAAAAATTGATTTATTCAAAACCAGAAGAATGAAACATTGGTTTCTAAAATGGAGAGAGAGAATGAGGAAAACCGGCAAAAGGCACAGTTATTCTTTAAGGAATTCTCCATAACACAGCTATAACATGATCGGGAGGATTAGCATGCTACCATGTTTAAGCTAAATTATCAGCTTAAAGATCACATAAAACAGCACCAGGTAAATAAGAAAATAACTTGCAGCCTAGACATCATCAAATATGAATGATGTGACTGTGATGAAATAGAAAGCACTCTAGGATACAGGTCATTAAGTAAGCACTGTCTTCTGCATAGTATAAATCAATATTAAACTGACAAAGCAAGCAAATCTCTGGAATATTTTTTTTGCAAGAAATTTCTTAAGCTAGAATTCTATACTGCTTAAATACTGAATACAGCCCACAGTACTGCAAAATACTGAGGCGATGAGTATTGTCTCTAAATACACAGTAGACACATATAACAAGAAACAAAACTGCTTTATTAGTCAGGCACTTATGCTGTTGCACCTGAAAAGCTGATCTTCCACTCATAATACACACTCTTTGTAAGTAAAGGCAACTTGTATTGCGAAGAGTGTTCCAGGATAAAATTAGCAGATTTTATCTCAAAAATTTCTCTCACTGTCTTCCTGTAACTGGGTATTTTTCTTTTGACATTTCAGTCAGATGCCCCTTCAAAACAAGTTTTTATGCTTCTTTATTTCTTAATATAAACAATATTGGAGATACAAGGCATACTTATAAGAGAAAATAGATTCCAATCATTAGAAGTACATGTGCAACCTTTAAGTTCTTACCTGGAAAACCTTTAAATCTCAGCAGAAAATATCACACCAGTAGAAGGAGGATATTATGAGAATGCAAACATGACATATTAATCATTCAAAACTCAATTGTTTTGAAAAGTATCCTAAAGATCATCTCAAAGGCCCAGTAGATACATAAAGATGAATAGTAAGAAATAGGAAATAGGACAGCCTCCTAAATACATTAATATCCAAATTAAAGTTAGGCTTTAAATCTGCAGAGGCTATTATAATGGTGCTGACTTGTACAAAGCAATTTTGTTTGGCCCCTCATTGCCAGAGTTCTTGTTCAGCCAAATTTCATGCATTGCATAAGGTGCTGCTTGCAAATGCTCCTGTCCGAAACTCAGTGTCTTGCATCTCCTGCCTTACATATTCCACAATCTGCATCATTTGTTTGTCTTTATAACTTTCACCAATTCTACCTTTCCAGCAACACATCTGCTTTTGTCCTCCTGCCCACTTCTGTTCCTGCTGCAGCTGTGGTGACATGGCATCCCATGTCCAGCTGTAAGGAAAACAGCAAACCCATCCTGTAATGCTTTTTGATGTTGAAAAATGTTTCCATTACATAATGAGGTGAATCAAGACCTTTCAAGTGAAGTCTTTTGTTTTCATTTTTTAAATCTCCAAGGACACAAATTAACACACAACTGAGCTTTATAGACAAGGACAACCTTCAGTAGCTTCTTCTGCCATATTCAGATCAAAGTATCAAATCATGTCTTACCAGAAAGCATCGGCTACATATTATTCTGAAATTGGAGCTGCTGGACATACTCTGTTTGCACAAGCACTTGAGCCTATTTTCTGCATAATCTGTAAATGTCTTGGAATACAGGCTGAAAATTTTCAAAATGGCCAGAAATTCCATCCTGGAGGCAAGAGATCATTCCTAACAAAGTTTCATTGAAACGGGCACATTCCTGCAAGATGAATTTGGTTACATATCTAGATTTTGCTAAATAAATTCACTTTAAACACTGAGAACTCTCCACTCCACATCTGGAGGAAGGTTAGAGTTTAAAGAGTAGTCTGGGAAAGCCAGAAGAGGGAGGAAAAAAGCTGGCTTCCCCAAACAGTGCACCTCGACCATGCAGTCATTTTTATAGAGACAACACGGACAGTGATAAGTCATTTCAGTATTTGGGTTCCCAAAGAGTTCAAATTTATTTTAAAATAATGTGTTTTTTGCCACCACTTCCTCCCTGTTTATTCTGCTGAATGGAGATGATATTGATGCTTGAAAGGTACATTTCCTTGACTTGAAGTATGTAGATCTTTCCTGATCTGTTCAAATACATACAGGTCACCTCTCACAGGTTTTAGTTTCTAAGCGGAAGATTTGTTGGCACACAAGAGCAGGACAAAGAAGGTTTATAACTGCTTTGTACTGTCAGACAGCATAAAGTAGCCACAGTGTCTACTCTAATCTTTCCTGCTTGCTCTATCTAGGCTGCAAATCCTAGAAGTGTGATTCAGGTAGTCAGGAAACTGTCCTCAACATTTTCTGCCCTTATGAGACTGTGTTTTGTATTTTTTTTTAACTTTTCATTCTTGTTTGAATCCATAAAGAGATTCTTATTTAGAATGCAAATTATTTTAGAAATGCAAAGTGCTTGGGGAGATAGAGGTTCTGGCTCTGTACTTTATACACATATTCTGCCGCTGGCCTTTCTGTCACAAGCTCACAATAATAATAACAGACCTACTGCCCCAAAACTGTCCAAAGAATAGATGGAATGATCAATGGAATACTTCTACTTTTATAATGGCTGTAATTAAATGCTAGCTGCTATTTACCCAAGTTTTAATAACTATGTTTTAGCTGAGCCTCAAAACAATTAGATACAGCAGCTTTTAATAACCTGCCAAAATTAAATCTAGTTTCTAAGAAGTGTATTATGCTTAAGCTTTTGATTAATTATGACTATACAGCAAGTATGAAGAAGTTGTTTTGTTCCATTAAGGACATAAGGAAGTCAGGAGAAAGGAAAAAGTAGCAGGCACAATATACTTCTTAAAGAGACCTTTGCTATTAATCATTAGTTAATTTTAGCATAAGCAAATTAACAGAATTACTTTTAAGTTATGAAATGATTAATTATTCAGTGAGTAAGGGGTGAAAGTTTGGGGAGGATACACTATATTATTCTCACATAACAGAGAACTTGAACTCGTTGTAAAAGTATATTGCAACATGGCTTTAACTGTGAAGTTGTTCTCAGTGTGTCCTCAGTGATTTCGAATCTTTCCTTCAATTGTGTTGCAAAATGGGCTTAAGTTATTCTAAATAGTAGCAACACATATTCATAAAAAACTAAAGGTTTTCTTTGCTGGTGCTGAAACTGTAACTCATATGCAAATGAAAGTCTGCTCCATCGATCAAAAAACCCAGCAGCATCAACAAAATAAACTTCAGTCTAAAAGGAACCATTTTTACATACTGCACAACAAGACTTTGCTCTTACTTTGCTCCACTTCATTCTTACTTAAACTTTTGCCTCTGATAATGGAACAATAACACTGAACACCATTAGGATTTTATCTGCAAGCTACTTTTTTGCATACTTATTTCAAACTATTCATGATATCTAAAACAAAGCATACAGCATATTTGGTCACAACATATGTACAGAATGCTATTTAAATAACAGAGATAGACAGACCAGAGAGAAAATATAATAAGCAAGCCAGAAAAATTGAGAGAAATAGTAATGTCTCTTACTAGCCAGAGAAAGTGAGTGTTGCTTTCAACATAGCAGATTTGGAGTCTGAAATCAAGTGGAAATCAAAGAGCTGAATCACTTCAGCCTAGGTAAGAGAACTTTCTATGTGTAGTAAACAAATACTAGTATACCATCCAAAAGCAGCTGCAAAGTCTTACCCCCATTAAATTACCATAATCTTTCAGTCATGTCGGCATGGACACATACTGTCTACCACCCCTGCAAGAATGCCTGCAGACTTCTGAATCTCAATGTACATTCATCTGTTTCTTATTAAAACACAGCTCACATTTAATTCCAAAAGAGACACTCCGCAGTAAAACTCCATCAGTCATCCTGTCTTTTTGTATCAAAAGCCTGCTTTAAATTATTATTAAATATTTACTAATATTTACACATATGCACTGACCTACATGTAATATTCATCTTCCTAATTGTCCTCAGCCAGACAATTATATCAACCAGGCATCAGTCTTGATGTGTGCAGTGGCTATATTGCATTATCCCTACACCTTAAAGATGGTTGGCAAAATTCCCACCAATAATTTTCTAAAACAAAAATTTCTGCGGAATTGAATTTTTTGGGGGAAGATAGTTCAGTTTAATGTTAATCCTGCCTCAAATGAAAAAATTGAGGTCTGTTCAGCACATTTAGTTCACCATTTTGATTGTCAAAGTGATAAGTTTTGAGGAAAATACACAAATTTCTCTTCCATTAATAATATCAAACTTAACCCACTGAGATGAAAACAACATTAAAAAGTTAAGATTTCCCACAGAACTGAAATTGTTTACTGTTTTTGGCACTAGTTTTAAATGAATAACAAAGCTTACTTCAGTCATTGTAGGCAACTCCTGTTAATATCACTGAGGCCTAAATCAGTCCTGTCACATTCTTAAAACTTTACCACTGAATTAGACTATCTTTTAGTGAATTTATATTTTAGTTATGTGCTCTGCACTTGTGTGTGTGTGGGGGGTGTGGGTGGGTGGGTGGCAATAGCCAGCTAAAAGAAAAGAGCATAAAAACCCTAACGGAGATCCTGAAGAGACCTCAAAGCATATGACTATTGAATCTGACCAGGGAACTACAGCAGACTTTAAAGATATTCCCACTTACATAAATTATTAGCAAATAATATTCAGGTTATAACAACCATCAGGAAAAAACAAACAAACAAAAAAAACCACCCTTGCCCTAGTACAACAGCACCTTACTTTAAACAAATCCAAAGCCTGTGTCTGGCTGGCATCAGTCCCTATCCTGCAAAATATAACAGGGAATCATAAATGAAATCTGTCTGAAACTAAACCTGGGAAGGAGGCCTAAAAAACTTGGCATATGAAAATTATTGTGCTCTTAGATACCTCAACATAGTTGTAGGAGTGCATGAGTCAACAACATATGACTGACAACAAGGTTACTGACATATTGGAGTGCCTTAACGTATAAATGGCCTACTTTGAACTGCCCTCTCCTGCATTTGGTCTGCTATTGAAATTAACATACAGTTACTTTTATAAAAGCCTGAATACATGATCTCTCAGATTTCTTCAGGCTCTAGAAAAAGTCACGTTATTATTTTTGATATCAATGTACATTAGAAGCAGCCATAACTCTTGACACAGCTCTGAGTTATGCATGCTTCCCTCATTAGTACCAAACCGTTACTGTAGAAAGCTACACTGGGCATTCATGTGAAAGAGACATCCCCCACCTTAAATCCTTCGGACTAGAGTGGTACAGATAAGAGGACACCATGCCCCTCCAAGGATTTCTAGGATGAGACAGTAACCTCACAGCACTCAGACCTGGGAAAGAACTGTGGAGGAAGCAAACTAGATACTAAGGACAGTGGCATAAGTGACCCCAATTTCTTTCCTAACGTTAGGACAGAGGACAGTTCTGACCAGGAGCCTTCAGCTGGGAAATGCAGCCCAACGTCAGGAGGTCCATGGAGGATCCAGGCAACAAAAGGAACATTCTTTCTTGCAGGAATGGAAAAATGGGATATTATCTCTGTCATTCCAGTTTAAATGCTGAAACAAAAAGACCTATATACAAAGACAGATCATAGATGAGAAGAATGAAAAAGAAAACAATTCCTTCCATTTCCTGTTGGATGTAAACAGATTTTGTTCCTTCCAAATATACACTACAACATCTCCTTTCCAAAATTTTGCCAGCAACTCTGTCAGCTGGTGAATAAGAGCCAACATGTGTCCAAGGCACATGTAGTTTGAACTTTTGCTTTTCCCTTCTGCCCTTAGGTAGATAACTTTGCCTATGTGAATACTAAAAGACTATCCTCTGAAATTTAGATGCTATCATTTTTGCTTTTCCATTATATTTTTGTGTTCTTAGCTCAGAGAGGATAATTAGTAATTTAGACTAATGATTCAATATCAATAAAAATTTAGATGATTAAAATCTGCTTGTTTGGGATCTTTTTTTTTTTTTTTTTTGAACAGATACAAGTAAAGATCCATATCTTGCTACTCCTACTTCAATGGCAACCAGACTACACAAGTGTGCACAACAGAACTGTTGTGGATATGAGAAAATTATATATGCTGGTCCTACTATATTCCTTTTAATTCATATATCTTTCCTTTTTTTACAAAATAATATTCTTATTAAGAATATGTCAGATGAGTATAGCAGTCAGGAGTGAATGATGACTATACAGCTAGCAACATTTTGGGTAGCAGAAATCAGGGTTGCTTGTTTAGTTAGCATGTATGGTGGCTATTTGAATTTCTTATTCTGACAAAGCAAAACATTCCAGAATACATGCATGCAGACATTACCACTAGAATACAGCTCTTGGACAAGATTCAAATCTTGCAATTCTCTGCATCTGTTACTACATTTACAAGTGTTTCCTAGGATCGGACATGAAGGCAACTACTAAAGCTCAGTTTGGCATTTAATCTTATTACAATGAGGACAGGCTAACCAGTAAGCCCATGCCTAAATTCCACTGAAATCAAGTGCAGAAGTATTTTATTGAAACAGAAATGTAATTGCTTCTCTTGAGCTGAACCATATAAAAAAAATGTTTCTGTTCTAATATATGGTTTATTCAAATGTAATGAATTCTTTATTCTGATATTTACTTACACAGCAGAAAACTTTCACTGCCATTTCCTCATCAAACTGGCCAAGGATTATCCGAACATCATTACCCTGTAGATAAAATAAGATGCATGGAAGTTAAATACAGTCACAGCCTTTCCAGAAACTACTTCAAAGTATTTCTAATTCGAGGAATCTGATTCAGCCATACTTATACAGACTGAAGAGAGCATTACATTCTGAGCTGGACAGTGAAATCATGTAGACAATTACAGCTTTGCAGATTACAGCTGCAGGCAATGGAATTCATTCAGAACTCTCCTATTTTCTACAAGTTCAAGATCTTGAACCACTGCAAGAGAGAAGAGCTGAAGTACTTGAAGAAAATGATTAAGGAATTGCATTGCTATTGCTAATGAGACTAAAATTGTAATATTTATCTTGCTAGATATGACTATTCAAAAATACTAAAATATCAAATTTGTATGTCCTGTAAGATTTCTTCTTTTAATATTAATTTCGTATGTTAAAAAAGCTGAAAATATGTATTTTTCACTGTTTATATTAACTAACGATGTAAAGTTAAGGAGCTGGAGATTTGTAAATGAGATAAAATGCATTCATATTAGGCCTGCTTTGGTAATTACTAAAGGTTTTATTCATTCAACATTTCTTCTCCAGGCTCTATAACAAACTGTTAATCCCTCCTCTCTGCCTCCCTCCTACCCACACATCAAAAAAAAGTCATCCATACTTTGAGAATCTATGACTGAAGTCAAAAGAGATCATTTTACTTTCCTATTTAGTAGCATATAACAAAATATTTCTTAATTCAGGAAGATATAGGAAAATATTTCTTTGGGAACTGGACTAGCTTTTTTTTCCACATGTGAAAAATTAGTACCAGCACTTATAAAACATAGAAAAGATAACTTTTTATGATTTAATGCTACTTTTTATTTCACACAAAAGCTGGGGTCACAGTAGCAGCTTGAACGAACAGGATTTTCATTTCTCTTATAAAATATATGGTTAGAATAGTAATTCTAATTACTAATAGCTCTTTTCCTCTCCAAGGAAAGAAAAAGAATCAGATGATTCAGTCTGAATTTAAGTGGTGGAAGACATTTCAGTTTTAATTAAATCACTTGATCAAATATTTTCAGTTTAGTAATTCCAGTGTTTATTTCTTGTTCAGCAGAAAACATTGTGATGGCCAGTGCAGGAAGACACTAGAATGCCTCTGAAATTAAATTCATGAGATTAACATCACTCTTAGCATGGATAAAATCATAAAGTGCATATTTTGCTTTTCTCATTCTGAATCTGTGTAGTTCAGATAGTAAGCTTATTTCTATTTATTTTTATACTTCGCCAGAAAGCGATAAAGTAATATAAATTTTTTTGAAACAGATTAGATTTGTTTCAAATAAATCTAATGAGGTCATATGTAGTTAAACAAACATATTACACAAATTATGCTAAGTATGATAGTACTTTTCTTACATTACAGGTTTTGTAATAAAAAATAGATTTATGAATGGTGTATCAAAGTCTATCTGTCCATTATTTTTCACACTTTAACAATTATTCTGGACACTTTTGGAACTCTGTCTCTGCATTTCCTGACTTCTATGAATATAAAAATCACAGCTTTAATGTTATCCTTGAAAAAGAGTAGCAAAAGCAGTTGAAAAAAAATGATACTGTTAGCATTGAGCTATTAAACCCCAAAATTGAATATTTTCCTTTTCAGTTTATAACATGACAAGAATCAATTTTAAAAATGGAATATGCAGCCTCACAGTTTAAGGGCACCACAGACAGTCGGTAGGGTGTAGAGAAAAAGTCCACAGTGCATGTGCCCACTGGTGTGACACTGTCTTCAAACTGAAGGCTTAGGGCCTGTGATCACATGTACCAAGACATCACTTCTGCCTGCTAATCACATAAAACACAGTACACTCCCCACTATTATTTTATTGCAAAATACTATGAAAACTTTGTAATCCGTCCTATTTTTTCCCCAGAAATATCCTAGTCTTTTTCAATATCCTCATAGGCTACTAGTAGAAGACAGAATTGTCTTATACTAGTATCATTGTGCAATTAGTTTGGCAATAGCACTCAGACCCAAATCTTGCATGAGTATATTTTTCTACCATTCTTTTTATCTATAGGCATGAAAGGAAACAGTCAGTCATACAGCTTCTCTTCAAAGCGTTTCTTATATATGGCATAGCACAGCACCTGTTCTAGTACGGACAGCAATCCTATTTTCAAACACATTCTGCAAACACCCAAGCAAACAGGTAGATTTTCTAATTTGTCCAGCTGTCAGCAGTTCCCACTTCTGAAAATCTGGCCATCTCAAAATCTAACTGAGAATCTCAGGGAAGCTGGATTTTCTGTTGGGCAGGAATCCCCCATTCCGTCATGGGCTGAGGTTCTACTGCCAGAGCAGGCAACCTGGAATGTGTGAGAAATGCATCTGAACCAAGTTCTTTGAATCCTGATGCACGAGGTCAAAGGGAGCTATGGCTTCACGGCTTGACTAGCCCTTGTTTTCTGTCATCCTTGACTGAACGAAGAAGGAATATCCAAACATGCTTCTGCTTAAATTCTTGGATTTCCATGTTATACATAAATTACTGTTTTTGAAGCATGCAGTATAGTAAGGAGGACATTAATACATCTTTGTTCACTAGAAGATTTCAATGGTGTGCAACCGCAAACTCACTGAAGATAAAAAGAAATACTGAATTATCACCTAGTAATGAAGAAGTCATAAGTCTCCTATTTAAGGTACTATACCATAGTGCAATTAAAGACTGAAGCAAAAGGAAGGTGAATTCTCATGTTTTTTCCAAGGACTTAAAAGTTTTAATCCTAATAACGTTCCTTTTCACGTATTTTTAGGTACATGAAAGGATATCTTATGCTAAGAAAGAGAAAGTAGTCTCTGACAGAAACAGGAATCCACACTTCCCCCCAGCACATTCAGGCAGGTGTTAACCCTTTGCAGAGAGAAAAAAATCACAGTCTGGCCAGCAGTTGATCCAAGAAGGTAATGATCAGAGTCAGTAAAAAAAGTGACTGGGAGTAGGACCCAGTGAGAAAAAAAAATGGGCATATGAGGAGGGGAGATGGGAGAGTCCTTTCCTTATGATGATAAGGAAATGGGGTACCAAGCACTGACACTGATTAGGCAAAGGTGGAGCAAATATCTGTGCAAGTAGAATTGAGACCAGGATTGAAATAAGGACCCTGGGAAGAAATGTCAGGATTTTTCAAGAGTATGGCAAATAGGAAGTTTGACAAATAGTCACTGGAGCCAGCAGGACAACCCGAATCTCAGAAAGTTGGCCCAGAGGAGACTGACAGGACAGTCTAGACAAAAGTACTCAAAAGGGAATAAGAAATCAGAGAAGCTTTGGGTATATACATAATATAGCATTGGGTAGACAAGGAATTTGGGATTGGGGTGAAGATTCAGAATGAGGCAGAGATGTTGCTGGGTTAATTGGAGAGTATGGGACAACAAGCTAAAGTTGCCAGTGAATATCTGACAGACTTTGTCCATCTTTTTCTTTTCCCAGCTTCGTAAAGTTGCATCATGAAGAACAATCCATAACTTTAAGCAGTTACTTATGTATGGGAAATCATAAAATATATCAATTGATATCAAAAGATATCAATATGAAGCTGTGAGATGTAGTGCCTGGGATTTTACAGCTTGCGTTTTTAAAAGAGTGGAAAATTCTGTATGCAATTATGTAATTAAGGAATTGTACATTATAACACACATATATAAGGATCTCATTTAAGAAATTCTGCACAATATCTCTTCATCTTCCATGCAGAACATTTTTCCTCTGTTCTGATACACTCCTCACTGAGCCTCTTGCTCCCCAACTCTGTTTTCTGCATACCCCTTCACATTTTTCCAAAATTTGTTCCTGAAGAACTGCATTCAAAATGGCAAACTCAGATTATCTCATGCCAGGATAGGTTTGCTGACTCTGTGCTGCATCAGACACGGAGCTGGACACAGTTCAAATCCCTTACAGAGATTTTTTCTGGATGGATAATGAGGTCTACACTGAAGTTTATCAGAACTGGTCTCCATTTAATGCTTGTGTGTCAGGGTATATTTCCACATTACAGTCTCACCCAAATAGAGACATCATACACTTACTGGTATATAAGGTCCCCCCTCCCCCCTACTTTGGTCACACTGTTAATTGACTATCAACTAGTATAATTTCCTGGCATGGATACACTATTATTTTAGGTCAACCCTCATAGGATTGATGCAAGTTAACACAGTGCAACTCTCTTGTACGGTTCAGAGAAGTCACCCAATGAATGCCAGCAAGGACTAAGTATCCTTTCTTTCTCATAGAATTGTAAATTGCTTGGATGGAGCTAAAGAATGTTTGACAGGAAAGTTTCTATCTCATGGAACTATGCAGGTGCTCTACGGGATTATTAAAAATATTCCAAGGGGAAGGCAACTCCCAACACTATAGTGATACAAAAAGATCAAAGTTTAGACCATTTGCCAGATGTTGAGCTATCTTAGTTACTCCTCTCAATAATTAGAGTAGCAATATCTGCATTTAAGCTCCTCAGTGGGCAATACATAACTTCTCACCCTTTGAACTAGAAAATGGAGAACAGTCACATACCATTTACCTACAATTGTGGTGGACTCTCCATAACAACATGTTTTACAAATGAAGACAACTGCACAGCCTCCAGTGTGAATGGCTTTCTTCTCCCTTTTTTCTTATAAGTGAAGATATTATTCATCCACTAAATCTAAAGCATCTTTGGTACTATCTGCAGCTGGGTAATCTAAACCCCAAAGACAGTGAGTGTCAATACATCTAAGAGGCTCCACTGAAAGAGATGAAGAACAACTTGTCTCCTGCACTGCCATTTCTAATAGTCCAAGATAGCAATCTATTCCCGTCAGAGTTGTTGAGCTCTGCACAATATGTTTGGAATAGGTAGGGGGTTTTTTTGGCCTGTAGAGCTTCCCTTCTGTGATCAGATTTTAATCTGTCTCATTTCTAATAAATAACAGTAAAATGTTGTATTACACAGCTTTCCAGAGAAGGATTGCTGCAATATCTCATCTGCCAGGAAAAGTCGATGCCTTGGCAGGCTCTTTAAGAAGCACCTAAATTGAACATCTCAGATACTCTGTCAAATTCTCTAGCCAGATACAAATTCTATGTATCTGGCAGTCAAGATGTTACTAATAAACCTACCCAGAGCTGGGTAACCTTGTCAGTATAAGTATCCACATACTTTGCCTTCTAATGGCCTGGATGTCCAATGCCAGAGCTACATATGAACCTCTAGTCTTAGATATAGAGCCACTGACGGAGAACTAGAGTATTTTAGGTCCTTCCACTATCAAAACATTTTGGCATAACACATCAATGGTTATGTTAGAGTGTATGTGCCTCAGTTAGACTGAGGCCACATCCACACCTGCTCTGGTCCAAAGTTTTTTAATTTAATTAACTTGATTAGATTGAGGACATGTTCTGCCAGCATCCGACACCCCTACTGTTCAGGAAATCAGATTGAAACTGTTCCGTTGAACTGGAAATGATATTCACACGAATACTACTGAGGTTTAAATTTGGGCTACCCTGGAAAAAATTGCCCTTATTCTTCCCAGTACAATCCATTTGGTTACAATTGCACCTCCGTACTGTTTTTGTTCATTCTGAAGTTTCAAGGTTTCTAAATGAGTAGTTCTATTCACCATTAAAGCTGTTTGCTCTAAGAACTAGGGGAAGAAAGAGATGAAGTTCTCCCTTGAAATGTACAGGATGCACCACGATCTTTCCAAGAAGCACAGTTTGAAGTTTCTTTATCTGCAAAACTATATTAATGCATGAAATTTCTCCACTGCATTATTATAATCTTGTCCTGAGAAACTTGACTTTGCTAGTGGCTGGACTGCTGTTTCCTGTGTTTCTACAGAGATAACTATTTACTACAACTGAAGTAACCTTCTTACAAATAAGGTGTTTGGTACAGAAGCAGGATTTCGTTGCATCTTCATCCAGCATCATGTATTTAAGGGAATCTATTCGCCATTCCATTTGGGGTATGGGTATTTTTATTGGCATTTTTCTTAGTAGCATCTTGGGAATAGGGTTCTGCTTTCCGCATTGCTATAATGCATCTGTATGGGATCAGACTTATTCCCAAGTACTTTGGACATCCTGAGTAGAAACCAAGAGTCAGTCAATCACAGATATACAATTGACGGAATTGATTTAACTGAGGCATCATGGTTATTCTTTTGCAAGTGATCGCTCACCTGATGATTCCAAAAGTAAGGAACTTATAAAGCAAGCCATTCAACATTGAAAATGCTGGTTGACTGAATTCTACACGAGAGAGTTCCCTCACAGAGCTTGGTTCAGGAAACCAAGTTGCTGCTTCTAACGTAACCTATCATACAGCTGATGTTTGTGTTTGCAATGTTGCTAAATTTGTTCACTTAGGACTTCCAGCTTTTGTGGAGGGCTACTGTTGCTGAACTTGTTCAGGCTAGAACAGTGGTGTTTGAAGAAATGCATGAAAGCTAATTACCAGTTCTTTGACATGAACCTTGGCATATTGCATTGTCTCCCACCTAGCTTACTTCAAGTCTTAGATTTCTACAGCCTTCTAGCTTTGTGCTAGAAGAAAGGACTCAGCTGAAGTTCCCCAAACCAGGAGTGTTTTCTAGAAGTGCATTCCTCGGAGAAAACCTCAATAAGATACAAGAAAGCAGACCCATTGCTTTCAGCAGACTCCCTATTTGAGACACCTGGCAACACTGTATCCATATCTACTTGTTAATTAAATATGAAGCATGATAGGGAAGCATACAGTCACTGAGTCCTCACAGTGACGAAATAAATCAGCTTAGGTAATGCCAGGGAGGCAACAAACTACCAAAGGGATTCTCACAGCTACAGTCAGCAAATGTCTCAATCAGGGAACAGCTTGTAAACTGTGACCTAAAACGGCCAGAAGCATGTTCCACAGCCAAGGTTTTCCCCACTGATAATGTTTACTGTTGGCTCCTCTCAGATGTGTACTTGGGGCAGAATGTTAACATATTCCCTGCAGTCATGTAGGTATTATCAAAAGACAATAGAAGAGAAAAACCTAATGCTGTATATCACTGTCCTGACCATCTGGCTCTGCTGTAGGACTCTCTTCCTTACAATGATGACTTCTGTCACAGGTCAGTGCCCTGAATGCTGGTGTTTCTTTCCCCAAGCATTCTCCTATATTCCCTGCTTTCATTAGATTTTATTAGAAAACATTTTTATTGAAGACCTTTTTACACAAATCTGTTTGGGGCAATTCTAAAACTTCTGATTTTATTTCATGTTGGAGTGCAAATGAACTATATAGCCCTATTTTATATGAAAAAAGATTGCCATTCTCCAAACAGTTGCCAAGAGCCTAATAAATCATTGCTATGAGAGCAGAATGTTAAGTTATTCCAATATCAAATTTATCTTTCATTTTTTCCTAGGATTTCTATGAAATAATGCAGATTATAAGCAAAGAATTAAATCTAAAATGTAATGAAGCTAATGGAAATATGCTTGTTGCTTTCACTAAAAGATAATTTACCTAAAAAGGGTGTTGGGTCCAAATGTCAGGAGCCTTCATATGTGTATCATTAGGATTGGACCTTTGGGTACAAATATTAAGTCAGAGACGATTTGCTTTATATTTTGTCCTAGTCAGGAATGTTAAAAGTATTTATCATATGCATGGACAGTGACTTCATTGACTTAAACAGGACTAGGACCTAAAAACATCATTTGTTAACCTTACCATGCAGTGATATATAGTAATATAAAATTCTTAGAAAATCTTATTTTATTACCTTTTCAAATGAAAAATATTAACAAATCAAAAATCATGACATAGCCACCAGTTTCTCTTTCATGCCCAAACAGCAGCACATACCTTAAGCTTCTTTACACTTGTGCAAGGATCATTGGAGAAACTCTCAGTATCAGAAATTTCGATATCTTCACCATACAGGACGCCAGTCAAATCATTCCTCACCTGTCAGAAGTTGAGAAAAAGGCAGACTAGTGAATTGAGACTCAGTGAGGAAGAAGCAGATGGACTATCTTTATTACTGTAACAGCAAGCAATGATCTCAATGATGATATATGCACCCACTTTTTTCTTTCTCTCATTTCATCTAGAATCTGATCAAAGCACTATTCTTTTACTGTCATCATCTACAATCAGCCAGTTTCCCATGTAAACAGCCTTATTACATGTGATGAGAAGTTCACAGCAGGCTCCTACTTTGCATCATAGGGTTTAACAATTCTTGTAATTTTTGACTGCTGTTAGCATACCATACCAAAACTTTCTTGTAACCAAAGCTCTGTTTGATACTGTATAAAGACATAAGACCCATGATGAAAAATCTTACAGATTCTCAATTCTGAGAGCTGATTTAAAACCACCATCCGTTGGTCCTAGCACAAAGCAGCAGAGCTTAGTTAAAGTCAGTTAGGAACTGGTAAAGCTTAATGAACTCTGCCCTCTTCCTTTCCTACAGCATGCATCTTGTCATGGGAAAGAGAGTGGTATGGTTTGCTTAGAGGTAACACAAGCAACTATATATCAATACGTTTTCTCAACTGTTTCTATAATGGGCAGATTTCACCCTCTTTGAGCTACCTAATAGCACAAAGAAGCCAGATAACACAAAACAATCTCATTTACGTATTTAGGATTCTTTTCCATATAACTATGTTAAGGTTTTCTGTTTTAATCACGCTGGTTTTCCCCTAGCCACATGACTACAGAAACAGAGTTTCACATTACTATTCCTAATGCACGATCAAATATAATTTTAGCTGGAGGTAACATGGTTACAGACTGAAGTGAAGAGAGAGGCACTCTGATTTTAATTTTATAAAATTATGATTACATTCATTGCACTGATTGTCTTTTTATTTGTTTCTAACAATATCAGTAACAGAAGAAGCAATTTATAGTTAAGAGAAATAAAAGTGAGGTATCTTAAATGCAAGTATGGAAAATACAATACATAGAAAATATATATGTCCTGGACATGAAAATTTAGACGTCTGTAAATCATATCCAAATACTTCCCAACAATCTTGTATATGTATATGGTCTTTGGAACTACGTATTATAAATCTCCCTCCTGACTCTCCTTTTTTTTAACCTCCTTTGAGAGAGAAACACAGACCATTCTAAACAATCTAAAAATACTGGATATACTGTGAGATGACACCAAATATAGCAAAGAACATGAAGTGATATCAGTCCTTCAGCAGTAGAAACTTCTTCATGAGAATTTAAATTTATAATGAAGTTTATTTTATGAAAAGAGATTATGGCCATCCAAAAAGAAAACCCAACTATTGCTAAATTACCTTTGCTGAAAGTCTATCAGACTCAGGCCTAGGAATACAGTAGGAGCAAAAGCATGCAATAAGACATCAAATGTCAAGGTGAAAGACTTCTGATGTCTACTAGCAGCTTTATTTTCAAGACAAACTCTCTTTTCAATAATTCTTCAGGTTTTTTTTAATATACCTCCTTGAGAGTATGCTCCAGACCTATACCTGTTACTGGTTCTGTTCCATGTATCTCAGGTTTTTATGTTATTGACAAAATACCACACTACTAATATATATTTTCTGGCATCCTGCTTAACTGTCAGATAGAACACACAGTTTTTGGTAAAAGAAAAGGGGCGGGCGGGGGGGGGGGGGGGGGAGAAGGGAACATTAAAGCTACTATCTTCGCACTTCTTGTACTTTTTGCAAATTTCTTCATGACTAAGAGGTATAACCTGGTTCCTGCAAGGCAATAATTGCATCGCTTGCTGTTCAGCTATAACTTCACCTCCTTGCCATTCACTTTAGGCTGGTTTTGCAAAGTTTCTTGGTTAACCAATGAAGTATTTCCTGAAGACTATTGCTATGCTAACATCTGTCTTTCAAGGTCTCTGCTTCATTTTATTGCTTTCTAGAAGTATTTACAAACTGCTGATCCAAGCTGTTAAATTATAACCAGGCCTTTTACAATGATTAAAACAAATGGACATATGGGTAAAATTATTATTAAAAATTATTCTATTTTATAGAAGTAACCATCAGAATGTGTCCACCAAAATTTGTGTTTTATCATTCATCCTTTCTTGATGCTCTATCTGTAGTTTTTAACCACATTCTGTCAAAGTGTATTCACAAACAGCATATGATCAACAATGAGCTGTTTCTCTCCTGGTATACTGGTAAAATGAATGATTGATCTTTTAGCTCCAGCAATGCCATTAACTGCTTCTTATGATACAGGTCTTCCCTGATACAAAAAAAAATTGCTTTTCTGAAATGGACCATCAGTGATACCAAGATAAAATAGACCAGTCTTGATCATCGTTTAGCTAATGTCCAAAATCCTTCTGCCTCATATAAAAGTTTGCTAAAATTGTCATACACTGCTTAGAAAAAAAGTAAAATTTTCTTTAGCTAGTAGAACTTCTCTTTTCAAAGGCATGCAACTTGTTATATGTTTTTATCCCATACTATAAAGCAAAACTTCTGTAGAACAAGATAAGAAATTCTTTGTTGAAGGTTTGTTTTATTGCTGTTTTCCTGATTTTTTTCTGCAGAAACAGTTTCTAGCAATTCCTGTAACCTCAGAAATCGACACTACTCAGCTGATCTGAACAGAAAACAACTGATTGACCAAATACTATTTTGTCAAATTAGACCATTGTTAACATGAGAAAAAAGTTAAACATCAAACATGAGCTAATGTTAAAGCAGGCTAGCATTTATAGATAGGCTTCAGTACAGGGCACAAGGCTCATTAGAAAAATCATCCTTCAGACCATCTACTGACTTGTTGTGCTTCCTTCCTTTTAGAATTTTTTCCTAAATTTTGCAATTGAGGAATTGCTTTTCCTTTCACTGAAATGGGATTTCTTAAGAACAATAAAGGAATTTTTACTGGGAAACAATAATTTGAATTAAGCCACTGAGAAAACTTTTCTCAGAAAACTGAGAAAACTACTCCATCTGCTAGAAGTCCAACAATGAGGCTTTTAGAGTTCTTAGACTTCCTACTGAACTACTGATTAATCTCCCAAAAGACACATGTTATTAGATCAGGTGTTTGGGAAGATGGAATGTCACAATCAGATAATGGCTGTTTGGCAGATGCATCTGTTGTGGAGGTTTGGCCAAAATGAAGGTGTTTTTTGTTTTTGGGTTCTTTTTTGTTGTTGTTGTTGTTGTTCATATCTCTTTCCATTATCTCAGCTAGATATTAGGAGCTTTATAACAATTTACGGAGTGGCCATCGCTTTTCTAGAAGCCTTACCGGTTGTTTCCCCACCCCTCCCTTTCAATGCTCTGACCATCAGTCTGACAAATCTAACCTTATGCCTAGTCTGAGCGTATTTTTGCTATATTTTCAAGTCTTTGTTTCCTGTCTCCATACTTCTCTGACATTGTGCTCGTGTTCTTTTCTTGCTAAATATTTTCTAACTGTTGACACTCTCAGTATCGGAACTTACATTTATCTCATTTTCCTACAGAAGTTCTTTACTTCATTCGAAGAAATTTAAGTACAGGAGCTTCTGATTTGGATTTGAGTCTGATATCAGAATCCTAAGCCTCACCTTCAGTTCTAGAGCTCTCAACTCTTGTAGCAAATATTGCAACATTGGATTAGATTTGTGAAACTTAATACCAAATACTGCATTTTTTTTTAGCAGATGCTTGCAGTCCTGGAACACAGGTTACCAGCAGTACAAGCAGTTACAAAAGTCAGCAGTAATTGATTCATTCTACCAACTCTGAGTGAAGAAAGTTGTAAACAAACTATTTCTACTTCTATATTCTGTAGTATAGAAAAATTTCAGCTGGAATGAACTGCTGTAGAAAGTGGTAACAAAATTCCATTAAGCTCTGGTGGGGACCTGAAGTTCCTAAGCCAATCTTGCTCTGACTTATAATGCAGAAGTATTACAGTTTCATGTGATTTTATTACTTTGTTAACGATTTAATGAAGGTCATAGTTACACATCTGTTTACAAACAGTTCTGCACACTCTTTAAAGTCAACAACAATCTCTTTTCCCTAGAAGAGGATTACCAGATGACCATCAGGAAGCCTAGAAAGTTTCACAAACCACTGCTGGCAGAATAAAGACAAAGTCTAGTTCTTCAGACAGAGCAGAAAGAGCCCTTCTAAGAGCCCTTAAAATATCTATTCCTGTATGTATGGTCACCATCACAAAGCACTAGGAGACAAACATGCTTACCCAGCACCTAGCTTCAAAAAATAAACGTTTTATATAATGCATGAGGAACACAGTTTGAAGAAAAGGATGGCCATTGTGCTTGAGACAACGGATGGGACCCAAAAGAACTGGCACTGATCACTCGTTCAGTCCAAGCTGCTCTGTGGTACAGCTTACATAACCTAAACAAGATTTTAACATTTGCTACCAATTCTGGCTGTATCTTTTTTCTGTGAAGTGGGTGGTAGCAATTCTTGCCTACCTCATAGCTGTTGTAACAAATTCAGTGATGTTTGAAAGGCAAACAACAAAGTCCCTGACCCTGCATCTGTGAAGGAAGAAATAGAGGGGTTTTGAGGAGTCAAGAACTTGCATTGACAAGGAAGAAATGAATCTGTTTTTTTGCTCTAGCAAATTGGGAGAGACAGAGTGACTAAATGGGCTGCAAAAAAGTCTGGAGGAGATCAAATTGCAACATTCATGTGGTTTGTACAAGGAAGAATGATTTTATATTTAAGGAAAGGAACCAAATGTCAGGGAGCAGCAAGGGCCAGCTACTTCCTAAAAGACAAGGAGCCAAGGGCAATAACACAGCCAGCAGGGCAGGGGCCTCACCAGCCACAGCCCTGTCCTACAGCTGGGGTCAACGAAGAGTCCAGACCATCAGGCAAGTCTGTGGTGACAAAGCAGGTCCAAGTCAGCCTGGAAAGTCAATCTTCAGGTCAGGATCCGATCTGGTGAGGGTAAGCAATGTGAGGCACACTCCAGTGATTGCGAGGCAGGTCCATGCTAATGGGACACATTTGAGTGACTATTCACCAATAATGAATATTAGCATCCATTTTACTTCATTTTCATCAAGCCAATTTTTTCCCTTTTTTTCCATAGGAAAATATAAAAGAAAGACAATATTCCTGATGAATCGTGAATCTAATGGTGATAATCTGGATTCAAGATTCTCCACTGATCAACAGCACAAACTAAGTTTTAGGCTATACATTTACAGGTATAGTTTTTTCAGCTTACTTAATTCTAACTCTGTCAGTTACAAAATCAATTTAATAATTTTTAGATTAATCTTACTACTTTGCTTTTAACAGATATTTCCAATGACTTTTTGGTGCACTAAAGCTGCATGTAAGTACTGCAAACTAAATCCTTTGTTGTTCAGGGCAGTCTAATCCTACCAGATGTTGATCATAAGAGATTCGTAATGAATGAGCAGATGGATTATACAAGCAGATATTTTGCTAAGATTTCCTGCTGAAGAGATTTATATTGTGTACTTTAAAATTTTTTTCAGTTAGAGTTTCAGCACAGAGATATAAAAATATATATACAGAATAAGCACATGAATTAAAAGAAAAAATCACAAATTTCTTCATTACATGGACAAAATGTACATCATGAGTAATTGCAAAACATGGATCACAGTTTCTGGGATTAGAAAAGATAGAAAGATCTCACCACATAGAATGCATTACAGCCACACATAATTATCTCTATTTTCATTCCAATGAAACAAACACATTACTCACACTTAGAGGCTTAAGAGAACTAAGTGAAACTTACTTTCAAAAAATTACTCTATCTGGAGAAAAGAGATTGTGTTATACTAAATACTTGTCATTGCCCTTAGATATAGGAGAAAATTCAAGTATACTTTCATAGACACACGCATGATTTGGTATTGCAAAAATTAAATACAGAGTAGAACCTTATTTTGAGTAGAGAGCCAACATAAAAGAAAAAGCATGGACAAAACAAATAGCAAACAGTAAAATATTATCTTAGAGACAGAAGCCTACTTACAGGAAAAATAAAAAATAAAAAAGAATTTTTTTTTGCTTGAAGGATGAGCAACAGTGGAGATGCTGTGGCTTTCCCTTTTTTTGAGAGAAATCAGATATTAAAAAAAATTCACATATTGTGTGTCTGGTTTTGCATATGAGAAGAAGGGACATTGGAAAATTGGGCTTTTACTCTGTAAAACTATCAGTATATGCTTTCAAGTTAAGTTCAGCTGAACGAACTTGTTAAGGACCTGCACAATATGTTCAACAGGGCTTTTAACAGTCTATAGAAAAGCTCTCCTCAAGAAGAATCGATGTTAATACACAAACAACTCTGTGATACAGTAGGAAGTTCCTTACAGGGAAAAACATATATTGCATTTCGAAGCCTGAAAGAGATCCCAAAGACAGTAGACAAGGATTCAAAGCTTGTGATATGCGCTTTCAGAAACAACAGCAGTTCACATGAAGATGTCAGGGACACTGATGAACAGAACTGAAGAGGAAAATATATATGAAATATACTTCTGGTTCCTTGGATGTAAGATTCCTTCTACAAAACTGAAGCTATATGTGGTTCTGATAGCTTCGAAACATATGGGACGACTGCTGTTCTACAGGTTTATCAGATTTGCACCTAGAGATAGGAGAACAAAAACAAAAGGCCTGGAGGGTGTAGAATTATACAAGAATAATTTCCATGCCAGGTATTGTGAATGTCAATAGGGCCCATGCTGAGGATGGATTATTTAATTGTTTGTAAACCAATGCCAGAAGCATGACTAACTAGGCAAGAAGAATGAGAAGTGCTTATTTATTAAAATAAGTGGATGTAATAGGACTACTGAAATTTGGTGCAAGCAGTCAGATAACTAGGAGTCTTGAAATTATGCACACTTTATTTTGGAAGGAATGTAGAGGGGGAAAAATAAGAGCAGTCCACATTTATTATATATGGAGTGTAATTAACAATATAGAATGCAAGATGTAGATTATATCTGGATTTCTTCTAACAAAAAATAATTCATAAACTTAGGGTGTATGTTACAGATGACAAAACCTATCTACAAATAAAAATATTTTAAAAACTATTTATAATGCATAGTAAATCTGCATTATATTGGTGGATTTTACCTAGATTAGGAAATATGGACAGAACAAGGTGGAAAGTCTCATGCTATCACCAAAGAAAATACACCTTTGAAAAGTATCATGAATTTTTTTTAGAGCACATCACCCTCAAAAACTCTTCTGTAGTAGTCTTTGTGTGGCAAAATTACTCTTCAGTTACTGAATCAAAAACTAATCACTGTCTTAGTATTTAATTACATTATTACTCCCTCTGATACAGATGGTTACAGACTCCCGAACTGTAGCTGAATCCCTCATCTCAAAATCTTGCCCTGTCTCAAAGTGGTGTTCTAGTAATTAGCATCCACTCAAACTTAGAAACCCCAAAGAAAAAATCCCTTGCCTTCATAAAATGTTCTTAGGAAAGCTCAGAGGACTGGACTACTCGCTTTCATCCTTTCTTAGCTGAACAAGGAATTGCACAGAGATTGTTTCTTGATTGTGGAGGAGGCTTGTACAAACTATGGGCTTTGGAAAAGCTTGGAAGTTTTTATCTATCTGGACAAATTTTTCATACAATCTGGGCCAAGTTTGAACTTAGTTGCACTATTGAAGCACTACTGAAGCTAGTAATTAATGGATAATTCACGGTTTAATTGCATCAGACTCTGGGGACTGAGTCAGTATTTATGAAAACCTCTGTATCCAGGGATAAGTCTAGTTATCAGCTGAGATCTATGACTGCAAACCTCAGTGGGAAATTAAAAAGAAATGTTTACCTAATAAAACACCCCACCCCCCTCATTTTGATTAAATCACAGAATGGTTCAGGCTGGAAGGGACCTCTGGAGATCATCTAGTCCAAAACCCCTGCTCAAGCAGCAGCATCTAGAGCACATTGCCCAGGCCCCTATCCAGATGGCTTTTGGATATCTCCAGGGAAGGAGACTCTACAACCTCTCTGGGCAAACCTGTTCCAGTGCTCAGTCACCCACACAGTAAAGAAGTTTTTCCTCCTATTCAGATGGAACTTCCTGCATTTCAGTTTGTGCCCATTGCCTCTTGCCCCGTCACTGGGCACCACTGAGAAGAGCCTGGCCCCATCCTCTTGACACCCTCCCTTTAGATATTTCAATGCACTGATAAGATCCCCCCTCAGGCTTCCCTCCTCCAGGCTGAACAGCCTTTCCTCAGATGATAGATGCTCCAGTCCCTTAATCATCTTCATAGCCCTACGCTGCACTCTCTCCAGTAGCTCCATGTCTCTCTTGTACTGGGAAGCCCAGAACTGGACACAGCACTCCAGATGTGGCTTCACCAGGGCTGAGCAGAGGGAGAGGATCACCTCCCTTGACCTGCTGGCAACACTCTTCCTAATGCTGCCCAGGATGCCATTGGCCAGCTTTGCCACAAGGGCACATTGCTGGCTCATGGTTAACTTGTTGTCCACCAGGACTCCCAGGTCCTTTTCTGCAGGGCTGCTCTCCAGTAGGTCAGCCTTCAGCCTGTACTGGTGCACAGGGTTATTCCTCCCTAGGTGCAGGACTCTGCATTTGCCTTTGTTGAACTTCATGAGGTTCCCTTCTGCATATTCCTCCAGCCTGTCAAGGTACCTCTGAATGGCAGCACAGCCCACTGGTGTATCAGCCACTTCTCTCAGTTCAGCAGCAGCAGCAGAAGTAGACTTGCTGAAGCTGCACTCTGTCCCATCATCCAGGTCATTGATGAACAAGTTGAACAGGATTGGACCCAGTATTGACCTCTGGGGTACACCGCTAGTTCCTGGTCTCCAACTAGACATTGTGCCAGTGATCACAACCCTCCAAGCTCTGCCATTCAGCCAGTTCTCAATCCATCTCCACTGTCTGCTCATCTAGCCCATGTCTCATAAGCTTGCCTATGAGGATGTAATGGGAAACAGTACCAAAAGCCTTAAAAAAAAAGCCACTTCAAGGACATGAGGTCATCAAATGATAATGTTGCACTGTATGATAATGCTAATGTAAATAATCATGAAGGTCTTATTATACAAACTATGCCTCAGCCCCACATTCCTCCTAGCTAGAGAAAACCAGCAAGATTAAATATTGAGAACATACAGAAGGTTGTTTCTATCACTTCTGACCCAATTACACTAAAGAAGTAAATTAATTTCAGGAATAATTCTAAGATGCTGAGGTGATATTACCGAACAAAGAGAAGTAACAGGAGAGCCAAAAAAAGTGTCCACTTTAAATCTATTATGCATCATTAAATTCATAGAACTTTTTATTTGCCTATTAAATTCTGCCATCTCTTTCTGTTTTCTTAAGACTGGAATTTTGTAGTGCATTATACTTAGGACTATACCTTCAATCCATTTGGAGACTAAAGTTAGAACAGATGCTAAACTAAAGATGTAAGATATTAAAATAGTGATCCATTTCTTACACTGGTATGTATTAAAGTTGCATATTAATGTTTAATTTCCAAAAATAATTTTAAAATCCTTTTGGGGCCCTTAAAGGAAGAAGCGTAGCCTCCTGATTAACTTTCTTTTGTCTTATATACTCAACTGCTCACTAATACCATTCTTCTGATCACAAATTATTATCTGAGGAAACAGCTTACACATCCAAACTCCCACCTTCTGCATATGAGAGTATTGCTGATCTGATCATTCTGTGAAAACTCTTCAGCACCAGCTGTCTGTGACAGAAATTATCTTTGCTTTATTTATTTTTATAATGCATAAAACAATCATTTCACAAATATTTCTGAAGCACCATTTTCTTTCAAATCTTCTTTCTTTGCGGGACCTAGCAAATCAGCAGCAGCTCAGACTTTCCAAAGCAGGAGTGTAAAAGCTGGCTGTAATTATTGGCATCAAGTGTTTGCACTCACTCATCTGCACTGGAGGAATTGAGGAGCTGTGAAACCATGAGGAACAGAAATGCTGTTCATTTTACAGGACAAACTCTTTCCTTCTCCCGTTCAAGCCCATAGTCCAGAAGCAGGTTGAAATCCACAGTTTTAGAAGCAACATCCTTCACAGTGAGGACCACATCCTTCCCTTTGGATCTCCTCACATTATTCCATATTCTGATTAATATAAATACTATCTTCCAAGCCACCTGAATAGCTACCTTATCTTGAAGATAACATGGGGAATGTGGGGAAAAAGATTTCTTCTCCTTACTCCCACACATAGTTTCATCTGTACAAAATGCTTCCATCTGTAAATACCTACTGGTGTCCACAATGAAAAGTCATTTGTATTACCTCTGCAGCTGCATTTAGCTGTTATTACATTCTGATATTTTACATAACTTTGTAAAATTAACATATCTGATAAGAACACTTGATACATTCAATTTTATTGGCTTCTGATGCTGTGAAAAGGCTCAAATGGCCAAATATGACTGCCTTTTTTTTATTTGGGAAATTTATTATTCAGTGCAGTAATCTCTGACAAACTGTCACTTCAGTGTATTGTATCATGAATACTCACATAAAATCTATTCTGTATAACTTTTGAAGCAATGCTGTATTCCCAACTTAATGTTACAAGGAACAATTAAAATCTTGGTATGGTGCAGTTGGTCTAGCTTCTAATTGTGTGAAAAATAAATCCCCTAAAAAAGTATTTTCATCAGTTGTGGAACAGACAATATTGAAACAGAATATTGCTTTAAAAGATGAGCCCTTGCGGTCTTGACTCTACCAGACTATAGAGTATACATAATACACTGTCCCCCTTGAATCTACTATACTTCCTTGAAGATAGTTCTTAGATAAAAACAGTGATTTATTAAGAAACTGGAGTTGCTTATCATGTCACCCTTAGTATTCTGACAGTTACCTAACTGCTGGTACTAAAAATGCAAAATACTAAGAAGGATAGTCTGAGATACGGAAGAATTTATTTTAACATAAAGAGGCACACTATATCTTATGCTTGTCAGTAGAAATGCTTGCATCTGCATCATCATTTGGGGAAGACTTACAAGGAATGCAACTTTCAGGTTAAATGGGCTAAAGCATTCTAATTCTCTATGAAAGTCAAGTCTGTCCTCTATAAGAAAGCTGCTAAAGTAGAGAGAACTTAAGAGAGTAATTCTGTGTGAATGTACGCACATTCCACTGCACAACCCAGAGAGTAGTCCCACTGGTTCTAAATCATAGGCACTATATAGACATTCTATTCAAGCTGCCTTTTTTTTCCTAAAAAAAGCAAATTCTAAAACCATAAGTATTTTCATTCTGTGTCTCAGTATGCAGATTAATGCACTTGGACATCGTGCAAACATGCACTGATTGCCCAAGGCTACCAAAAGGCTATTACATCCCAGATACTTAATTCCAGGCAAAATACAAACTTAATGACCTTTTGATAACCAGGTCAAGATTCTCATTGCTGAGAATGAAGTTCCCATTCAGAAGAATGGTGGTCTGATTTAGGGGGAACTCGAGAAGCCACCTTTGGTATAGTATCTGGTATACAAGATACTGCCAAAAGATAAATACAAAGGCCATTTTTAGAATCACTTCAGATATGCAATCTCCTAAAGGCATGAAATGTGACTTCATAAGGTCTGTGGCACACATCAACAACTCACTCATATGTTCATGTGGTAAGTGTCCAGATAATAAAATAATGCACATGACTCTTTTTATCCAAAGAATCATTAAATATTACTATTTTGTAAAATAAGAATATGTGGGAAGATAATGGTTTTAAATATACAAATAGAACAACAGATGTTTAACAGCTCTCAACAGCTTCAAACCCTTCTGCTTCTCTGAGTGGCACATTCATATGTAAGATTTTCTGTGCTGGAGCAAGCAGACCAAGAAAAAAAAGGTCCCCAAACCAAAAGTATTAGCCTCAGTGCCCTTCATACAGACTGAAAGCATGCTGCAACAGAAACTTTGCCCTGTGCAAGAGCTGAAGATCTAAAAAGCAAGATTGCCTGGCTAAAATAAAAGTAACCAACACAGTCCATATTCTTTCCTCTTTTCTTTTATTTGCACTGTCAATGCACCCAATAATACTGATTGCGGTACATTGCCATTTCTCACAGATTTATCATGAGAGACATGGCTCTGGCCTCTGCTGCAGGCTTTGGAGGGTAACCACTTCTGCTAAAAAAACCCCCAACAAGTTAGAAATGTGCAGAAGCCATAATCATGTTCTTTTTGGAAAGCAGGTATTTAGATGAGTTAGCTAGTCAATAACTCAATTAACTTACTAAAATAGCTAGTTAAATTAATCCTGTTACTATATGCTATGCTAACTTTCGATTACATCGACTTTTCAACTGAAGCTACAGTAAGATAAAGTAGAAGCTCTATTATAGCATTTTCATCATATTTTCTAGGACTACTAGATGATTACAGATTATTTCAGACTTTGGGGATTATCCCTTTTTTCTCCAAGGCTAGAGTACAGATGCTATATTAACAATTTTTGAATATTCAGGAAAACCCTGCAACAACATTCCCCTCAATGGTGTGTGACAGTTATTTCACACTTTATTTGCTTTAGAATCCTCAGATGGATGCCATATGGCGGTAATAATTTACTGTACTTGAGCTTCTCAGTTTGATTCATAAACTTCTTCCACAGAGATTTCAATTGTCAGCTAAAACTGGACTCCAGTTACCTGTGAAAAGTCCTTTTAGAAAGGAAAATTTCCCCTGGCTCTTGTACATAGCCTTTTGAACACTTTACTGCCTTTAATTGCTCTAGTTCTTTCTCTTCCTCTTTGACAGATTTCTGATGCTCTGAAATTTCTTCCTGCTAATACCTTTTCCCCAAGCTCTTTAAATCTCAGTAATTTCTGGTATATCTTATATTGAGTCCTTTATAAATAAATTCTGCACATCATTTTATATTTTACTGAAAGGGATTCTGAATTGGCATTACGATGAACCATTGCATATTGTCTTAGATAGTCTTACTATGGTGGCACTCTTTCTTACTACAATGTAGTTAAAAGTGTCATGGTGGCATCTTCTTATTCCATTGGCTTCACATTCTCTTTTTCCACAAAGGAATCCTCCAGCTCCACATTAATACAAGCCATTTTGGTTTAAGAATGTAAAGCTCCTAGTTTAACAAAGAATGTTCTAAATAGAAAGCGATACATCTCCCCCTGCCCCCCCCACCCCCCCCCAGAAAAAAACAGTTATCAGGACTGTCTAAGATTAAGTCCATAATTCAGTATAAAAACCAGTCAGTCTCAGAATTACTTCATGTGTTTTACGCCACAAATTAGGCAGACAGTTTCATTCTGTGTCCTTGCTTGGGTGACTGTTGGCCATTTCAGGTGGTGAAAATTATGTCTCTTTGTAATGGACTGACTAGCATCTCCTTGACCATGTGTGCTAGTACTTTTTACTGTCACTGCCCCTTTCATTTCAACACTGTGTGTTGTGCTTGGAATTCATAGAACACCTGGAATCGGACATTTTACTTCTGTATCCCCACAAGAACTAACAACAATCTGGCATGAAAAAATGTTCTGTATCTTCATAAGCATACGTAATGTTTTATTTTGGCTCTTGGAAAATAGGGAGGAGAGAATACACATGGCATCATTGAGGGCCATGCATTTGACTTCACCATAATTGAACAATCCCCTTAAAAATAACTTTCACCTATTTCAGAGTTTTAAATAAATTCCATGTCACTTGTTATATGTTTTTAATTGGTCTGAAAGCAAATATCCATTTCAGCATTTTTTAAAAAATCTGTAGCATTAATGCTAATTCTAATGCTAACTGCCAACCCAACTCACTGATGTAAAAGAGTCAGATAAACTTCAAAGGAGCATGCTACACTGGAATTAGAGAAAAATTCTGAATCTTTTGAAATCATCCATCACTAGTAGTGTCTGAGCAGCATAATAAATATAACAAAAGCTTCCAAAATATACTTCTGCATCACCACTTTCCTCTCCTCCAAGTATCCAAAAAAAATTAAGTTTAAAAATACATTCTTCCTGATAGCCTCTAAAATATTAATAGATTTTAATTAAAAAGATAATGACACATCAAACTTCCCTGTTAGCTGCATGTCAACTGACCCAGATGTGCTTGTATTATGAACATTTGAAAATGCAAGAGTATTGTCAAATATCTACCAAAATATATGAAAATTTCATTTTTCCTGTGCATACAGTATTCGATTTTTTTTTATAGTCAAGATACTTGATGGAACTCAGTAAGCACCTCCCTTCATTAAACAAGAAAGAGACTTAGAAGCATGGAGAACAAACCCAGTAACACCACACAAGCAAGCTCAGTTCTGTTAAGTAGAAGCTATGCTAGACTGGGATTCAGGAGAAAGGCATTCATTTTATTTAGATGATAATCTTTTTTTTCTTTACATAAGATTCCCATTAAAGCTGTGCCGACATATTTAAATGTAGAATGCTTGATCCTACAATCTGAATAATTCTTTAGAGTTTCATCCAGCTATTAATTTTAATGTTCAGAGACTTTGCTGGATAATATTTGGAGAAGTTTGCTTCCATAAAACTAGTGGCTCTTCGAAATGCCAGAAGTTTAAAACTTGATGAACCTAGATAATATGAGTGCTTTCAAGAAACCACAGGAGACACTACAGGAGACACTTCACCATTTGTACTGATCATTCATCAATAACTTTTGTGGATAAATGTTTTAAAGATAAGGCCACTGACATGGAACCAGATTCTCCTGCACAACATTGTATGAGCACTTCAAATGAGGAACAGAAAATTTACTACTGACATGTCTTTGAAAAGGTATCAGGGCGGGAAAAAAGGGAGAGCAGCTTTTCCCCCCCAAAATTCACTAGGTTACCAGATGAGGTGATACTCCTGAGTTTGGTCCTAAAGGAGATATGAAACTAAGGAAATTGAGAATATCTTATAAAGCAGCAATTCTCTTAATTTCCTATCCTTTCTCTCAATTATTATATACTAGAGTTGGATAGATGAATTTTCACCCCTACAAGGGAAAGTGACTTTCCCAAGTGTAAATGTCTTCATACAGTGTCTGTGACTGCATGGAATGAGCCTACAGTAATTAAGCAGGGCTGTTTACTAAGGTTATTTATCTTAGTGGAGACAATGGTATCCAGAAGCAGAGCAACTACTCTTTCAGCAGCTATGCTGGATTCAAGGGATATTTGGAGCATCTAAAGGGCTGAGTACTAAATATGAATCTTTGTAAAATTTGTGATGCATAAACATTGTCACTTCTGTTACAGCTGTGACAAAAACGGTTTATGCATTATTTTAGATTTAATAATAATGGGGCATTGAAGAGTAAAGCGGCAGCAATAACCTCATTATATACAATACACAAGTATTGTGCTGTAGTTTCTGGTCTACTGTGGGCATTTACAAAATATTTTTCAGATAGATACAAATGAGAATGAGCTCTGTCTATTTTTTTGAGACAGCCAGTGAGAATTTGAAGCTGTGGAACCACAATGATGAGATGCAGCAAAGAACTAAGCTAACACATTCTGGCTCTGCAGGAGCTTTTGCCTTACTCACAGCTAGGTGGGCACAGATCACAGTTTGCTAGAACCCATTTAGATTGCAACACAGATTGAAGGCAAGCTATGTCTACCTGCAAAAAGACATACACTTAGAAAAAAGCATATATTTAAAGTACCTAGAGTCCATACACTTCTCTCCCAAGACTGGAAATAGCCAATTCTATCCAGATTTTTCACTAAAAGCAATGCTGAGAAAAGACGCAAAATGTAGAGGAAAACCTTAAGACTGATATCCCAATTTGGAAATAGACTGCACAGTAAGAGACTAAATAATCTCCATGATGGATTAAGACAGGACTGAATCATGATGATACAGTCTCTACATGATAAATTAAATACTTAAGGAAATTTTATAACTCCAGTCTCTTAAATCTAGCAGACAAAAATACATAAAATATAGTGGCTGAAAGTTAATAATAAAATAGGTCACTTTTTAATGTATATTGCTAGCTATTCGGACAGACTGGCACAGAATGCAGTAAATTTCCCAGCCCTCTGATGTTCTGGAGCATAAGTATATGAGGAACAATAGAGTTATACATATATAAATTAGTTCTTGTTGCATTTTTCTTTAGCAAGCCTAGAAAATCTCTGTTTTCTGACTACAGAACAGTAGTTTCATATCAGAAAACAGATACTCATATTCAAGCTTTCATATTCTGTACTTCTCTTTCCCATCCATTCTAAATCAAAAGAGATACCTTTCATTAATTTGTACCTCAGCTTCAAAGTTGGCAAAGTGAGAATAAATACCCTTAGATAATAAAAATATCAGTGTCTTTCGCCAGTAGACCTTAAATAGTTAAAAAGAACTTAATGACTTCCATTCACTGGTAGAAACCTATGCACAGAGCAGTAACATGACTAAAATAACTGTTTCCCAAGTTATAGACCAATGCTTTACTGGGTCCAGAACTACGTCCATATCACCTTGCCTCCCATCTTTCTTTATAATGCTCTTTGAGAGATGGTATTTCTGAGGCAGAGACAAAATTTGAAGCTAACCACCAAATCAATTCATGTATTAAGAAAATCTTAAAATAAAAGCTGGATTCTTCTGGCTGAAATGTGGTGCACAGCATCAGAATTTGTTTACGAGTAAACTGTAACAAGGTCAATAGGAACATCACTATGAATTAACAACTCCAATGAGCTTAGTAAAGTATCAAATGACAGGTGAATACATCAGCTTTCTTTTAAAAAGCCTTTAGTCCTTCTACATTCAATACAACATGCTAATTATTAGGTTGTCTCTAAATGGAAACAGATCTTTCACTTCTTCCTCCAAATTCTGTTTTTAATATTGTGTATGTACACGTACAAACAGAGTGAACAAAAAATTCTGAAGTCCTGGTTAGACTTCCATTGATGCAATTTCCCCTTTAGGGAAAACTTCATGCATACATTTGCATTTGACAGGACATCATAGTACCATACAGTGCTCCAATCTGAGTCTTTTTTTTTGTGTTTACATTATACTACCCACAACATTATATTAAGATAAGCTAGAATGTAATATGCTTTTTGCAGATAAATTCCCCGACTTTAATGCCAGAAAGAAATGTATCAATCATTTACTCTAGACTCCTGTAAAACAGAGGGCATAATATTTTAATCAGAAAGTCCTGCATCAAAACCCTGTAACAGAGGTTGACGGAATCTCAGCCTTAATAAACCCAATCCTTTCAGAAAGTCTTCTCTGTCTTGGAGACAGGTCATAACTTTTATTTTTTATTGCAGACATATTCTTAGTACCATACTTGCGATCTTGGGTCCCACACAGTTTAGAATTTTCTTATCAAGTAATTGTATTTAGGTTTTTTTCTTTTTCCCCACAGATAAAAGTTTGAAGACAGGCCTAACTAGAGTACAGAATGTATGCTTTCCTTACATGGTTGCTGACTGAAATGTAAACATATATAGAGTAGACGCCTGAAAACACTTGCACTATATTTTACTTGTTTTATTTACACTTTTACATTAAATTTTATAGGAACTGAGTCTATCATATTAATCACTGGAAATGTAAGTATGTTAAGCCAAGAGTCAAATTCCAGTATATTCCATATTTCAGTCATAACTGCCTGAATGGTTGACTTTGATTGCTGTTACTAAATTCTGATTAATGATAATTAATAGCAGTCTGTTTGGGAAGGGATTATAGATGAAGGAGGTTAGAGGAGGTGCTAAAAGGCTGATATCTAGAAAAGGCAGATTAAATATTGATATTTGTGTTTTGTTGTGCTCAGAAGTTAGGGAACTGATGAGTTATGTGCCCATTCATGAAGGAGAATTGGGTGTATATCTTTTCCCTTTACTTCTATGCATGCTATGGGATGCATCCTACAGATTCTGAGTGCTTGGAGCAAAGCTGCTTCACTATCATCTGCTTTATTGTGGTTTCTTAATGGATTACTCAGCTGTTGGTTGGAATGAAATCAAAATAATGAATTTTTTTTTTCCTTCATGAAACAGCATTGTATTTGTTGAAAACAATTGACCCCCTGTGTATAAACTCTTCTTAATGAAGAGAAAAAAAAATCTGACAGAATGGATGGGATGTCCAGATGGACATATTAGTCATTTAAAAGTCATCTAAAAGTATTTGGTCTACACTGACCATTTAGTGCACCTCAATAGTGATAGCATCATAGGATAATTAATTCTAGAAGGACCTCAGGAGTTATCTAGTCCAACAGTCTGCTCAAAGCAGGGTCAGCTACGAGATCAGACCCATTATTCATGGCTTTATCCAGTCTGGTCTTGAAAACGTCCAGAGGTGGAGACTGCACAACCTCTATGGGCAACCTGTTCCTCTGCTTGACTGTCCTCTTGGTGAAAAAGTAGCTCCTTATATTCAGTCTCAACCTCTCTTATTTCAACTCATGCCCATTTTCTCTCCTCCTGACATGTACCACTGAGAAGAGCCAGACTCCTTCTCTATGACCTCCTCGTAGTTATTGGAAGGCTGCTATTAGGTATCCCCGAAGCCTTCTCTTGTCCAGACTGAACAAGTCCTGTTTCCCAGTTCCCTCAAGACCTTGAGCTCCACTATTTCAAGGTAATCAAGGGTAGCCAAGACCCTGTGAATAATTGTCACATCCCCAAACCCTTCTTCCTTGTTGGCGAACAGCAGCTGTGCATCATCCCAGTTGGTCTATCTGGTACCTGTATCAAGAAATTATCCCTGATACCCTCCAAAAAACATCTTGACTGCTTGTGTCCCATCATGTTTCCCTTCCAGCAGCTGTCAGGAAAGTTAAAGTCCCCATGAGAACTAGTTTGTGATTCAGAGACTTCCTCAAATTGTTTAAAGACAGCTTTGTCCACTTCCTCACCCTGATTGGGTGGTAGCAAACTCCCACCACAGTATCACCCCTACAGCTTCACCCCTGATCCTGACCCACAAATTCTCAACCACACTGTCACCCATTCCATAGAAAAGCTCCATATATCAGAACTGCTCCTTCTCAGTAGAGGGCAGCCTGGTCCCTCCCTTCTTCATCTCCTTTGACTGTTGACTGAAGAGCTTGAACCACCCGTTGCAGCACTTCAGTCATGCAGGCTCTCCCACCACATCTCAGTTATTCCAATGATGTCAGTTTTATGAATGCACACAGAGCTCAAGCTCTTCTTGCTTGGTGCCAGGGCACATGTATTTGTGTACATCTGAGGCAAGTATTCCTTCAGCCTGTTTTTTTGCTCCCCAAGTCTCTCTTTTCCTGTCACCGTGCACTGTTTGCTTTTGATCTCTGCCCACTATTACCTCAATTAACTGTGGTTTGTAATCTCCCTCCTCTGTAGTTCCTAATTTAAAGTCAATAAAAAGCAACAGGAATCTCAACAGCATCTTTAATTTTTTTCTATTGAGACACCTCATCTTAGGATGAAAGGTACCTACTGGCTATAAAGGCAGCCTAAATGATTAGCTCAGGCTAGATACCACTGTTTAGATGGCTATTACACAAAATGAATCCCAACAACCAAGCAGTCCCTGAGAGCAAGGAATGCATTCTGGCCTGATGAGTCAATTAAACCTGCACATTCTCAACTTATTGTTAAAGCTGAAGCATGTGGTTCACACACTTTTCGTACAGTGAATATTAACAGGACCAAATATGAATCCAGTCTTCTTTATTAGAATGAATGAAAAAAAGTTGTTTTTACCAAGTCTGCTCAGAATCAATTTCTATAGTTTTGTAGATAAAAAATTGCCTAAATTTGTCTAGGTACTATTCAACAATAAACAGGAACTCTGCCTGGGAAAAGAAAGGCTCAGTTAGAGGCAAATTTAAGAAATTGAAGGAAAGTATTTCACAATGAGAAATCTAAACAATAAGTTATGCAAAACATTTAAAGAACACAAAGTTTAAGATAAACAAGGCAGTTTGGGGCAGGGGGATTTCTTTAGTTTTGCATTTGTAGAGCTGTAGAAAGGAAAAGTAATTCCAAAGAGAACAGAAAAGTTGAAAACACGTAGCTCCCCGGTGAAGGCATTTGCTTTTTGCCTTTAACAAGTGTTTGCTTTTTGTCTTTGGCAAGCATTTGTCTGAAAGTGTCTAATATTCACATTAGCATAAACGTCCATGAAACCATGCGTGATGGAATCCATTGCAGAAACCTGCCTAGCAAATACCGTTGTTTTTCATTTCAGCAAGCTGGACAAATGAAGTAAAACTGGTGTGAGGGCAAGCCTCAGGGCTGATAGCAGAAGATTGACAAGGGTAACACAGAGCGCATATTTGTTCCACTGGTGCAAGAGCAAACACTGTGGCAATCATTAGACCTGACAGAGGCAAAAAATGAGATTTTTTTACTAAGCTGCAGGCAGATTAGATTGCTTGTACATCAGGACATTGTACAAGCTGAAATTAAGCAAATAAAGCTAAAGTGAGGGAAATGACTGGAAAGCAAAAGAGCGGAAGGCTAGTATACTTACTGCAGTATATCATAATCAAAAGAATTCATATATATCTCTTTCCTCTCCCCCTCCAGGGCATACCATTGCAATTCAGTGTGATGCAGACAGCCCTGCAAACTCCAGAACTATAAGGGGTACCATTTTCCAGTATAGCCAGATGACTATACCTGAGCTGGAAACTTCGCAAACAACACACCACATGAGCATGGCAGTTTGGATCAGTGCTAGCCTAGCAGTCTCTGAACCTTTTGAAATTTTACTGTGGTAGTCAGGACTAAACATAAAACCTTACAGTAAAAATGTAATTTATATAATTTGTTCTAATCATTCTGAAACAGACTTTCCTCCCTTATACCTTGCTATTAGTGATTTTAATGCTGATGTAAATTGTTGTTTGACAGTCTTAGAAGATCTCTTGGAAAGACAATGCAGGCAGCTTCTAGATGATGCAGGGCAATACAAACAGGCAGAATCTCTATAAAAATGAATTTGAGGAAACGGAAGGATACATCTTTCATTGATAAAGTTGCTGCCGCTGGATTCTGCAGTCCCAGACTGTTTGAAATTATTATCTCATACGGACAATTACATTAGGTAAATGAAGGATTCAGGAGATCATTCCCGTAATAGGTGCAACCTCCACAGGCAGAAGGATCACAGAGGGGAAGTTTTCAAACTGGAAGCAGGACAAGATTCAGAGGATTCAGCACAAGGGGGAAAATGGGCCAAGTAAGATCTGGGGAAAACATTCCTGCTCACTTCTTAGTGAGTGCAAACAAGGCTTATTGTGCCCTATGCTTGAAGACAAAAGGAGTTGTGGGGGAATATGGTTCTAAATTCAATAGGTTTGCCTTACATAGAAGCAAGCTGGACTCCTCCTTCTGTAGGAAGCTGTGGTTTCAACAATCACCACGCAAAGCATCACTCCTGATAGCTGCAAAGCCATACCCTTGTGTTTCCCCCCACACACACTCTGAGCAATGTATTTTTCTAAATACTCTTACGTACTACTTATTAGAAGCATCTGCATCCTAGGATACAGATCTCAGATGGCATGACAGCTTTCCCCCAGTCCATGAGACCTGTTTATTATGTCTGGCAAGTTGCACTCGATCACACAGAATCTGTTCCTCCCATGGTTAGTGGCAAGGATTATTAAGGGAGATTTAGCCTTCTCATTAGGACCCACTAATGCTATATATCCTCTAGTGTGCCATGGCACAGTTTCAGTTTCTTGTGGCAGCGCTGGGGATGCAAAACATGTCAAAACAAACCTCCACTATGTCCATATGCTGTAAACAAAGACACGGAAAAGACAGACTCCTGTTCATGCCACATTGCTAACTGCACATCTACAGACTAGAACACAGACTTTGCAGGAGAAAAAAACAACATCTCCCTGTTTCTCATCATCCAAACAACTGCCAGCTCAGTGTCCATATATAAGATGAACCTTAAAAAAAGTTCTATACGTGAAATGTCCTCTGCAATGCTATTTAATTCTGCTCAGTAATCCTCCTCCCTTTATTACATGTTTATTTGCAGAATGAAGTAGAGGAATCCACCTCCCACATTGCTCTCTCAGAGAGCAGAGTAGAAAAAGGACTTAGAGTTACTGCCAGAAAAGAATGCAGAAGTCTACCACTCTACTGATTAGGGCCCACTCCTGGTGATGGGAATTCCTTTCAGAGGATTCAAAGACAAGGGAACAGAAAACAGAAAACAGAATTTCCATTTCTTGAGTGAGTTCTTGAATGAGAAGCTAGGGAGAAAATATCATCTGCAGGTCCTGAGAGAAAGGACTGACCTCTATTCAGCCTTGGAAGTACAGACCTGAAATACTCTCTGCCCCATAAAACAATTCAGAGATGTGAATCCTGCAAAGAAAGAGGCCCATCTCTACAGTCCAGATGTCCAGATGTGTCAGGTTTTTAACGCTTTGGAAAATGGCATGATTATACTGGAATCTTAGTGTTGTCTCTTGGCTGCCTTTGCTAGTTCCTTGGTCTGTGCACTGCCATTTCTGAATCTGATTTTCAGAATTCATCCAAAAAAGATCCTGCAGATCATCTTTTATGATGATCTGTTCTTTCTTGTTCTTGGAAATTTTTCATTCCCTGGGTCATCCACTATTTCACCAGTTTATACTTTGTTCTTCTCTGGGTTATGAATTAATGTATTAAAAACAATTGGTCCCAAGGCCATTCCTAAAAAAGTCCCACTGACAACTTCTCTATCCTGATAAGTATCCTTACAATATTATTGGTTGTAGTGTTCCCTTTGCTGAGCTCCTGACCACCCACACTCATTCTATCATCTCTGTTCCATTCAGTTTCTACAGGGCACTGTACCAATCTATTTAGATTAAAGTACAGTATGTAAGTCCACTCTACTAGTTTTAAGAAATCAGTTATCATAAAAAATGATATTACTCTCTCTGGCATAATCTTCATTTGATAAAAATATTTTGTGATTTATCTTTCTTACCTTTTGCCTCCCTGTTTACTCTTTCCTTCAAGAGTTTGCTATTCCTCAATCCATAAAAATGCTACAGATGTCACATATGTGCAGCATATAGTGAACTCTGACTGTTCTCAGACATCTTAACATATATTTAACTCAAGTTAAAAAAAGTCATACCTTCTGCTTTAAGGCAATAGTTTAGGTTTCAGAATGTTCCAATTATCTGTAGGTATGTCTTGGAAATGCCTTGGAAAACAACTGCATATTTCTGGGACTTGGAATTAACCTTATGATCTCAATTTTAGGTTATTTGGTGCAAGTCCTAAACCACAAGATTTGAAGAGAGGAAATGCCTAGTTGATATGTTCTGCATTCCTAATAAAGTTTTGACACAGGTAGCTTAAACTATTCCACTGATCTGCAGCAAGCTGGATTTTGTCAGCCTCAGTTTGGAACCCTTTCCCCAGTTACAATTAGAAAGTGATTAGAAAGTAATTTTCAGGTACACTGTTAGTCTAATGCCCGTCACTGGGAACCAGCAAGCTCAGAATATGTCAGAGACAAATAAAAAATAAGAAAAGGGGTGGAAATGAGGAATGCCATTAAAATTACTAGGTCACATCTCTCAAAGTCCTGTTCTCATTCAGATAAAAGGCATTACATTTAACTGTGTAGTCTGTTTCTCACCTACAAATGACCCTTACTTTGTAGCTGAGTGTTCACAGACCCTTCCTAGGACAAGTTTCTGTCTCGCTACTTTCTCCCTGATCCTATCTCACAATCCTATGACTTCCCCATCATCTCATGACCTCTCAATATTTAACAGGACCAAAAAGAATCATGGTACATCTGCTACTTCAGTAGTGGACAAAATTTATTGAATTCCAACTGTAACCCTGACAACTTCCCCTTATTTCATTTCCATCTTATTGTTACTATTTTCTCAAATAACAAAGGAAATTCACCACAAAAAACACTTTCCTTACAAGCAAAGATGCCTATATCTGCTTCATACCTCACCCTTGGATGTGAACAAACAAACTTCCCAAAACCAAGACATACAAAGTTTTCATATTGTCTTTCACACTGCCACCATACAAAACCTTCACTCTGGCCTTTGAGTGATGTCCAGTAAGCCTCCTTGAAAGTTAAGTTCTCACTTTTCCAGAGAACATAAGGACAGCAGAGAAAGCTACGGAATACACTGTAATGGAAAACTGTCACCCTTTTGATTTAGGCACAGTATGAGTTAACTTGCACCCCACAAACCTGTGTTAACCAGGAGTGCAATATCACAACATACCTCATATGGTCTAACTGTGGGCTGGCACTGAAAGGGGTGGTCCTGCTTTCCCCCACACTCCTGGTAATTTCGCCACACTTCTAGCAGTCTGTAGCCATGCAGCTGGAGTAGCCCTGCACATAGAAGATTAGCTTCATACAGGTCAAGCAACAGAGAGCGCAGGAGCTAGAGGCTGCACATGGGGAGAAGAGGACTGCTCCTTTCATCAGCCACCTTCAGTTAGAGGGGAGTAAACAAAACACAAAAGTGCATCAGAAGCCAAACTACATGCAGCTCAATTTGCCTACTCCAGACAAACGAACAAAGACTGGCCAGATGTTAATAACTTCCACCCTTATTCCTCTGGGAGACTGCTTGCCTGAGCCATATGCTACAGAGTAATACACATCACCAGTTCACTCAAGATCCCCAGCAGAGATAATCAGAGGATGAATGGTCTTGTATGAATGACAGCACAGATACATGCTTTGGAGAGGACTGAGAATATGTGAAATGGTATTAGAGTAGTGTTAATCCTCTTCTAGGACCCTTCTTTATGAAGCAGATTAATATCATGAAGAGAAGGGAGCATTGTAGCTGTGCAACTCTACCAATGTCATTTCTAGGATTAAAGTCCAAGAGGGATGATTGTGTTGTCTTTTCGTAAACCTCTTTCCTAGGGAAAAGGGTGTCTGACCCTGCAAAGGTTCCACTCTCCTCAGATGGCACAAGAGATCCTGCAACCCAATGAAGCTCAATCCTGAATCATCACAAAACCATCTAAAAGTAAGAATGAAGACAGAGGTATAATGGTACAGATTTAGGTTGGACATAACCATCACTGTACAGGTATAATCACAGTTCTTAGGAAAAGATTAGTTTGTTTGATGGGTTTTTTTTTTATTTCCCCAGTAAATAAATGTATGCATGAACAGACAATAGCACCAAATAAAATATGCATACATACTTTGAAATGATTCTCATATGCTGAGCTATTCTTCCTAGCTTTAATCATCCAAAATGAGAGAGACAGGAGAATATGTTTTTTTTTTAAATCCAGCTCAAGTACTGGCCCCAATCCTGCACATGCTTATCTTCAAGAAATTTAGCAACTGTATTATTGACTTGGACCCAGAGATTGCAGATTACCTGTCAAAGGGAATGGATTCTCTTAGATTTACATACTATTCCAGGATAGTTCCACTGTTTCAAATTTCATGACTTTTCCAGGATTTTATTTTTAATCTCTTAGCAATCAAGAGCCCGAATTTTTATAAATTGTAACAGAAATAGTTATCTCAGTGAAGTGAGTTTATTCTCCTCATTTGGACAATATTGCATTTTCCTACTACTCATCTGTGACGACTGTGCCCACTTTTTAAATTTATCACTGCACCACTGATTTTAATTTGAAAATATCCTGCAATCCCCTGATGAATGGAAGAAAATCAGATCCCCAATCAAAAAAACTATGTGTGTGTGTGGCGATGGGAGGGAAAGCGGTAATGCTTTCAAATTAATCACTGTTTAGAATCATATTTCATCCTTGTATTATCATTTTTGAAAAAACAAGCACGAAAGGATAGCAAAACCCAAAACAGAACTAGGACAATGCTGCAGGATAAGCAACAAAACTTCAGTGTGCAATTCTAACATCTGTTACAACAAGCATTGTCTTGGAACATTTTGGCATTTCAGTATAATCTAAATGGGATTTATCCTGTCTGAGCCTGAATTAGTCTTCATCTCAGATGTAGTGATGATCTTTATTTCAGACCCATTAGGAAACTCTTAACTATATGGAATTTCTCAGCCACAAGTTATTAGAGGTTTTCAGGCTTAGGTGATTCTATCCTTTCTTCTTGTGTTATAAATGCCAGCCTATCACATATGCCATAATATAAGGTTTAAACATGAAGGAATAGTGAGCAGTTCTCTAAAAATATCTTAGGTTTGATCTGCTTTTGTTCAAGACACCTCAAGTTTGCCTTAAGAAAAAAAAAGACTAAGTTTCCAAGTATGACACTTGTATAAAAGATCAAAAAGACACTTAGGCATGTTCTTCAGAAAATTCTAGGAAATGACCGCCTGTATTTTATATGCCTAAATACCCACCTTTCAGATTCTGAACTTTATTACTGAAATTAACACCTTGATCACTTCCTTTTAAAATGATTGCACTGATTCCTCCCCCTTAAATGACTTCGAAACAAACCAGTGAAGATACCATTTCTCATTTATATGAATGGCATCCAAATGGTATTAGAAGCCTCTTTCATAGGCTATCCTTCTGTGAAGATGCTAATGTATCAGCTTGAATTATAGGAAAGCATAATTGCAAGACAGAATTCATTCTTCTTCACAAGCTCAGGAGACCTTTGCAAGTTATTCCTAACATTTTGCCCTAGAAATCAGCCAAGAATCAGGAATGGGATGATATGAGGGAAGATCTCAGATACGTCTGTGTCTGCACCTCTGCCTAGCAGGACAATTTAGAAACAACAAATAGGATAAAATTTCCATATTCCTGTTTATGGAACTCACTGGAACTGTTTTTGAAAAAAGAATATCGGGTCTTTTCCAGATCAGGAACCTAAAGTACCTTGCAAAGGAAAAAAAAAGCATGCAAACAAAAACTCATTTTTTCATAGTGTATACAGTTGGATTAAATATAGAGTTTGTTTCACTAGTATTTTTTCAGCAGTAATTCATAAGTTTTGAAAATTTTGGTGATTTTTTTTTCTTTAAACCAGTGAAATAAAGGTTAAAATATCTCCTTGTTTGATACAATATATATTTAAACAAATGGTTGAAGAATTTCTAAGGCCAGGTCAAGGCATCTCAAGCATCCTCCAAACACAGGAAGAAAAGACTATGTTTGATAATACTTCAGTAACAATGAATAAAATGACAACTTTTACCTCAAACACTTCAGGGTATTTGTATTCCCAAGAAGTTCTAACAACTTATTTACAGTTTGCTATATAAATATTAGTAAATATTCTGTCAGAAACCTGGGTGGCAGCAGCTTCCTGTTTATCTTGTTCTGATTATAGTCTGTTAGGGGGAGATGGTTCCTTCTCTGAAAGCAGATGAGCACATGGCGTCGGGAGAAATTTCTGGGTGGAACCATGAAAGAAAAGACACGGCAAGCAGGGAACTCGTAGTTTTCTTTGTAGACAAAAATCTGAACCAGTAAAAGGGATATGAAAGGCTTTTGTAGAAAGAAAAAATCAAAGCAGAAAAGAAAAAAAAAAGTATGAATACAAGAGGAAGACATGGCAACCTGAAAAAATAAGAAACACTGGGGAGAGAGAGTTCAGAGAAGTTCTAATGGTTAAACACTGACACTTATATATCAGTTTTCCTGCTCTCACTCCCTTCCCACCATGCCTTTTCTCCATAGTTTTCCTTGACTGCCTTCTGTGTCTTGTATCTCTTACATTTTGTTTGCTTTTCTACTTTCTCCTACTCTTGATGCTGAAGGCACAGGGACCCCTCTAGGATGAAATCACTGGGTTCTGTTTGGAGCTTCCAGTTTCAATATTGTTGGTATCTGGTGAATTTGATGCTTCCATGCTTCTTGGAGAAAAAGGTTTTCTCTTGCTGCCCTAAAACTTCTTGGCAGCTGTGATGGAGACTAGAAGTGTTTGCTCATCTGCCTTTCCTCATAAGCCAAGCCTGAAAAGTCAAACAGTGCAATCAGACCTTGAAATCTGCATAATTTATACATATTGCCATTTATACAGAAAAAAAAATGGTGTCTCCAGCTTGGTTTGTGGTTCAAATTTGAAAGATCACCTGATATCTCTTTTCCCTGCCTAATCTCTCTCAATCCCTCAGTAAATCTCTCATAGTAACTACTTTTTCAACAAATCCTAGTTTACAGACTCTGTAGTGAGTGAGCAAGTCTACAATAACTAAACTTCTAGATTAACAAGACTTCTAGTCTGCCTTCTTTATAGGAATAGATATATACTGCTTTGGGAAGGCTTGCTTACTAGCTGCTTCTCTTCAAGGTACTTTTCTCTTTTACAGTATTACATTTTCTGGGATGAGAATTTTTATTTATAGGTGCTAAATGCTTTCAATTTAGGTAAAATGGAAGTAGATGTCACTGTACAAAATGCAGAACAACCTCAAGAAATCTTAAGAATGTTAATTATATCAGAAAAAAAAAATTTGTCCAGTTACAAGGGATTTTTGTTTAGAGTTTTTGGCACTACGGTACTTTTAGGTAATTAAGGTCAGTGATGATGGTGATGCAGTCACAAGAGGAAAGATTCTTTTATTTTTCATATTTTTAATTTGTTTCATTAGCTTACTGAGCACTCCTCATTTCTTTCCTCTTTTTGAAATGCCACCTACACTGATTAAATCGCATTAGGAGTTCTCAGTATTTCCAGGAAGAAGCAGAAAAACTGTATAAAGAGATGACTATTAAGAAGTACAGAAAAACAAAGAGTCACTTGAGAAAATCAGAATTTAACTTGTTTTAATAACAATTCCAAACATGATACTCAGTGGGAGGGAAATATATATTAAAATAAAAATATCTGGTAATACCATAAATATCCTAGCAAATGGGAAGATAAAATTTATTTTCACTGCATTTTAACATAACAAAAGGCCAAAAGAAGTAATTGATGAATTTCTAGAAATGCCCTATCACAAAGCAAAGAAGCAAGAGTCCCTCTTAGTTTAACCAGTGCAATCAAGTGCCAACTTTCAGTTTGAAACATGCGATGAACCAAAAAATGTATATCAGTAAAATGGGCAATATGCATGAAAGAAGAGCAAAATACTTAAGGAAGTTAGCAAATAAACTGGAATTACTGACCAACAAATACAGCAGTATCGGAAAACCAGTACATGAGAACATTTCTATCTGTTTTTACAGCTGTACTCTGAAGCCTGTACAGCTTCTCCAGTACTGCTAACTCCCAACAATTTTGAATTACTGATAGGTAAGTCCTTCTTATGACTCCTCACACCAAACACGAAACAGAGCAAACACAGACCACAAGAATATCGCTTCAGCCTTTGCCTAATTCAAAATATGATCTCCAACTGGTAGTGCCAGACAGCAGCCAAATTAGAGACACCAAATGCTGCAGAATTTCCAGTCACCTGGAAGCTCACCTGAGAACTGGAACCAGGACACAGGCAAGACTTTTCTGAGATCTGTGGGTGCAACAGCTTTATTTTCTCAGGGATGATAAATGTTTAAGCTAGCCTTGCTTTGAACAGGGGGTTGGACCAGGCAACCTCCTGAGGTCTCTTCAAACCTAAATTTTTCTATGATTCTATGCCATAGCAAACACTTAAAGCCAAAAACCCTGAAATATTTTGTAACCTCATTTATAAACCTTTGCAATAGAATTATTAACTTTTGAAACAGAAACTTCTCCCAGCGGATGAGAACAGGGCAGCAATCCAAAAAATCTAGGACAGAGAAGCACAATGGGTATGAACTTGCCCTAGTTAAGTAACAGAACTGATGAAACTGGTATAATACCCTTATACCAAGTTAACTTACACAACTTAGATATTATTCCAATGGAAGAGGTGCTTCTGGTTGTGCAAACAGACGTGAAGAACTTACAGAGAACACTGAGAGTTTTTGTTGTTGACAGCCATAAAACTCAAGTCACTTGAAGAGACATGGCCCTTAGGATCTGACCAATGCCGTGAAAAGGAGCCTCATGTCATGCCAGCGGTATGAGATATGCAGACATTGCCTATGTGCTTCAAGAACTGAAAACGTGCTGCATGAAATTTTCCTTTCTCTCTGCTTACCTCTTGTCTAACTATCTGACCTGGTAAATAAGGAACATGTAACACTTGTTTATACGAAAGAGGAGTTTTTCCACTAAATAAAAAGAATCAGGGGTGACAAAGCAAGGTCTCTGCAGGAAGGATTCCCAAAGGGAACAGTTGTAACAGAAGAAAGAGACGCTCCGTAATTTTGGCCTCCAGAGATAAGTTAGAGTTAGACTGAAAAATCTAAGCAATTGAGACAACTCCCTCATTACAAAAGAAAGAAAGACAACAAACAGCTTTATGACTTTCAGAGCCAGTTGACAAGTGTGGACAAGTTAGGTGAACTTTATTCTTCATGATATAAGATCATAGTACAAATCACAAAGAGTCAGGAGACAGTGATCAAACTAAAGAAAAATAAAGTAATTGGGAAATAACATCAGCCACAGAACCTGGAGGTAGATAGCTGCTGATAAGAGGCAATTTGAGTTCCTGATGACTAAACTAAAGGGATGTGAAGTCTTGTCTTTCCTATATAACACAAACAAAGAGGCAATCTCTGTCCCTCCATGTGTTTAGCTGGAAGGGCAACTGGAGGAAATTCACACAGGTAAGGTATGCAGTTTTAGATAAAAGAAGAAAACAAGATTTGTCAAACTGATACACTCTTTCCCAGAAACAGAAAAAATAAGGAGAGAGCAGGAAATTACATACAGAACAAATTGCTGCTGAAAGTAAAACCTCCTGAGTTACTACATTGGTCCTGTCAAAGACCCTGTTAATTTCTGCCTATTTCATATGAGAGTAAACAGAGATGCTATTCAGTTATTTCCTGCCTAGTGGCATTTAATACATTTTTAGCACAGAAAAGAAGAATTGCAGCCTAAACTTTGGGGGATTTTACACCAAAGATATAAGTTTAAGATGTTATTCAACTAAATATTTTGTCGCTTTAAAAAAAAAGTTAGGAAAATAAATATAGTTTAGACTATACTTAGAAGGCCAGTTTTCCCTGATGTTTCTTTAGAGGAAAGACTGATGTTTCAAAATGCACATACAGACCTATGCCAGGGTCCTGAAGGCACTAATAGGCCCTAGTGGCCCTCAAGCCTCCACCCACACCCTCTGCCCCTGTGCCCAGGAGCTCTTTTTAAGCTCAGTCCAGGGCCTCCATCCCCTGCCTGAGCTATGTTGGTGTAGTTCCGGTCTCCAGCTCAGCCACAGCCATTTCCCTGCCTGGACATGGACCTGGTGGATCTGGATCCCGACCTGCAGACTGATTTCCCAACTTGACCTTGGACCTGTCTTGTCACCATGGACCTGCCTGGCAATCACTCGACCTGCCCCTGACCTGCAGACTGACTTCCCAGCTTGACCTCAGACCTGGCTCTTCACCATGAACTTACCTAATGATCTAGACTCATGGTTGAAGCTGGACATGATGTCTGGGTCTGCCATGCTTGCCTCGCCCAGGTACAGTGGGACTGAACCCTGGGTGGCGCAGTTCCTACCCTGCCCTTGGCTCCCAGATCCCCAGCCCTTTGGCAGCAGTTGGCCCTCGCTGCTCCCTGACAACCTATTGATTATTTCCTGCAGTTTTTCCTGTAATTTCATTGTCTGCACTGGAACATGAAGGAAAGGGACAAACTCTGCATGAAGCTGAAAAAGGAAGGGTTAAGCCCTAATCATTTCAAAGACTCAGCATGCTCTCAAAGTTACCAGAATTCAAGTGAAGAGTTAACTGGATCTTTCACAGGGTTTAATAAATCATACTGCAACTGAGTTTGCAGTCTGACACAGAAGGGTGCCACTTCTCTTTCAAGAGGGATGGAAAGACTTTGAACTCCTGTACAGAGTTCTAGTGTACCCTAGAAAGCTGAAGTTTTAACATTTGTAAAGTGATCAAGATAAACGTGACTATCTGAAGCAGAATGATTGCAACCTGTGACTTACCTTGTAGAAAGCTTTTAATATGCATAATTGATAAAACTGATTTAAAATATTTTCTTTGTGAACAGAGGACACAAGGGAGAGAAACTGGACACGTCATGGAGACAGAAAAAGAACTAGAAAAAGCCTTGGCATGCTCCTAATTCGTTCCTCTGTCCCAGAGGAAGACTGAGAATACCTACATCACGATTCTTTAGACTTTTCTCAAAGAACCTTCACAATGGAGGTTCAACAACCTACCCAGTCTATCCCACTGTTCTGTTTTTCTTACTACCAAAAAGAAATTCCTGATGTGTAACCTGAATTTTCCTTGCTGCAGTTTGTCTGCTATTTTTGTATGATGCATCATAAGCATGGAAAACTCCTTATACCCTTTCTCTCTGAAGCTACTTCTATATATTTGAAAAATGCTACCATATTTTTTCTCAGACATTCACTGAGCTAATCCAGTGCTTCCAGCATTTTTCATAAGATATGTTTCTAGATTTTCATACTTTTTTTACAGACTTCCCTCATCTGTATCGTTCTTGAAGTCCAAACTAGACATGGTGTTCTAACTTGCATCTAACTAGCACTGAGCAGAAATGACAGTTTACTTTGCCTTAAGTGGGGAAACGAGAGCTATTTTCAACACAGGATGGGGAAATAGGAGCTATTTGCTTCTTTCCTACTTTTTATAGTAGCCTCGCATTCCTAGCTCTCACCCAGTTTGTGATCCATTGTAGTGCTTCCTGTATCTTTCTCTGAAGACCTACTGCCTAGATAGTCATTCTGCATTAACAAAGCTGATTATCTAAGTCTAGTATTTTGCACTTATTCATTTACATACTATTTATTTTAAAACCTCTCTCTACTTATCAAGATCATTTTGAAACCTAATCCTTCTCTATGCAAAGTGCTTGCAGCTTTTTCCAAGTAGGCATCATCTGCAGATTTAATAAACACTTTCTCTGTCTCCTTATCTGGATTGCTTATGACTACACAGAGTAGTACCAGAAGCAGAAAACCGCTTGATAGAACCCCATCTTTCCTGTTTGACAATGAACCACCAGTAACCACTTCTTGAAATTATTATTCTAAGCCAGAGAAGGATAAAGCATATAATGCTTTTTTGTCAGTTTTTGTTTCCTCATTCGTCTAAAAAAGTCAGCTTTTATCTGATGGGTAACATGATTAACACTGATGTTAGAGACTGATCTTACAGAATCTTTCTCATGATAAGTTTCCCTAGTTTTCTTTTGGAATGCCTTTGACATTTTTATAAGTCATAAAACATTGCAATCATCCTTACTCTATCTCCTTGAGACCTGTTATCTTGTCATAGAAGGAAATTATATTGCTTTACATGATTTATTCTTGACAAATCCCTTTTGGCCATTGTTTAGCACCCTGTTATCTTCAGGATGATGCCAAATAGATAATCTGTTCAAGCATCTTTCCAGGAATTGAATTTAGGTGACTGCTCCATAATTCCCTAGGTCTTTGTTTTCTTTTTTGGAAAGACAGACACAGATTTCTTCCCTCCCCCTGCAATATCCTACCTTTTCTCCTTGAATTCTCAAAGTCTGTAAGTCACTTACAGATTCTTAGATTTCTTAAGTACTCCATAGTGAATAACTAGTGCCAGACAATTTGAAAATATCTAACCTATCTAAGCAGACTCTAACGTGTTCTTACCCCTTTTCACTAGTGTTAATTATGTTAGTCTTTTAGTCGTTTAGTCAATTAGTCAGTCATTTTTAATGAATGTTGAGGAAAGAGAAAAATAACAACCATGAGACAGTATTTTTTTCACTGGCACCCTATATTAGTTCTGCCTCCCTATCACTTAATGGACCAACTCTTTCCTCTGTCTTCCTCTGAGTAATTACATAAAGGATGTTTTCTCTTTATTCCTATGTTGTTAACAGCATGTTTGAGACATGTGGTCCATACTTTCTATCAATTTGTGTGACAAAAAGGTTGCTCAAGGTGAAACACAGAGGTTTGGAGGGTACAAAATGCTTGGAGACCGTAGTCATTTCTACCTCAGTAAGCTCCTCCACCATACAACTTTTCAGCCATAGACTTAGCAGATTTTGTCTCAATACAGAAATGTTCAGACTGATGCTTATAATAAATAATAAAAATATGAAAGAAAAATAAAGATGAAATTAGATTTAATTTCTCATCTTAACCAATGACAGCACACAAGCTGCCTTCAAAATCATACACTTGTGCAAATGAAAAGTGTAAAGGATCCCTTGCTACAAAAAAAGTAAGTTTTGTAACCTTTGTACTTGGATGCAATTATCTTGGTGTAAAAATACAGTCAAGGCAAAGCATTAGTAGTTTTTACCATAGATAGTCAAATAAGGGAATTAAGTTTACTGAATGCAACAAATGTGACCTAGTAAGACAAAAACAAGCAAAACTGAAACAGTGGCTCTGTTTCTTTTTACTGAATTGCTATTAACGGAGTAACAGGCTCCTTGGAAGTCTGATTTAGAAGCTCCCTTTCTGTACCAGAAATTATTCAAGTCTTACCTCAGAGAACCTTTGTACATCCTGGGTTAAAGTTCCTACTCTCTTCCACTGATAGTATTTGAGTAACTTCAAAATTGCTGGATTCACTGCATTATCAGATGGCACTGTCCGGAAGAAATAAGGATATTTTTTCTTATCTGCCAACTCTGGGGTGGTTGCTGCAAATGAAAGCTGAAAAAAAAAAACAACAACAAAGAAGTGAAAGTCATCATGAGTCATCTAGTAACCAGCTGAAGAAAAACTTTATTCTTCTCAGTGCAACAAGGCAAAATCCACAAATTGTGGACATCTGGAGAATTTTCATCATCATATAATTTGGAAGTCCTACTAGAACAATTTACTCCCACAAAGAAAAGATTTCAATATTTTTAGAGAGATTCTTTAAATACCTTAGTTCTACAAACCACCTGCTACAAAGTTACACCAGGGAATCATTAAAATTAATGGTGTAAAATCCTCTGTTTGAGATCATCGCACTTACGTATTGCCCAGGGCAAGAATCGCTAAGGGAATAAATCTGTGTGATGAATTACTTGTCAACTTCCCTCTACACTCTCTTCGTAAAAATTGAGAATAGATTCAAGAGGCTATTCTCAAAACGCTTATTTCTTTGAAGCAGGGGCTGAACATTTGTAGCACCTCTTCAAGTAATCTTCAGGTAATAGAACAGCTTTAGGTGCCTTAAATGGAGGGAATGGTTATGGCAGCCAAGACTGGAGCTCAGAAGTTTACTTGGCTCCCAGTTTTCTTCACTGGAGCAGCCCCCAGTGGTCTGTGTTGTCAAAGGGGACCTGTGGCAAACTCTACACACGCAAAAACATCAAAACTGGTACACAGGTTAAGAGCATTTGTAATGAAAGAAAAGACAAAACCTTTGAACACAATAAATGAGAAAATTTCATTGAATTCTTCTGTCCAAATTAAAGGTAGCATGTTTTTGTGAATGATTTTCAGGCAGTGTTAGGCAGGGTGTGCTTGCATATTCGCTTTCTGAAAATGCTCCTATTCCTGAGATACTTTGGGTTATTTCCTACAATATGTTTAAAGATGCCATGAATGTGCCTCTCAGCCTTTTGTCAGCCTTACATGGCTACTGAGGGTTTTTTACAGTACTGATTTAATGCAAATTGGTTTAACTGTAGAAAAAATAAGCTCCCTAATACAGTTAGGTTAAATCCTTCCAACTTAATAAAGAGTCAAAAAGTGGAGGTGAATTCAAAATTATATAAGTGCATCCAACCATAATATTAAGTTTACACTTTTTTTTCAATCAAATGTTCAGTATAACTGGGCAAGAAACCTTCTTTTGAATTTCACAATAGATAAGCCTAAAATAACAGATCTAAACATTTCTTCATGTTTATAAAATCTGGATTTACCCTGGACTATGGATTTACACACATCCTCTATCTGATTTTAGACCCAAGAAGAACATATTGCATTGTTATAACCTCCTAAGCCTGAATATAATTTATTTGCCTAACTATAAAACCTGAAATCCAAACAGCTGAAAATTTGCACAGCTGGACAACTTACAGTCTAGCATTCAGAAAGAAAGATTCTTTTTCTTCAACAGCGAGCAACTAGAGAGGATTTTTTAAGACTTTTTATTTTGCCATGTAAGTCTAATGTAAAATCTTTTTAATATAGCGATGACTTTTTTGTTAGATTTTATGAAGGATGTACACTATGATATACTGTGATATTGTAGCCTTGATTTTCCAAAACAGTGTCAGTTGGCTCACTCTGCACTTCATAACATTGAGTAATCTGCTGTGAGTTTGTGAAGAACTAATTTCAAGTGAAAAGGAATGAAGAGATGCCTAGTTATACCTACGAGGCAACTTTTCTGTCTAGTCCTGTAATGCTGAACACTGTGTATATACTGCATAGTGAAAGCAGAAATAAGGACCTCCATCTATGACTGAAAAAGAAAGGAAATTTAGTTTAGAAATCCAGCATGAAGAGGAATGCCTTTCAGCAGCTTAGCTGCTCACAGCCTCGTGAAGCAAAGGACTTGCTTTTCAAGTCATTATGGTTTTGTATTGAATACAATTTGAGTGATCCTTAAGAAAAAGAATTCCTCAAGACTTTTGCTGTAAATAAATGAAGAGCAAGGCTGAAGTCACAGTAGTGACAAGCAAAATATGCAAGATTCACTTAACTAAGACTCACACAGAGAACAATACATTTTCTGATCAAAAGTACAGAATGCCTTAGCAATGTGGAGCAATACTCCACAGCTGTGAGCTGGCTTTAGAGGGAAGATCTGTGATATAGGCAAGATGGTCCAGATTCATCCTTAGACATTTTAATGACTTAAAAAAAGGTGCCTAGATTAGGATCCGAATTGTTCTAATTCTCTTGAGAAATAATGATGGGAAACATACAATTCTAGAGTGATTCAAACATTCCTGCTCTTCATTGACTAAAAAAAGATGAAGACTCATAACTTAGATGACTCAGCCATGCAAAGTGAGGTGAGATGAATCCCAGTTTATGTGCAACAATACTAACACCTGAATTAGAAAAAGTCAGTCCTTTTCATTTTCTTTTTGAAGGCAGGTTTTATTAAAATATAAAATGGGAAGGCTTCATGCTCAAAAACATTTTAGAATGGGTATGTCCAGACGTCTTTCTTTCAGGTCTCACATAATCCCATGGTTGGTCTCATTCTGCATCACTTTGTCATTTTAATAAGGCACTCGTGAGATATGGATGAATAAACTGAGATAGTTATGCCAGTCCATTTTTTTATTCTTTCTCAGAAAAGGTAAGTTAAATCATCCCTCTAAGTATTTGGGGACATGCAATCAGTTCAACCCAATAGTCACCAGCACATAATATTCACCATTGAAAGAGACAGAGAGGCCAAAGGAAGAAGAAAAAACACACACTGTTTTGAAAAGAAGCAATGAAAAGATCATGTTAATAAATACATTGACACACTGTAGACTTACTGAAAAAGTGTGTGATAGAGCACAATTGTATGGCAACATCACCAAAATACACATTACAAAAGCTTTAAACTATCTGATAATTCAGTGATAAGTTCACAGCACAGGCCATCCATATATGCATTGAGATGGCATCGTGCTTGCTAACTGAACATACATCCTCTGTATTTGAGGGCTAATGTTTATTTGTTGTTTTTTGAAATATGAGACCTATTGAAAGGCAAGCTTTTCCTAGTTTCCTAGTTTTTTCACTTCTTCATGCTACAGGACTAAAAGCCATGGAGATCTGATTATTGTTTTTGGAATTTCTTTCTATAACTTTTAGTTGTTTAGTCAAAAATCTGGATGAATGGCAATCCTACTGCTCCTATAACTTTTTGCAAACTGCAAAGATAGCAATTTTCACATTACTGCATTTTTACAGCATACTTACTCATGCATTGCTAAAATTTTTTTGTTACAGGTGTTACGAAGATGCCTCCCTACACAGAAAAATCTCATAAGCAAGATTATAGCTCTTCAATAAATGTCTGTGGGGTGTATGATGTCATTACTTCACAGAAAATTATTTTACATAAGCTGCTAAAGATGATGGCCAATAGGCAAACTTGAAGGAGGGATGAAAGACAGTAGAAAGGCTTTTTCAAATTGCTATAAAACGTAGGACACACTGGATATATACCAAGCCAATATACCACAATGGGGTGTGTGTGTGTGCATACACAGGCAGGCTGTGTGCATATGTGTATGCAGAAACAGAGAGAGGAAGAACACATACAAGTTTAATGTATATCAGATCTCTCAGATCAGCCTTGAGAAATCTTTCTTTAGGAAATCTGCATGTTATTTGATAGAGTACCCAGCTGTCTATGAGAAACTGCCTGTGAACTTAAAAGGAGTGGAAGTCAGGAAACATCAAGCTATGACTCAGATGAAGATTTCAGAGATGAAACAGAGTTTAAAACTTTCAGAAGGAAAATAAGATATTGTTTAGCATTCATATAAGAATATTAACTACAATACAGTACAAAATGAGAACTGAAGAAGCTAAGGTATTCAAACAATGTTTATTTCTTCATAAAAGACGATTTAGTAGAAGTTCTGTTGCCTTAACATCTCAGTTAAGTCTGCTCAAATTCTCAAGTGAAAGACTTTATTTAACAGATAAAATGCACTATTCCTGACTTTTTAAATGATTCTTATTGCTTGTGTGATCACTTTATTAAGGAGATATAGTTAGCAGAATTTCATCCTAGATAACATTCAAGACCGGAGTCAGTATGATAGGAATCATTATAAAAGGACTTTCAAGTGTGTTATTTAAGTTGTTTTACTTATATGTTTAGCTTATGAATGGTAAGAGCTTTAGCTCTTCTCCCTACAATATACCACATAGACCACACAGGAGGGAAAGAACAGCCAATAGAGAGGTTTGTACAGGATGACCTTGGGGCAGTCTTTCAGACAAAGTCTCAACCCCATCGAAGTTAGTGCCAAAACTTTCACCAAATTCCTCAGAACCCAGATTTCAGGCCTTTGATCTGAGTACCTGAAAATCAGATTTAATTAGTGAGATTTAACTATACTGACGCAATTATAGCTCTGTAAGTCATTTTGCATTTTGCAGTATGCCTACATTAAGGTTTGTAGTAGTGCAGATACTTTTGTTTGAAAGATAAACACCTGGCTGGCTCAAGAGTGAGCTGAGCAGCTGTGTCTCATTGCTAGCTATGGAGAAGCAGAACAGAAACACAGTTAATAGCTTTATTTTACCCTGTGAATAGAATGGAAACAACAAATAACAGTTCTGGAATGGGTCAAGAGCAAAAAGACTCATGGAAACAGCATAAAATAAAAAAATACTAAAATATTAAAGATGATGCAGGAAAGGCCCTTTAGCACTGTATGTGCAAAACAGCCTTGCCATAAAGAGTTTTGAGGGCATAAACTAGAGGACACTTTTATATTTGAAAAGGGGCTGGAAATCATCTCAAAAAAGTAAAAGTCAATGAGATGAATTTTGCTCTCACAAAATAACAATAATAAAAAGCAATCATTATTCCACAGAAGTCAAAGAAATCTCTTTGGCTTCACAATGCAAGCAAAAGCAAAATTTCATAATGGGGAAGAAGGGAAAGGATACAATATTATACAATCTTATAAGAAATGCTTCAGCCTAATATGGCAGATGGCCAAGATAAAGAATTCGACTGTTGAACTTTGCTGAAAAACTGAAAATTATAAGGCAGTGTTTTATAAGGAGGAGTTAGGGTCAGGCATATGTTTTGACAAATTAAATTTTCCTCAGAAACAAGATACTTTATGAAAGAGGAAAACATTAATTTTGCTGTTTCATGGAAAGGTTGTGACCAGCAGTAAATACAGTGAGATGAAAAAAAGTTCTTAAAGTGTATAAGGGAACAATTCTGCACAATGGGAGTAAAAGCTAGCACTATGATCCTACATCAATATGAAATGAGGCATGGTAGATTAAGCTACAAACATCAATCTAAAGTGCTTCCAAGTTAAAGCAAGCATGTTTTCCAATGTTAGGGAAGTAACTGTGCATTCCCTTAAAGAAAGTCAGTACACAAGCAGGAATGGTAAGATGATAGCATTTATTTGAGAAAATGGCATGCAATACTAATGAAATCAATGGGAAAGACTAGGAATTATGTAAGAGAAGAGGGGTATTATAGAGCTGAAACAAAATTAGAAAAGCAAACAACACTAGATGCAGAGTATACATATTACATATAAAAGTCCAGAGGTTGGGGGATGGATGACTGAAGCAACTCTCCATTCGCAAGAGTTCCAGAGGGAAGGGAAGCTGCCAGAAAAGGGAATCTGTCTTCTGATATTTGGTTGTTTTATTATCTCTAAGAAGCATTTCTGTTAAAAGTCTGTCACAGAAATGATGTACAGAAGCCAGGGGAAAATAACAGTGCTGAACTCTTCCTGGGGTAAACAGCCACCCTAATCTAAGGCAATAGTTAATAATCTGTTTAAGTCTCTTTTATTCAGAAGCACTGTATTATCCAAGCTAAATCAATAACAGGAACCCTTAGCAAAGTTGTTATAGCTAGATAAAGACAGTAAAAAGTTGTCAGTGGAGCAGAGCAGCTAAAGGAACAGAAGCCTCTTCCACCACAAATTCCCCCACAGCTTGAAAGAAACCCATTTGCTGGTGGGATGAGGGCCAGAATGCCTGGACCCAGCAATCCCAGTCTAGGAACAAGGGGCCACCCTGCTCTGCTGCTTGCCTCTCCGAAGAAGAAGCTACGCACTGTGGACATGGAGCATTATACATTAAAAAAACAAAAGGAAAAAAAGGCACATTAAGGTAAGAGAGGTAACAAGGTAATTTCCCTTTAATAAAATGTGTTCCGCTAAAACAAATAATTCATGTTTGTGGATGGGAAAGATTAGCTTACTGAGCACCAGAGAGACTAGTTTAATTTTCCTAGGATTCTACACCGTGTCTGGGACTAGTGTTTTATTAACAATCCCTAGAAATTCAAATCTGCACCTATTGCTGCAAAACAAGTCTTGACAGGGAGTTTTTACATGTACCTCACATACAAATGGCAGACAGAGCCCATATTTCCTGTCCCTCTTCTACAGGGCTAAATTATGCTGATAAATCAACACTGCTAACCAGGTTATATACTGCTGATTCAATCTATCAGTGCTGTCATTTATCATCATTGTAACTAAAGACTGTATGTGATGTATGCTTAATTAGGAAGCAGTTTTCTCTGTGAACATGGAAAATGTAAATAACTGTTTCTGAAAAGAAAGCAGAATGTCAGAAAGCGCCATAGAAAATACTCATACAATGGTAAAGGATTGCACATACAGAACCTAATGAATAACAAAGAGTTAAATCATCTGCCTGCTGCATATCTTGAGACAGCATTAGATGATGTCACACCAAGACTGAAACTATACACTCCTAACCCAGAGTCAAAAAATGCATTAAACTGCATTTTCAATGGAACAATAATTGATGAATTATTTATATTTTGTAATAAATATTGAAAGACACAAAATATAAAGTTTTGGGTTAAATATTAGTTGACTGTTGAAAAATTAACAGTAAGCCTACTATGTAAGCCAGCTTGCCCAGCTGTGCAGTCACATAACTACTGAACTTGATTTTACCTCTAGTCAAGCTATGAATGCAACTTTAGTGCAATAGTAGTGTTTGCAATAAGAAAACAGCAATATATAACCAAAGAGAATATTGAAGGCCACCTTAAGGAATACATGAATACACATGAAAAAGGTAATATACAACGCCACCCCTTCCCAATCCAAGGCACAAAATACATAATCTAAGCAACTTTGATGGATGACTAACAGAACAGGTATGTGGAATTCACATTGGAAAGATGGTCGCAGACACCCACATATTTGGAAAATATTCCAACATAAGAAGCCGAGCACAGCAATTTCATTGACAGAGGCACTGCAATCTTCCTTCCTAGCTATATTGTAATCCTGATCCCCAGTAGTGCAGGTGACTCACTAACATAAGCAGAAAGAAAAAGAAACTATAACAAGAAATGAAGTTTTTCCAACAGTGGTAAATCAAACACATTTTTTAATTATTGTAAGTATTTGTAAGTATTTTCTTGAATGAAAACTCTGGAGACTCCATCGTATTTACATTCAGAAGATTTCATGGGACTACATTAAGAAGATTTCATGGGACTAGACAAAGATCAGCGCTATAACAAATAAAGCTAATTAACAAACGGTTTGTTAACTCTGTGTGGACTTTCATTACCACAGTTGCAAGAGCAAAATAAAAGTCTGGAAGAATCTCTGTGATGGCTCACTAGCTGGTAAATGGGCAGGATGCCCAATCCAAATGGGAACATAAAAATACACATTGTATTAAACACATTGGACAAAAATGTATCTCAGGGACAAACACCCTTTTCATCATCCATAACACATTACCATCTGATTAGAGCTACTGTTCCTTTTAAAATTAGATGCCACGATATTTTGCCAAACACTCCTGCCCAACATCATCTGCTGCTACCTTCATTAATTCTGTGTCTCAGATCACTTCCACTGACTGCCTTTGGCACCTGAGAGTTTCCAGAAAAAGAACTTCCAGCTGGTCTCAAGGTTGGAAGGCACCCGCTGGGATGCTGATGACATTCCAGTGAATTAATCCAATCACAATAAGCATACTATTCAGCTGCATGCTGTTCTGGAGACATTTCAGGAAGTAATTTTGGCTACTGAATGAATCAATATTTTTAAGGATAGAAACTGGTTTAGATAAAATAAAATCCATATGAGAAATAGCTCAGCTGAGAGATGTAAAGAACCTCAGTTATGCTGATTTCCACTGGGTAGCTTTACATGCTCGCAAGATGATATGATAGGAACTGAAAATGTCTTAGTACGGGAAGTCAGATCAGATGATACAATTTTGTCTTTTTGCTTTAAAATCTATTCCTCCACTACAGTCTGTGGCTTATGTTTAAGAATATGATTGAATTAATCCTCAGCTGAGATTTTTTGTCTTCACATAATGGAGAGGCTGAACAATAGTAGAAAACAGTAGCAGACTTGCTGGAAAAAAATGAAGAAAATGATCTAAACATTAGCATTAGTGCTTCATCTGCTTCTTGGGTTGCAAGATGAAAACTTCTACCCATCTGTTCACACCAGCCACAGCCTACATTTAAGAACTTTGTAGAAAGACTGAGTTACAGTTATTCCTTGCAAAACATTTCAAGTGAACAGAAAATAAAAGTTAGTAGTGTTTAGAGCAGAAGAAAATTATAAATCAAATCCAAGTTCAAGTAATGGGATCCATTTTAAGCTCTAGTAAGTACTGCCTAACAAACCTAATAAATTCATCTTACTTCTAAGATATGCCCAAGAAAGCATATCATGGAGTTAGGCAGACTATCCTTCAATTCAGTGGTTAACAGTGCAACCAATCAGAGTGAAAGAGACTTTGTCATTTATACAGTGTCTGAGTAGTTAGCCAACCAAATGTGAAGCAGAATAGTCATCTCAAGCAGATTACCACATCCAAAAGTTAAAATTTAGCATTAGGCCTAACGTGATTCTTTCACTATTAATGAAGAGAAACAGATTCTATCTTCCAGTTGCCTTACTTTTTTCATTGTATATCGCCTCTGATTATTCTTTTGAAAGTAGTAAGGGAATAATTCTAACCAGAGCACTATAATTAAACTTTACAGCAGCTCCTGTAGTTCTGACATTTGTTTTCATTTCAAAATAGAACAAAACATAAAAATCTTTTGAGCATTCTCATAAATGGAACTGCATTGGGAAAAAGTTGTATATTTCTGTCTGTCACACTCAGTTACTCATTTGGCTATTGGCCTGGATTATACCAGAAATCATCTTCAGATCTCTGCTTCAGTCATAGCATTATTATTTATCCCAAATCAAGCAGTCTCCCACACTCATACCCTAACTACCCAGCTTGTTTGTCTCCTTTCTATAACAGAACCTCAAAATTTAGTGAAACTCAGCAGCTTTGTAAAATATTTCAGCTTTGATAAAAGAGGCTATATTGTCATAATGTCATTAAAAAAAAAAAAAAAGAAAGAAAAATTACTCTACTGATATCTATTCACAACAGCTTGTTACTGGCTGGCTGCCCAAAACTATTATCATTCTATTAGTATTGTTTGTTCGGCAGACTTCATCCAGCTAACACATGTTAAAACTATAGCTGTTCTATCTGCATATAGATTTTTAAATAAGATATCTAAAGGGGAATGAAACTCTGCTAATATAAAGTTACCTTAATTGTGTAATACGGGGTGTCTTATCATTCTTGTGAACAAATCAGCACTGCACTCTGTTAGGAACAGGGATGGACCATTCCTGACATTTAATATGAGAATTCCCAAGTTTTTCTATGGAATGAACATCCTAATACAGTCCCAATTCTTTCTTTTCTCTCTCTGATTTCTCTTACTGCAAATATGGCATCTGAAAGGAATCTGAAAGGAACTGAAGGAAAACAGTGTTAACTCATGAGTTACTGAAATCCTTACAGAAATACTTGCTGCACAGCATGAATTAGCAGTTTGTTTATTCCCTCATCCTTTGGTTTCAGATCTAACCAAGAAATCCCAGACTTTGAAGCCAAAGCAGGTGACATCCAAACTATGCAATACAGTGATACGAAAAGAAGCTGTGTTCACTGCATGGAGCACCATGGGTCATGGCCATGACTCCATGGGTCAGAGCTGCTCTATCAGGTTCCAGGAGCAATACCACCACAATGACTAGGCTCATTTGCCACCTCTTTCAGTTCTGTAACTTTTCTCAGTACTGCACCAAATGTATTTAAAGAATATTCTGATATCATTTACTCAGAATTGCACCTACTCTAATAATGGATAAAGAGGGGCCATCCTGGAGAAATCAAGGACTGGCAGGAGGAGAGATGATGAAATAAAGACTAGTGAAAATTCAAGGAATTCTCTTTTCCAACAGATGTTGCCAGCAAAATAAGTACAGTTCTAAGAAAAACACCTCTGTGACTAACAGCAAGAGCTATCTGGGTAAAATTGCCACAAAAAACTTGCAGTAGAAATGCCAATTACAGTTATAATAGATTTGATATAAAAATGTGATATAGTAGATTCTGCTGTTAGAAATAACCAAGATATATTTGATGCTTTGCTTTTATTTGCAGTGAATAGTGATTTTATCAAAATGTGTTTGAAAGAAAGCTACATTTTAGTAACATAAGCAACTAGGAAAAGTTCATGCAGATACATCTGACAATCTAAATGGCAAAACGGTTTTTCAGCTGACAGTCATAGTCTGTCATTTACAATCTAAAAATTTGAAGGGCTATAAAAAACTCAAGATCCACTATAATTTATTTCTATCAAATAAAAAAATGGCAGACAGTCTTGGTCTGAGTACAGTTACAAAACAAAAATCCCTTCTAGAATGTCACTGACAAAGCTGAATAAAGTGTGTGCTTTTCCTTGCTGTGCCGTTGCCTCCAGGACATCAACTAATTGTTGCCTGAGTGTGCCTCTGTGTTTTTCTCAATACCTATGCCTTGCAGGTCACTTCAGCGGTTACTATTAATTTAATAAGTGTTTCTTTATGTCTGCATTTGATTTTAAGTACAGCACTTGCCCCTGGTCTTAGAATGCATGCTGGGTAGAAAGCATTTACATTATCTACACCATTTAAGATTATGTACACTTCAATTAGATCTCTCAACCATTTTTGCCTAGTTGTTGCTATCATCCTAGTTCCTGCAGGCTGAAAGCTGAATGTTTTCTCTAGAACTTATCTTTTTTTGTCACTTATTCCATAAAAATATTCACTACAATCCCATCTACTCCTGAAAACAGTCCTTGCCCATCTGCTCTTTTATCAATATTTTTCATAACTGAACATAGCCAAGATAAGACAAAAACTGAACTGGAACACTCCACAACCCCCTGTAATACTAAACCCAATGTAGCCTGATTTTTCATGTACAAGGAATATCTTTGTGCTTGATCTTTGGCATAGATTCAGGAAAAGGCTTAAGTTTATTCTTAAATATTTATTCTTAAATATTTCAAGAGTTATACTGATTTCAGAGAAGGTACTCGCATATGAAAACTGAGTACATGCATTAGTGTTTGATAGAGCTTACTAGTTTTGGAAGGTGGTTTAAATACTATCTTTCTTAATTCAGTTCCATGTAATTCTTTTATTTATTATTCACTTTTCATGTGAGGCACTTCATTATAAAGTTGCGATTTTTAAAGTCACTCAGCTCTTCCCAACCCTCTCTTTTGTGATCCAATGTATTTTATATTGCCTTTTATTTTTATATGATACTCACCAACACTGTTGTGGTATATTAAGCTTTGTTTTTAACCACATATCTTATGGCTTTGTCTACTTAGTCTTAACAATTTACTGACTTTGGCTTCTTTCATTCTGGGCACTGTTGAGTTCTTTTGGTCTTTTTCAAACACCTATTCTTGGATGTATTCCTGCTAAGAGCAAACATGTCTCCTGTCCCTACTGTACATGCAGTATCTGCTCATTTAATGGGACAGACAGTAGGGCAAATAGAAAGAACACTGACAAAGGGGACCGTCTGCAGGAGATAAACGGACAGCACGCCAATCAATATGATTAAATGCTGACACTTTATTAAGCTCAAATAGTGTATTTTATATGCCTTAACCGTGATTCCGTGAATCAAACTATACAGTGATTGGTACATGTTCATTTTGCACGTGCATCTAAACAGTATATGATTGGATAGCATTTACTGTCCACGAGGAGGCAAAGAAACTCCCCTAAGCCCATAAGTTTCTCACTGAACATTTGGGAGTTGTTTTTCTCTTTCCAAGGACAGTTTCTCACCACACTGCATGCCCTCTAGTAACCTTACCAGTAGGCCACAAAACCTACTTTCACACTCTTGCTATTAGCATTAGGGCTGGATTGCTCACATGTCCGTTTTCCTCTAGAAAATCTTCCACAACCGTCACCATTTCAGTTCAGAAAATATAATACATAAATATGAATATTCAGCTGAAGGTTTCAGAAAGCATCTTTATGAAAGTGGTGATCTGGATGGGTTTTCTTAAGGAATTAGACTTTACTCCATGGTAACATACATTCGCTATGAATGAAAATATCTCACTCAGTTAAAATACTGTCAGCTTTATCATGAAAATGTATCAAGATCTGTGTGAAAAACAAAATATGATTAACTATATTCACTGTCTTTTTGACAATCAGGTTATTCAGAAATCCTCTGAAATTAAATAGTTAAATTTGTTAAATGAATAATAAATGAGGTCTTTTTGTATCACTACAGTTACCTACCAAATGAAAGAGAGCTCTATCTTTGAGACTGAGATTCTTGGTATATTTGGTCACTTATCCAGTAACAAAGGAGAAGGTGAACCATGAGTGACAGTAGGACTGCCTCTCTCTAACTGCACAATAGTCTGGAACGAATATAGCGTACTTTTTTTCATGTATGTATGGTATTTTGCAACAAGTTCCCAGAAAGTCCTAGAAATTAATTCATTATTTTGTCCTTTTTTGTTTGTTTTCTTAATTGGGTTATCAGATTCATCCAGTTTACTCTCCATAAGCTACTGGAATTGCCACCTTTTGTTTCTACCACCATAACAGTTTATTTATTCTGCAGGTTCCTGGACTTCTGTTTTTCCTCTGGTAAAGAGTCTCAGGTTATTCTGAGCAGCAAAGCACCTCCCAGAGCACAGACAAGGAGTGATGAGGAGAAGGCCAGCTTGAATTCTATATCTTGACCCATTCCAATGCAAGGCTGTGAAGATGACAAGAAAAAGCAGGGAGGAAACTCAGGCAGCAAATAAGTAACATCTCAAGAACTGGATAAGACACTACAAGATAGATGGTACTGTTCAGAGCACAGAAAAAGGAAGACATACTGGCGGAAAAAAAAGATGAGCAAAACAAAACAGAGACGGATGCAGCGAACATACTAATATGTTTCCTGGAAGAATTCTGGTCTTATTTGTCATATGCTGAAAGCCTGGCTTCGTGAGTATTTGGGCGGAGACATGTAGACACAGGCATCTAGCTAACTGTGTCCATGTGCTCAACTACGGAACTTCAGAGGTCTGTAGCCACTGAAAAGCCTGGGTCATTTGGACCACAGAGAACAGTAAGCAGATCTTAAAAACAGTTAAATAGATCTTAAAAATACTTGCAGACTCAGGTCAGGTGTCCAAAAGAGTCTTAACGCTTTCCTTACTCACCACATCTCTCATCCTAAAAAAGCATTGCCACTTATACACTGACAGGCCGAAGCAACTTATAGGGCAATTATTTACTTTGCTGAACAAGGCTTGTCATCTGATCTGATGATCCTTTGTAGTGACACTAAGCACAGTCTCATCTCCATAGCATATTCCCCTAAGACCAGCAAGCTCATTTACTGTATACCTCAAGCCATATACAAACAACTCAATGCCACATTCTTGCATCTGTTCCTTTTAAGCATATATACTTACATCCAAATGGCTAAAGGCTGCAGACCTATGGTGCATACAGGCCCATCCAAAGTCTGCCACTGATCTTCCATGGATATCATCTGTCTTTGAGTTAGGCCACATGCTACCCCTGACATGTCCCTATTACAGTCAGACTGCTGCATGATACTTTTGCTTCTATAAACAGCCACTGAGTTAGGCGCTCATTGTTAGCTTTCTGTGTGTCCTGCATTATCAAAATACAAGTGCAACACTGCTGAAATATAACAGAAAATGTATTTTAAATGCTTAAATCAAAGACAAGGAAATAAAATTTTATCCCACCCCTTTCTACAGCAAACAGGATGGCTTTGCAGAAAGCATTGTGCTCTCAGAATGGAGGGAAAGAGAATACCATACAGATACTATAAAGATACTACAGCCAAACCAAATGATTTTCGATCTGGGGAGTCAGGCACAATTAACCGCCTATGGCAGCCAGCTGAAGACGAAAGAAAGGCGGATGGGGGAAAAGACTTGTCATGATTCTTACCACAAAATGGTGCACCGCAGATAGGAAGTTGGCCTGGTGATGGTAGGAGACATCCAAAAAAGCAAAACAAAGCAAAATTCCCAAAACCTTCTCTCTGGAAACTTTTGAAGCAATTAGTGGACCGAAGAAAAAGAAAAATACTTGGAAATATTGGGAGCTGTTCTCGGAAGAGAGAGAATAGGAAGGTGAGGATGGAACAAGCAGCCAAACTGAAAAGACTGGAGAAGGTGGCGTCTGCCCTTGTTGGCCTGCTTCTCCCTCCCTGTTCATCCAACAGCTGACAAAGATGGCTAGCCAGGGAAGGAGCAGATGACCTAGGCAGCCTCTCCCCACATCCTGACACAAGAGCAAGGCAGTCAGCTGGTTACAGCAACTCTGCCCTTAGCTGGTTCTGGCCAAACTCACACTAATGCACATGCAAGCTGCTGCCATTGAACTCATCTGGGATTCAAAATTAAAGCTTGCTGCAAGTGTATAAGCTATGCGTATTTTTGATTTGTGGAAATGAAATGTCTGCCCTTAATGCCAAACACTGTCTTTATACTTACTAAATGAAAGTACAAATAAAAATTCTTAAGGATTATTTCAGTTACTAGCAAATATTTATTTTAAAATATATAACAGAATAGCTGAGGTTGGAAGTGACCTCTGGAGATTGTCTAGTCCAATGCCCTAGCTCAAAGCCGAGTTACCTACAGCATGTTGCTCAGGACCATTATTCAGTCAGGTTTTGAATATCTCCAGGGGTGGAGACTACACAAACTTTCTAGGCAACCTGTCCCCATTTCTGACCACTGTCACAGAAAAAAATGTTTTTCCCGATGTTTAAATGAAATTTCCTGTGTTTCAGTTTGTGCCCATTGCCTCTCATCCTGTCACTGTGCACCACTGAGAAAAGTCTGGCTCCATCCTCTTTACACCCTCCCTTCAGATATTTATACACATTGATAAGATCCCCCCCTCAGTCTTCTCTTCTCCAGGCTGAACAGTCCCAGCTCTCTCAGCCTTTCCTCATATAAGAGCTGCTCCAGTCCCTTCATGGGACAGCAGTCTGACTGCATCTTCTTTACTGCCTCCCATCAGATACTTGTACACAGGGGTAAGATCCCCCTGAGCCTTCCTTTCTTCAGGCTAAACAATCACAGCTCCCTCAGCCTCTCCTCATACATCAGATACACCAGTCCTTGATCATCTTCGTGGCCTTTCTCTGGATTCACTCCAGTATGTCCATGTCTCCCTTTGTACTGAGGAGCCCAGACCTGGACACAGCACTCCAGCTGTGGCCTTACCAGTGCTGAGCAGAGGGGAAGGATCACCTTCCTCAGCCTGCTGGTGACGGTCTTCCTAATGCAGGCCTGGGTGCTGCTGGCTGCCTTTGCCCTGAGGATGCATTGCTGGTTAACGTTCCACTTGGTGTCCACCAGGACCCCCAGGTTTTTTCTGCAAAGTGGCTTTCCAGCTAGTCAGCCACCAGCCTGTATGGATGGGTGCCTGGGGTTCTTTCTCCCCAGGGGCAAGACTTGACATTTCCCTTCGCTGAACTTCAAGAGATGCCTGTTGACCCTTCTCTGCAGGACTGAGATCTCTCTGAATGGCTGCACACCTCCCCTCCCAGTTCTGTATGATCTGCAAACTTGCTGAGGGTGCATGTTCTACTACCATCCAGGTCACTAATGAAAATATTAAACAGAACTGGTACCAGTAACAACCCCTGCAGGCTACAGATTAAATAATATATTTTAAAATGCCTGAATGTGTACTTTAATTCTATGCTTGTCATCTTCTCAAAAAACTTGCCATAAAAGTAAGCTAAAAGAGAAAAATAAAACCGATGAAATAAAAGTCATAACGATCACTTGTGAAATCCACTACCATGTAGTTCAGAGACAAGGTATAAATGCAGGAAAATATACATAGTATTCCCTTCTATTGCCCATTTTGTCAACAAATAGAGCAAATACATTATCACATGAGAATGATGCCCCCTAGCCCTCCTGTTCATGCACAGTTATTTGAAAAAAATCTTCACTAAATCCAAAGTAACAGCATCCAGCCTCAATCTTTTACACTGTCTTGTATATGCAGTTACTGTTCAGTATTTCATGCTCAGGTAGCCAGCTTACTGTCTCATTATTTAAATGGCTGACATTGAAAAAACAGCGTTATTTGAGTCACATAATTTCAATACATGATCTCACAAATGCAATCATAATTATCTCATTGCTTCTGAAATCCAGGAGCTGGATGTATCAGAAACTGCCATCCATCTAACAAAAGCAGATAAGACAGTAACTTTAGATTTCATCTAAAATAAGCAACAAAGAAGCTGTTGTCCCTTCACTTATCTTCATGAAGCTTGAGAGCTGGCAATCTGAATGGGAAAAATCCATACGACTTCTTGAAGCTGTAATTTTTAGCATGCATAATAACCCACAGCAAGGAGATCCACAGCTTAATTATGCATTACATGAAGAATCATATTTTTCAGTTTGTTCTGAACCGGTTTCAATCAAGTTTCATTTTATGCCTCATAGTTCTTGCTTAGAAAAGACAGTGAATAAACTTGGAGCTGGAATATAATTCAGTGATGACCGCAAGGAGAGAAAAAAAAGATACTTATGTCCCTTCTAAGAATCTATGATTATGTTCTGCATACAACGATCAGTGAATGAATCTAAGTACATCTTTTCAGCAAATGTTGTAATTTCTTTCTACAAGTAATTTAAAAGTTACATTTTTTGTTCAGTAAAGGTGACTATGGCAATTATAAATTTATCAAACTATAACTAAACAAAAAAAGCTTTGTGTAAATATCTCCAGTATTGAGCAGGTCTTCCCATTGCTTTACCATATGAGTCAAAAGTAAGACACAATTCTGTATAGTGGATCTATTGGCTTAGGAAAAGGTCACAGGAACTCATGACCAACATGGTTTTAATCCCAGGACAGGCAGGAGAACTGTCCACCTAAGCAGTATAATGTGCTTATTATCATACTGAGCAATATTTGTATTTAATGAGAAAGATAAGATTTCATATTTTGAGCACAGTTGGTTAGGAATCCAAAGGGTAGTAAATACCATCCTGGTGGAGACATTAGTATTATTTACATGCTTTAGAACTTTACTGCTGTATAGCAAAATCTGATATTGAATACTGTAGAACAAGTGACCTTTTATACGGATACAAACTGACCTTACCGAAGATGTTTATTTTACTGCTAACTCTTCCAATACCCACACGGGTGACAAGCAAAGAGTGGGAAGCTGCTGGCACAATGCTGCAACTCTGCCAATCCTTAGTTGGAAGCTGAATCTCTAATCCTCAGGCCACCTTCACTTATATTGAGATAGGAAATAGCATGGAATTGCTCCCAGGATAAGATTTTTATTACTGTTTCCCTAAAAGCCTGACCCCAGCCCCCTGGCAATAGATGGACAGTATGGTCAGACTGAGAAACCAGCCCCCTTCCTGTATTTTAATACAAGGACATCCATAAGTCACTAAAATAAATTTAATGTTTTTGTACAGCTAAACTCATCAGCTTATTTACCCAAGAAATAACTACATAAAAATTCTAAAATTCCTCAGGTTTTATCTTAGTGATTAGATTTTACCAGAACCAGACACAGACAGACGAGAGAGAATATGCTGTGACTCATATATTTCAGGGTTTAGAGCTGTTTTACGTATTGCTAGAAAGCCAGTAATGCTTGAAGCCATCATGAGTCCTGTCGCTCAGAGTTCACAGGTGTTACAGGCACTGTCAGCCAGCCAGTAATGCTCCTAACTGACATTAATCACCCACTTTGGGTTCACAGCTGTTGCAGGCAGCTCCAGCAAGTTGGTGGTGCTAGTAACAATTTCTTCCACTTAGCAGCAAATGCTGGCCTATGGGTGTTGCTTACAATTTGTAAGGAGCTTTTTGCCAATGCTATTCAGTTTTCACACTCTGCTGGGGCTACAGTAATGGGAGATTTAAGACATTTTAAGAGCATTTCTAGCAGTGATGCCTAACAAAGGGTACCTTTGGCTATAGTAACTGTGCATACAAACATTGCTAATACATTGGCAACTTTCCTAATAATAACCAAGTGCCTGCTACTACCTACAGCTGTGGAAGCATTAGTCAGTGCTTCAAAACACAGCTACTATGTCAACAACATGTATAAAGTTTAACAAGTAATTCTCATAATGTCAGGAGATATTCTGCCAGAGCTCTGTGCTGGAGCTAAGTCCCTCAGCAGGGTATATTAGCTCAGACTCAGAACTGTGCTAATAAAGTCACACAGATTTTGAGCAATGTAAAAATATTGAAAGCTACAGTGCCAAGAATACAGATTGCAGGAAAAAGGCTCTGATTCTGAATCCTAAAAAAAAGTATTTAATCCAGAATAGTGTCTGAGTAGACAATTTAAATTCAGACATCACTATCATTGTTCATGAAAATGTCTGTAGATGAAAAAAAATCTAAATAAAAACAAAAAAGGAAAATGCTCAATGTCTTAAAAACAAGTTGTGGATTTGCTCCATGCTATCTTGAAAAAGAGATCTACAAGGAAATATTATGGTGAAATTGTTCTCAAAGTCAACTTAAAACAAAAGCTGTATTACAATCTAACCTCTGAATCCTGTAATATAAAAGTGTACTTCAACATAATTCTACTAAAGAGCATAAACTGTAATTTTATTTGCAGGAAAAAATTGCTGAATCCTATTATTTACTTCAAGCTTGAGCATATCTGCAAATTCCACAGGGGAGTTTTTGAAAATGTTTAATTTTTTTATCAGCAGAAGTTAAAACTTTATCAGAATTAAAGAAAACCTGTGAAATGTTTCATTCCAACTATTTTTAATGGAAAAAAAATTAATTGCCTTATTTCATTTTGAAAACACTACAATATTCTCTTCTACTTCCTTATTTCGGTTCAGTTTGGTTTACACTTCATATACTACATCTAAATATGCAAATTCAACATTAATGCTTTGAGATGTGTTAAGGTTTCTCATCCTGAAAACATCTGCTCTGAAACAAATTTATGTTGCTTTTCTAAAGCTGACTTTATTTTTGAGTTTGTTCCTTGACACTACTGACTCTTTCATAAACGTCAAGGGCAATTCATGCTAAACCAATCAGCTCTGTTATGACAGAGAATAAACTTTGTGCCTAAAAGAGAAATAAGAGAAGTCAGAAATCTTGCTTTTAGCAAGGCTTTGGACACTATCACGTGACATTTTTCTAAGCAAGCTAAAAAGAAGTATCAAAAAGAACTACTATTCATAGCTAGCATACAGCTAGCTAGAAGACCACAATGGAAAATTATTTATGAAAATTTCATGGGATTTCATACAGTCTGCTGCAGTTTCATATAATCTATTCTAGTATTTCATACAGTTTATTTCATGCAGTCTATTCCAGGTCTCTTATCTAAGAGACCTGTATGGTGAAACAGAATGTAAGTTATCACATTTGCAGACGACAGTTTGGAGGGGATCCAAGATATAGAAACACAATTACAGATTTCAGAATAATGATAAACAACAGAAATTCTGTGGAAAAATATGATGAAATTCAGTACGAAGAAATCAAAAACTTCTACACCTCAGAAGGAACAATGACATTCACATAAAAAAGGTTAAAAGTTAGTCTTGTACAGTCAAAAAAGATCTGAGCGTATAATAGTTCATAGGTTGAATGTGAATCATCACTGGCATTCTGCAGGAAAAGGGGCATACTGCTGCGTACAAACAGGAGTGCTTTCTGTACTCTGGTGGCAGTAAAGGAATTTGTCATCTACTGCTGATATGTGTTGACAAAGCGGCAGAGTCTAAGAACATGTTGTTTTTATGTGTACCAAAAGTAGGAGAGACCCACCATTTCTTTCCAGAGGTTATGCTCTGGAAGGAGGGAGCTCCAAGTGATGAGCAATGAAGCTACGGACTTAAAAAGCAGTATTTTTGGTTGGTGGCATATGACTAGTTGGCCTACTGCAATACAAAACTAGACCTTGATCATTAAATCCAGTCCTCAGCAATTGCAAGAAAACCATGCAAGAACAACAATCCAAAAAATGTGTGCACTAATCACTAAAACCCACAAAATAGTCCCTACACCCTTTATTAAACTGAAAACTTGAAGTAAAAAAAACAGATGGACAGCTATGATGTGCCACAAAAAGAAAATACAAAATGAGAAAGGCTGCCAATGTCCTTGACCCACATAGAGGCAAGGAATTTATTCTGTCAAATTCCTAATGACCTTTGTTAGGAGCTGCTGAATCCTGTAGCCAGGTAGAGGTGAGGCCAATGCATCTGCATGTGGCAGGTCCAGCTCGTAGCAAGGCTCAGCCCATATTCCGAATAGACACACATACGCACATATGCATGGCTAGCCACACATGTGAACACAAATAATACAGCACTCAGATAAACGCAGGCAGCACCAATGGCCTTACCTTGTTCCACTCTCTCTGGCTGATCAGGATGAATGTCTGTCAGTGGGAAATAGGCAAACATATATACAATATGGTTCTTTCCAGTAGCTGGACTTAGACAGTCAGTCTAACCAGCAACTGGCCCCTGGATCCCCTAGTCTCCCCAGCTGCTGCTACCTGGGCACATAGGCCCCCCAAGGCCACAGTCTGGCCACACTGCAGCTGCTGATGCTCAGACCTGCACATACACACACCCTGTGAATCCCTCCAGTCAATGTCCTTACACGCTCAGTCTAGCCAGCAGCTGGCCCTTGTATCCCCTCATCTCCAGCTGCCTCACACACAGAGACAAACACGTGCAAATGGGTCTCTTGAACATGTGCAAATGGGTCTCTTGGTCCACACTCAAACCTCACCGTAGCTGTCTTGGACCTCCTGGTCCCTCCAGTAGCCAACTCTAAGACCATCTGGTCTCTCCAGTACCCAGCCCAGACTTACAACAGCTTTGATACCTGACTCTCAAGCCACTTATTCCGCTCACCAGCTAGTCTGGCTTGATATTTGTTAGCAATCACACACTGACAAACATACCCATACAATATGCACACACTTTGGTCCCTCCAGTTGCTGGCCTCACAGACATATAGGCCCTACAGCTCGTGGTCCTCACTCTAGTTGCTTGCACTTAGACCTCCATGCACACAAAATAGACTTTTTCACCAAGAAAATGGTTAGAAATGGAGTTTAATGAGAAAACAGGACGGACTGCACTGATCAGGCACAGGGCATGGGCAGACGAGCACACTGAGCAGCAATGTGTTTACATGTGACTGGCCGCTTTTATCCCTTTTCACCTCTGTTTTCCCATGCTTGTTCCTCCCCAAACCACCTTGATTCCTCTCTTTCCTCACCTCTGATCCTTACTCTAAACATCCTAAAGAAGTCTTTTACCATCCCAATATGCTCTTCCCCTGCATAATGTAAGGAGTTCCATACACCGGTAGGCAGTAACCCTCTTCAATCTGGGAGGTGATCTAAGGAGCCTTTCCCACTGACTCACCTCAATGGAGCTTATTGGGGTTCCTCTGCCTGTCATTGTTCTCCTGTGATCCTTTGTGTTCAAGGAGATGAGCCTTTCATCACATAACCTGACAACCTTCAGTGAAGGATATCCCACATTGCAGATGAAGATAGGAAAGGGAGGGAGTAGCTGCTAGTTTGGGGTGGCATAAATCCTCTCCTGATTGCAAACAAGGAAGCCAGCTGCACTCATGAGCAGGACACAGGAAGTGAAAGATCTGCACATTAATGGAAATACCAGCATGCCTTGCCCTACCTTTTGTGTCCTTTGGTACCCAGTTTCCAATGTTTAAAAGAAGGAAATGTTAAAATACACAAATAAATAAACAAGATAAAAACAAGTTATTCATCTGAGAGGTTGGAGTCCTTCCTGGTCCTTGTGAAGCAAGAAAGTTCTCTTCAGTACTCGTAATAACTCCCAATTTTGTGTCACCTGCAAATTTTATGTACACATATTTAGTTCACACTACTAGATGAAGATCAATCCCAAGATCCTCTATGCAGAAATTAACTCATCTTTGTAGAAAAGAAGCAAAAGTGCTATGATAAGGATGATTCTCTATCTTGTAGTTTGCACTGGAGGAGGAAGATTCAAATTTCAATCCTTACTTCAGGACTGTTCTTGTATTCCATACTGCACAGTCAGTGGAGAAAATATGGGAACAGTTTTTTCAGCAGCTACTAGCCTGGAACCCAGGACAACCCATAACCCTCTGTGTACAAAATGCATGCAGTACAAATGCTAACCACTTAGCAGTGAGCCAAAATAGATTTTGATTTCTCTTTCAGTGTCCTTAATTCCATTATACAAAATGCAATAGCTTTGACAAGAGGAAATGTAACTTCCCCCAGACTCTCGAACTGACAAGAAATTGTTGGTCTAGGGGGTCTTTCTGAGAAGATGACCGATATGTGTTTTAAATCCTTCAGAAAAAGAAAGACAGTAAATCTGCATATGGCATGCTTATGATTCCCAAAATTTTAAATGGAACTGTGTGTCTGCGTGAGCAGAAAGGGAGGCATAATAACAAGAAACCTAGAGGTATGCTGGACAAACTTACTAGTGATGGCTATTTAGGAGGAAGTGTGATTTGGTGAGATGGTCTAGGAATTATTATTCTGTGGCATATTCTGATTATCTGTCATAGTTATTCATGATAGGGCATAAATATAGTAATGGGTTGGTATGGGGGTTTTTTCCTCCTTATCCTTATCTTTTATAAGGAAATTTATAGCACATTTAGCTTTGTTAATATGTACTAAATAATTACACTAGGTAAGAGCCTTTGATTATACCTGATAAAAAATAGTTTTCTCCCCCAGGTTAGTAGAAACAGAGAGATTTTACTGAAATATTGAAAAATTTCAGTGTTGGAAATATTTTGGGTTTTGTCTTTTATTTTGCTTTTTAAAAGTCTTTCTATCTTGAGTGTTAACAATTTCCTTCAGCAGTATAATCATCAGCAGACAGCAGAAGGTACAAGAGACAAAGATGAATCATTTGAATACTAATTAATTACAAATGACCTATTAGAGGATCCATTAATTTCATTTTGTGGCACCAAATCAAATGGCCCATGCATAGACTAGAAGAGTGCTTCTTGTATGGGCATGAATAGAACCAGGCCTTAGGGTATAATTTATTAGCTTTCACATATACAAGTCCTAGTGAAGTTAAAGAGAATTCTGTCCAAAATTCAGTGGCAAGATCTCTCCCTAAGATTGCCTAATTGCTTTGTAAGTGCTATTGAGACAGGAAATGTAGCTGCTACTGCAGTTATAAAATAAAAGGCAGAGAAGGAAGATGGTTATTGATTCTATTTTTAAGTATGAAAAATGTACTCACATAGTACAATGATGAAGACATTCAGACTTGCCAGAATGAAAATATGAATAGTATAGTAAAAGAACAGGCGTGTGTGTTACATTTTAAGATAATGACAACCACCCCACATTGTAAAAGAGCAATGGCTGAATAGCTTCAACTGTTGTAAGGTATCTCAGAAGTATCCTGCAGACAATATTTCACATGCAAAATAAGCTTTTGAGAGTTTTATATTTCATTACAGTTTAAGAATCAGAAGGCTGCTGCCCTATAAGTTCACATAACCTAAAGGCTGTGAATGCTTCCCTGAGGTCCCTTTGGTTAGAGAAACGTAACTGATCCTACTGATAGCAACCCTGCTAAACAAAAAACATCCACTGTGACTTTTATTTTAGATCCTGTTCTAGTGACAGAAACGAAAACATACTCCTTCAAGAGCCAAGTAGCCTTAGACTTCACTACTCACAACAGGAGAAAAAATCACCATAAAATACACCCGGATCTGGCAGAACAGTTGTATTTTGGGAGTTGTGAAACCCCAAACTAAGGCAACAAAAGTTACAGATGAACTTTATTACAGAACTATGCCCATCATGACTGGAATGATGGGATATGGCACTGATACAGGATAATGCCACTGAAGCATTTCCAACTACAATTCCGGACTTTTAAACTCCTCAAAACCCTGTCTACTGAAGATAGATCTCAGTCCCAGAGTGGCTATGGCAAAATGCTTCTTCTGATTGGTTTACTTCAGGTGAATCTTGACTGGCATTGAAGAAATATGTATTTATCATTAACAGAAGTGTTACCTAAAATAAGCCTTTTTGACAGTTAACATGTTACAATTTCTCTACCAGTACTGATGAAACAAAAAGACATGAAAACAAACCTTCCAAATTTTTTCAATACTATTGACCATGAGCATTAAAAATTATTTCCCTTCCCTGATTAAAATAAGATTTAAAAAAAATCATGGCAGTCTCTTTTTCTTTTTTTACTCCTGCATTCTATAAGATTCATATTTCAATCTTAACCTATTCATTTTGGAAAAAAAACCCTTAAAATTTATTTTTCTAGTGAGATTGGAGATTCTCACATAACAACAACAATGCAGGAACCGAGGATTTAAGTGAAACTCTAGATATCACACATGTTGCAGGAGAAACTTGAGGGCTAACAGCTTTGTGCAGTGCATGCCCCTGGGGCCAGTGGCCAAAAGATCTGAGGCTGAAAATGGGGATGTTTGTGTACAAATGAGTAGCTGGTAATATGTATCCACTGACTAGCTTGTGAGCGATGACTCAACTCAGTTTATTAATTGCTTACTAAGAATAAGGCCCTAAGATGTTCATGTGAATGCAGATTTATGGCTTTCGAGCAGTCACCAAATTACAAACTAATGTTTATGTTTGAATAAAAAAACTAACTTTAGAAAAAGCAAGTTTTGCACTTCGTAAACAATGAAATTCTACTGCAAGGTAAGCCATATCTTCCTAAGTCACTTACTCATATTTCAGAGCGGTATTTTAAAACTAGAAGAGCAACTCCCTCAGAGGATGATTATCCTATTTGTGAACTCAATAAACAAACAGGTTCAATCCTGCAAAGTTGGCAAGTGAAACATAAAAGTTTCTGGTTTTTTCATACCTCTCCCAAATCCTGGGGCTCTTTCAGATTCCAGCACAAATTCATTTCAAAGCACTTCTAACTGTCCTCAAGATTCTGCTGTTGTAGCTAGAAATCACAACAAAGTGCAAGACTCTCAGTTAAGGAATCGTTCTCTGCCTCTCCTTGTTTTCAGTATCTTCAGAAGTCAACACAAGAGAACAGTCAGAAGCTTCAGAATATTCATTTAAGTAACTGCTGGGCTGTTGATAGCCTATGGGAAATGGCAAACAGAAAAGCAAATATGAAATTCTGTCTTTCTGCCAAGATTATTTCTGTCCTATGTGAAAAATCCTAGTGGCCCAAGACAGTTTCCACAACATAGCACCCGCTTCAATTCCAGGTGTTCATGTCCTCTTCTCCCATCATCCAGAATACCACAGCAATCACCAGATCACAAATACCCTGACGAAGACCATGCTGTGCACCATGCAGCAAAAAGTCTTCACAAGCCACGCAGGGCATATGCTGGGGTCAAACAGGTACATCCCAACTAACTGTAGACAGAGACTCCAAGAAAGCTACTTTAGTTTTAGTATTAGGTGCGCTGTGTCCTCCTACAGCCAACATTAGATGCATACACTATCCTGTATTTGAATTATCCCATAGAACTGATTGATAGAACAACTTGTTTCATAAGTGGTCTTCTCTTCCCTTGGGCGAGTTTATCAGGTAACTAGTTACACCGAGAGCAGAGGCAAGGGTTTGGCCACTAACCCTCGATCCAGTTTGCAACAAGCATTTGTGCAGCAGCTGGCTGTGATGTTAAAATTAGAGCCATGATTTCACGTGGTGACCAAGCAGACTAAGGAAAATGGTAGTTTTATGAATATCTAGCAAAAATACATACTAATACATCTTTCACTGGAGAATTTCAAAGCTTTTGCAATTGTAATGCTGTTGTGTATTTAAGAGAAGTTTGGGAGGAACACAGAACACAGCACTTGCTTGGAAAAGTTAGCTGACATTTCTAATACTACTAAGATGAAATTTAAGCTTATTTTTGTCCATTGTATGTCTCAGCTACTATAGGAAAGACCTACAGAGACTCTAGCTTGTATAGATTTAAAACAGATTCATATAGAGATGTTACTGTGTGGCCTTTGGTATAAAAGCTTCTGATAGCATCACCGAAAAAATATGTCTAGGAACGAATATCAGTCAGTGGTCGCACACCTCTTCTTAAATGAAGCTAGAGATTTTTAAAGTACTTTTTCCATGATGAAAAAAACCATTAGGCATGTGCATGTATAGAAGAAAAAGAAGCTGAGGGGAAAGTCTTCAAATACACAATAGCAGGAATTAGACAAGGAATGAAGTCAGCTAGGGGAAGATGGCATTACATGAACAAATCAGAGAATCCTATAGTGGGCTGGAAGGGACTTAAGCAATTCCGAAGGATAGACTACTTTATTTCCCTAGATAATCTAACAAACACTAAATATGCTGAAAGGTGGAAAGTTGTTCCAGAAGTCTGAGATGAATCTTTCTTACCGTAGCGGAGGAAAGATCCTGTCTCTGATCTCTTTCTCTTTGAAGTCATCTCCTACATGCTTGAAGATTGTCATCATTCTTCCTTCCCACCCCTCTGATTCATTGACTAAATAACTTCAGTTCTTTTGAGCCTTTCTTTGCAGGTCAAGTTTTCTGGACTGATGATTACTCTCCTCATTGCTCTCCTCTGAGCCCCTAATGTGAAAGTATCACTCTCAGATCTTGGCACAGGCTTTACCAGGGTTGAGTACTTACCATTTCCCTGTCTCGTATTTCACCTTGTACTTCTCCCTTTGGTCAGAGAGGTGAACTAATTCTTTGGGCTTTATTATGTTGTTTCCATTAGGAAAGGAATGACAGTGTCAGAAGTTAGAGAGCCCTTGACTGTTCAAGTTGCACTGACTCGCTCAACACAAAACAGATGAGCTGTAAAAGCTCATGCATTTGCTAGTTTCTGGATTCATCAAGAACATCTCTTCAAAAGCCAGTGTTTTTCTTGCTATTGGAAGGCATTCCCCCCCCCCCCCCCCATATTTAAATGTTTCAAATTCCTGAATTGCCCTTCCTCTCAGTGAAATTGGCAAACCAGAGAAAACTTCTCAGTAGCTGCTCGTCAGTAAGCAAAAGCTAACTGGCTTGCTATATTGTATTTCTGAGCATAGCTATTTATGAGCTATTATATGATGATTCTTCTGGAAATTTTTATTTCTTTTTATACCACGGCTACTCCACATTACATTTGGTTGAGTATGGCATTACTTTTGAATAGGCTTAGAATATAGAGCATACTAGCACAAGGTCAAGATGGGCAGTGAGCAAATTAAGGTCAGAATTAGCAATAAAAAAAATCTTGACAATTTGAAGAAATAGCTGGAAGATAAAATAGAAGTAGGGGCAAGGTACTACATTTACAGACAGAAATAATCGCCTGCACAAACATAAAATGGGAAATAAGTGGTTCCTTCAGAAAAGGACATTGGGCTGATACTCTGTTCAAGTAAGGGAATGACACTTCTATTAGGGGGTGGACCAAAAAGAGGGTTTCCAGAGATGAGCATGAGCAAAATGCAGAGGTCCAGAAAACAACACCGTTAGGGAAAAAATTATGTTTAACCTTGCTAAAAAGAGAGTGGATCTGATAGGAGTGTTCAAATATATAAAAGCCCTTTCATAAAGAAAATGAAAATAATCTTTACTCTTTTTCATAGGGAAAGAAATTACAAGCTTATATTGCAAAGAAAGACTAGATTTTTGGGAAAAAAATCTTTCTTCTAGCCAAGCACTGGACAAGGAAGGTTTTAAAATCTCCATTTTGAGAAGCTTTAAAAACAGATTAGTAAAATAACCTTGCTACTAATGATACAGGTATCATTCCTTAACTCAAAGTCCTTTCCAGCTATCATTGCCATGGTGATGGGAGAATGATTTCTGATTTTTTTTCTCTATTGTGATTATAAGGTTAAAGTTGGAAATAAAATTCAATTTTATTAAAGAGTAAATAGTCCCCTGATTATATAGTCACAGTGGCTAGAAAAATCAGTCAGAAAATAAAGTGCCCAAACACCAGCAAAGCCCCATTTTTCATGACCAAATGAATCCTGTGACCAGCCCTATATTTCAGGCATAGAGTGATCAGTAATCCATCCTGGGATTTGGGCAGCAGTTTTAATTTGCCTATGTTTCATCAAATTTTGCCATCATTCAACAATTTTTTCTGTTATCTGGGTTTTCTTTCTGTATAGCTGGATAAGTCAAGCTACTTTTACATTTACCCATAGTCAGAAAATACACAAAAGAAGCATGTTTCAGATGAAAAACAACACAAAAGCATGAAAAAATCTTTTGAAGTACAGCTCCCAAAATTATCGGAAAGGTAGACTACAGTTACTTGATTACCTAGAAGGCACTTCTGGATTTCTGTAAAGCAGAGTCACATTCCCTTTGATCAGAAACAGAGCAGTTGCTTTTTAGTTTTTTTAAGCTATTGAAAAAGTCTGTATATGCCAACTGAAACAAGACACAAGTAAGATAATAAGAGCCAATGATAACTGCCCTCAGTCCAAGAGTACCTAGTGAGCAATAACTGGTTACTCTTTAACTGAATATATATAATAGATTAAAGAAAGAAATGTGTCAAATATTTCTGATAGCTTTAAATTTTTCACATATCAATTTTGTTTTAAGCAACAAAAAGTAATAAAGATTACTACCAACATGGCTTTAATATGCTTGGTAGTCATAGCAGACACACTCAACAAAATATCCTAATTACTGCATATTTATTCAAACACATTACCCAGTGTAATTGGTCTTACAGAACATATTTATCTAAATGTATAAAGACAGATTTCTGTAATATGTTTTTATCTGCTAGTGTAAGTGAAGTTATTCTTTTAAATGGTTTGGAACTAACATGCATGTTCTACTCTTCCATCTGCCTGCAGGCATGAGCTGGCATTTGCTCTACTGCAGTGTCTGTGGTAGCCTACTGAGTTGCCATCAAGACTGTATAGGACGTAATGTTATGTCAGGCCAACAGTCAATGCAACCCTATTTTTAATTAAAAATATCAAAACAAAAGATGATAATTGTATAAATACATGTAAAGTGAATAAACACATATACAAAATAAATATTTCATTCAAGTATGATCAGGGCTTTTTTAATTTTGGGGGGGAGATAAGTGAGTCTTTTCATTTTCTCTATCCACTTTTTTTATGCTTGTCTCCTTTTTAAACAAATACTCAATAAAATTTGTGAACAAAAGTAATGTCTTTCAGTTAAGTCTGAGGCAGTCCATAAACCTCAAGCCTTAGTTTATTCCCATTCTTGTCAGGGGGAAGCTTTTTGCAATTCTATTTTGTTAATGCCTACAAAGTATACTTGATATTTTTAACCAGTATCAGCAAAACTTATGTTATTTCACCACATGCCACATTTCCCATGACCTCATATTCTTTGATATAAAACTATGCAACAATGGGATCAATACATTTAACTTCCAAACATTTCATGATTTTGGAAATTTTTCTGCCAAAAAATAACTGCCAAAGCCATTCTAAAAGTTTTTGATTTAGCCTACAAGTTTGATGCATTTGGGGCACATATTGCTTTTATTAAAGACAAATTCCGATGTGTATGTTGTCATTAGTTACTGCTGAAGCAAAATAAACATCTACAGAAATTATATATACATAGAAGACACACAGAGGGTCTGACACTGCAAACATATTGCAAACAGCAATCCTTGATCATTAAAGAAGTACAATAACACTAAGCACTAAACTTTACCTTATGTCTCTACTTTGTATTACACTATGACCAAAATGCTCAACAAACTGATGGATTCTATCCTGCCTGTGATATCTATCCCTGAAAAGACAGCAGAAGAAATAATCTTGCGCTTTTTTTCCTGTAAGTCTCTAGTCATACTTGTGCATCCTTAATGATGTAAGCAAGGGCATTACTGATGACTTAGAGAAATAAGTGAACAAAATGGTCTTGTAAACTTGATTTCATAGTAAAACAATGGAATATTCACTAATGGATAGCTATTAAAATTAGGTTTACAAAGACTCAATCTCATGGCAGACAAGAAACTTTATGCAAGGCTGCAAACTTTCAAAATGTAATATCTGAACGTAGGCAGAGTATCTGTCTCCAGGAGTCTTGCTTTTTAGTTACAACGACGTTCAAGATAATTTAGGAAAGACTGAAAGACCTTGACTGAAGGTGAATAAATTGCAACTAAATGAGCAGCTTCTGCTCCTTTCTGCTTCTGTAGTGTGAACAAAGTAGATTATAAAATCACTAAGAGGCAAGCGCCGTAAGGAACACACGTTCCTCTATACATTGACACCTTTGATATGGGAAGAAATAGTTCATAACATCAGAGCCAGCCAGAACCCATCTTTTTCCCTAGCGAAACAGGTGGCTGCTGGATGTGGTATTTGGAGAACAGCTATCAGCCCAGACAGTGCAAGCAGAATATATGCCCTTCTCCCAACATACTAAGAACGTGGGGCCTTCAGTACTGAAATACATTATAAATAGGGCTACTCCATTAATCCCATATAATAATCTCCCCATGGAGAATGCAGAAGCTTACTCACAGCATTAAACAGGTCTCTAACACAAAGGTCCAGAGCTATATTTTCTCCTGCTAAAGTAAATATTTTTAATAAGAACTTGAAAGAAGGAGTAACAAAAAATGATCCTCAGTGACAGATACTGTCAACTCAGCAATACTCAGAAAAATCTCTTCAGATGCTGATAACGTGCAGGAAAAAGGTGAGCTGTTACTGCAACTCAACACTGTCAGACCCTCAATTAATATTCTGTCCAATGTTTAAATAGTATCATATGAACTGAGTACAAGGCAGTCATTTTTAGATGTATCTGAATGTAAACTTTAGCTAACATATTTCAAAAAGCATGAAACAGTAAAAAAGGCATGATAGCCTTTGCTGTTTTAACCTCTTCACCTTACTGAAACCATGGTTGTGGCTACTATCCTCCTCATTTTCTGTCAGAATGCATGCCAGTCATCTTTTTAAAATACAATTATTTTTATCTAAATTTAATATTCAAACCATTTTTTAAAATGTTTAATAGAAATACTATGTTAAAACTTTTTTTTTTTTTTAAAAAAGAACACTCCTTCTACTCCTTTAACATGGGATTTATATGTACCTGAAAAGGAGAATGCACTGGGCTACAATGCATTTTACTCATACACTGAACAGAATCAGATTAGAGTCCCGTGCACATCTGGAATGATGTACTAACACAAATGCCTTCTGTGATGTTCACGTCTCACAAGGGAAAGACTTTGGACCAACATTTTTCTTTTTATGCAGAAGAGAGGAGCACACGTGCTTAGCAGTTCTGAGTGCCCAGACTCTGGTATTTAAAGACCTGGGTCAATAAGTTACTAAACAGTCGCATTAGGCAGGCTGCTGGTGCACACCTCTAATGGAAGCAACTCATCTCTCTCAATGCACATTCTGGCACAGCCAGTTGCTAGTCATCTATGGTGCAGTTACTTCAAACTTTACAATGTCATTAGGAGTTGTGAAATTTAGACTTCTTGGGAAAAAAACCCCACCTTTTTTGGATTTAAAGTTTGCTTTTCCTTCTCTTCTGAACATATTTTTTTCTAGATTATTCTACCTCTATATGCACTTCTTTCCTAGAAGCCTTTTGAATAACAGTTCATTATGCAACTGTGATTTTTAAATTGTCTTTTTTAATCATAAGCATTATGTTTGGTAAAGGATCTCTCTCATTCTTACAGTGCAGCTCTCACTCTCAGCCCACTTTTGCAATCTGAGTCACAGGAATGGTGTTTTATATCCACATAAAATTTTCTTGAAATCACTGATGTCCCTTGTGTGCACAGGGTTTTCACTGAGCAGTAGAATTAATCATGCCTTTAATTTGTAACTGTAGCTGATGGGTTGAAAAATGTCTGGAAGCTAATAAAGAGAGTTGAAAGAGGTCCTTGTGCTTGTCATTTGATGACAACCTGTTTGTCACTTGTGGCAAAGAGCTAGTTTGAAAGAGTTATTTTCCTCTTTTTCCCTCCCTTATTCAAGCAGTTTCTTTGCAATACCCCCTCCCAGTTTTCAAAGACCATCCATGATCTGGTTTTGCTTACAGTAACAGATTTTGATATGTCAACAGAAAAAAGATGAGGTCACTGCAGTACACTGTTCCTGTACAATAGTTATTTTAGAAATGCTCACAGGTATCTATCTATCATGATAAGGACTTTAGCAATCACTGTTCCTAAGCTTACCTCACTGCTTAATTCAGAACCTTTATTTTAATGCAACAAAGATTGTATGGTTAAAAGACAAAATGAAAGATTGAATATATAGACTTATCTGAATTTCCTTCTGTGCCAATACAATATAACAGCAGATGTTGTCAAATGACTACACGCTCAAACAATATTTTACTATATATCATCAGAAATATTTCTTACAAACTCAAATACTAGTGACACAACTTGTAGAAATATCTGGATCTTTAGCAACAAATAACTAAAGATTTCAAATCAGCTATACAGCAGCTCCCTGTTTCATTAATAACAGACACTTGGGGATAAGGTTTCTATTAGTTATATGTTCCAATGACATTGTAATATATAACATCATGAGACCCACTGCGCAAAAAAAGGACTATTTTCAGGTAACTGGAAATTCATTTAGTCATTTAGGACTAATATACTTTAAGAAAAATAACATTTTTGTTAATTATCTCAGACTGCGCTTTTTGAAGAAGCATAATTAATTCATATCAGCATCTGAACAGCCTGTTACAGCTTTACTGAATTGTATCTTATTTATTTTCAGATTTTTTTGAACAAATTTCCTTCATCTCCCAATGTATTTGGCAGTTTTTTATTCTTACCAATCTTTCTAAGTAAAATGAGCACCTAGAGCAAGGATGGACCATGACTGTCTTCAGTTTATGTGTAACTGGCTTTCTCACTTTTTTGATTACACTTTTTTTGTAACATAGAACAATGTGTATCACATTTTAAATTGGCTGATAGACTACTAGAATTTTGAAGTAGAAGAATATCATGAACTTTTCAGATCATCTGAATGACATCCAATTTCACCCAATTTCTACCGGAGCTATGGAAAGCTTAATTAAATATTCCAAGTGATGCTGAGTTTAACGCATCGCTGTTAAACATTTGTATGTGAGTCCTAATTTACTAATTTTACTTTCTTGACACTGCATACTGATATTTATCGTGATAGTGTGAAGGGCCTTACTTACATCTTTCTTTGTAGGCACTAATAAGGCCACAAATGAGTCATCCCTTAATGAGCACATTAAGTAAATGTTACATACTACTTTACACAACTGTATTCATAGCAAAGACTGCATGAAAAATGCAGAGGATTTTTAAAGCTGATTTAGAGAAGACACATTTTTGGTCATAATAAGATTGAGTAGAGGACCAGGTGAATTCTTCAGCTTCAAAAATCAAATTATTTTCAGTTTCAGCTGAACTGTTTTCTGAACTGGTTTAAAGAAGACCAATTCTTAAAATTAGCTCATCCAGCATGAAAGGAGATTTCTTATCTCACCATCTCTCTTTCTGAAGACATAGTTGCACATCCTTCTGAAGTGTATATTCTTAGGACAAAATCAGGAAACATGTCTCAGATAATAAGTTTGGACAAGAATACTGGGGATAGACTTTGAAGCAAGTGTTATATTAGTACATCTGTTTATGTGAGTGGCCTGCACAGCAGTAATAGTCCATGATCTAATTAAGGGGGAAAATACTGTACACACACTGTAAAAAAAACAGCTTTGCTGACTTCTGGAGGGTCTCAGTCATGTGATGATTGAGCTCAGCCCTTTGGAATCACAAGGACTCAGAAACATCTGGGTACGGTTGTGTGCAATAACAAAGATTTTCTGAAAACCACTCAGGAGGACCCTCTGTTTCAAGCAATACAAAAAGATAGCATAAATAATGTTAGGAGACTGAACTTCCACATCCCTTTAAATGCTCCTTTTCACCTAAGAAAAATATGAACCTTGAAGAACATAAATTCCCTAAAGCATGCCTTGTACTTTCTTCAAATCAAGTGGCATGTGATAAATAAATCTATTTTACTGTGTGTTGTATTGTGGATACTCGAGTCCCATAAAACACACATATTGGAAAGGTTGTCTCTCCTGTCTAAACAGATTTTCTTTAAGTTTGTATTAAAAATCTAAAGTTTCTTTCATGTTAGAGCAATTAAGAGATGGTAGTATAATTGTGAGACATAACATGTAAAAAATATAAAAGCTTTATTGTATTTTTTTCACTGCAGTATTGTTTTAGAGACTTTGAAACACGTGCATGCTCCAGCTTTAAAGAAGAGACCAATATGGAATTGTTGTCATGTCAGCAGAAACAGTTACAGGAAAAAGTGATAGTGGAAAGTAAACAGCATGACCAGAAAAAAAAAATAGACCAGAGCAGGAACTTAGATTTATAATGCATGCTACAAAACTGTTGTTAACACAGATTTAGATTCACTTCATAACAGCTTTTGTGTGTTTGTATGGAAAATACCTGCACTCAAATGCACAAAACCAGGAACTATATCCAGATTAACAAACCTTATTACCCTAAGTACGGGCAGAAGAGCACAGAGCTAAAAACTATGAACTAATTTTGAACATGCAAAATGCAGCACCAGGCAGAAGTTTTTGCTCAGGTCCCTCAAACACATAAATCATCCTAGTGCGACGCCGAGCTAATTTAGTCTGCCTTTCTGTAGGAAACAACCTGTGGGAAAAGCAGCATGATGACACATACAGCCACCGAGTAGCTATACCATTTCCTGTTCCAGCATTAGTTTAGCCACAGTATTCCTAGGGCTTTTGAACCATCCCCTTCTGTGATGCCAGAGAGCAAAAATATCTTAAAAAATGGGAAGGAATTAAAAAAGATGCAGTGGAAGTCATGCCAACTAAATTTTGTACCCTGTCTGTGTCTTACATCACGAAGAGAAAGGAACAAAAGGAGAGTCAAGCTTACAAGACATTAAAAACCAGAAAGATAGCTGAGACTGTGGTTCTTTGGAATGGGCGATTAGGGAAATCCTGTTGACTAGAAAGATGAGCCAAGAGGAAACAGCTGGTGGGCAGAGAGTACAGCACTGGAGGAAAAAAGTGACAGGCAAGTTCTCCAGGGGATGTTGTCAGGGAATTTTATGCACTGTGGGGAGACAGACTTCTAGCCTGATAGTCTCTCATATCTCAGAGGACAAACACAACAGTCATCAGATAAAGCAGACCTCCAATTGGGGAAGTTACTATTAAGTCAATTTTTATTCACTGATTTTAGTTCTGCCTTTAATACTTCATTTAGCTAAATCCAGATTTTTTTTTCTTCAGCCATCTCTGCTGAAGGGCAGCTGATGTTGAAAGCACCAATCTGATTTCTTCTTATGCTGCAATTACCTATGCCTTTGTTTCCCTGAGCTCGAATCATTTCTGCAAAATACAGAATTGTAAAAGCTGACTACTAATTCAAAATGAAGTAGCCTAGTTATGAAGGGGAGAAATTTACACAAATCAGCACCTAATACCAGCATTACAACATTTATAGCCCTTTTGTTGTTAGCAATGGATTACAGATCCATTGAGGTTTGAGATACAAAATCTCAAGGAGTTTGAGACCACCTGACAGCTATTTCAAGAATACCATACGTGTTGCAGCAATGCTCAGAAAAATTACATTTTCTGGGAAGAGAATTTGTTGTAGATTCATCTTCTACTTGGGGCAATTTCCAAGTCTGAGGGCTCTGAGAGGTTTCCATTCCTCTGGAAGGACCGGGTCAAAGATGCTGGAGTGGTGAGTGTCGGGCTTGCTGCAGTTATAATATTGGTCTCAGTTTGTAGAAACAGAAGAACAGATTACTATGGACCTGTTTATTGAGCATACACAGTATGTGAAATCTGCTTCTATTTCAGTTTACATCACTGCTTATAGCATCATCATGTTCACAGCTGATCAGAATAAATCTTTCTATAGGACACTGCCATCAAGGATGTAAATAAAAAATCAACTGCCAGACATATGAATAAAGTGACAGCCTAACATTATTATCTGAAAGAAGCAAATTTCAGAAAGTGACAACAAATTAGTGTTTAAAGAGAGCATTTTTTCAAATTTTTCCACACTGATAAGAGGAGATTCACTACAAATTGTACTTCAAAGTTCCATCAGCTACACCTGGAGTGTTCTGTCCTGAAGGTTATAATCAAGATTTTATTTCATTCCCAAAGTGAGGATATGGCAGATTAGATAAATACTGATGCACTTTAAGTCTTCATTACTACTCTATGTTCACAAACTAACCGCAAATTAATATTTCTTTTTTCAACATGCATTAGATTTTATTCAGTATTCTACCAGAGAACAAGACATAAATTTCCTAAATATGATTTTCCTTTCAGTATTAACTTTATACTCATCAGCTACAGTAGTGTATAAAACAAATAAACTAAATGTAAAAAGGCAAAATAGGTAAGAAAATCCAAGGGATAAAGTCGTTTGCTGCCTGAAAGTGACCAGTATCAGGTGGTCACAAGATGATGCAATTAACTCAAAAACAGGCTACACTTTTTTTTTTCTGTATTCACCCCAGCTTGTAACATATTATGGCCTGAAATATATGGGCTTACATCACTTATATTTAGGGTTACCTTTATTTTTCTCTGAAGTGTGCAGAATTGGATTCATGTTTCAAAGAAGTTACATTGAAATATTTTTAATTCTATTAAGTATTTGGTTTCAATGATGTTTTGAATCAATAAGTTTCATCCATTGTTAAACACAAAATAAACCTTAAAAATCAATTGAAACAGCGTGCACTGGACCCAGAAGTTGTGCCCAGCTAATAACTGCAATCAGAAGTGGAGGCAATGGGTGGCAGGATGGGTGCTGTTTTCTAAGTCACAGTTTAGACAGTGGGAGAGACTCAGAAAGAAGCTCTTTGGTTAAACAAAGATGGTATTCTCCGATACATTAGTATACTGTTGCCTACCCTTACTTATATAGGACAGAGTTGGTAACACAGCGGGAAGATAGCTTTCTTCACCTCCATTCCCCAATGGCAATAACAATACATTACCTGTGACTACCACTTCTGAAGGAATATCTACGGAACCATACACATGCCCGATAGGCCAAACACTCTCTTGGAATACCATCCAAACTACCAGATTTGGTGACCTAAGTCTGGAAAAAATCAGGCTTTGCTAGTCTGGAAAGATGTCCTGTTAGCTGTAATGTTGGATCATTTTACAATTGCTGCTTCAATTACAGTGATTTAAATTCTTATTTAGATGACTTGGTTCTGCAATGCTACTTTTATCTTCTTCTAATTGAATGTGGCAAAATATTCCGTCTACACTTCATAGCTGCACAGATGATAGTGTAATAAAACGCAATAATTACTTTTGAAACAGCTTTTACTGTCTCAGTTGTTATTAACACTTGTATTCAAAGTCACACATAGTTTTCAGCTGCCACCTTCAGAGTTAAGACTGCAAAATGTGAGAACATGTGTGCTAGTATCTGCCTTTTAACTGCAGAGATTTTCTATACCAGGTTTGGTGGGGTTTTGGGGTACTTTTTCCACTAACAAATCAATTACAAAATGCAGTATTTCATTTAATCTCATAAAAAACATTACAAATTCTTTAATGTTCACATTTCAGTGTTTTCAGTTCTCTCTAGAATTTGTCAAAATGATAATCCCTGCAGATTTCTCTGTCCACACAAGACATCAAAATTGTGCCATAAATATTCTTTTTTTTTTTTTTTACAAGCAGCTCAGTAAGCTTAAGGTGGACACATTAAATGCAGTATATCTGTGCATGGATACTATTTGTATGTGGGAAGCAATGTCCAAGTGACAACATAAAAAAAAAACACAGCTCTAATTAAGTATACACAAAATTGGGCTCTAAAACACTAATTCCCAGGAGAGATTTTGGTTATGACATGTATGTTTCTGCAGATATCAGATTAAAATTCAATGTTAGCCAAACACATTGATAGAATATTAAGGATTTCTAGAAAAAGATCATAGACCAAAGTAGAGAACATCCTTATGACACTGTATTTACTTCCATGATGTCACCTTGCCTACAATACTGTTTGCACTTCTGTTTTTCATACTCCTCATAAAAAATGAGATAATAGAACTGAAATAGTTACAGAGAAGGGTGACAAAAACAGTCAAAGTTATGGAATGACTTCCATAATGCAAAACTGAAGAAACCAGATAGAGACACAAGAGTTACGAAAACATAAATGATTCTGGAGAAGACAGTAAGAAAGAAAGGAAAGAAAGTATATTTAAAAAAGTAAAGTAAGAAAAAGACATTCCTCCAGAGTCATCAGTGTAATTGAGATGAACCCTTCCAGGATACATTTAGAGAGCTGATCATTTCAAGTATGCATGTTTTATTAAATGCAAAAAAAAAAAAAAAAAAAAAAAAGCCAAACAAAAAAGACTGTTGCTTACATGTAGCTTCTCCCATGCTGTTACATTCCCACAGAAAATAAAATACGTAGATCACACATTCCAGCATCAAACTTTTAAAGTAAAATCTTTATTGTGGCATCAAACTGAAGTTCCTTTTTGTTTCTTTTTTTCAATATATCACCTTATAACATAACCATTAACAGAAAAATGAGTATTGTAACTCTGGAATACAGTGTGTTAACTTAAAGAAAATTGGAGAGAGACGTTTCCAGAACACAGCAGTGCTTTCAACCACAACTTTGTGGTTATCTAAGTTCATTTCAGAAGTACTTTATAAGAGGGGCCTGCCACTTGCAGTTCTTGTGCAAAAGCTTGATTCAAAGGCAAGTGGAATCTTTCCATTGCCTTAAACAGATCAGACCCTTGGAATCTAGAAATAAATGACTATTGTCATGCATTACAGCCTTTTCTGCATGAAATAAATTGTTGCATTAGTGTTTTACAGAATTTCAAATGAAAGGCAAGTTCTCATCAAACAGAAGTTGAATAAACAAAAAAACAGTTCACAAAACAATTTGCTTCCTCTTCTGTGAAACATGCTCTTATAACATTCAAATTAAGGTTTTCCATTGAAGTTTGCTCATCTCTTCTCTTTCAATTCTATAAAAAGAAAAATCACTAAGGAGCAGCTGTCTGTTCTTCAAGTGCAAAAACCTGCAACCTAATCTAAATTCTGTATTTCTTGCTACATAAGCATTTTCATTTCTTGACTTGCATTTTAAACTTCCTTAGCATTAAACATAGATTTAAAAGAGAAACCCAACATGTTCAATTTTCCATACAAACAATTATGGTAAGTGGTTTAACAATGGAAAAAAGACAAAAGAATGCTGATATCTAAAAGCTAGCTGACCTCAAATTGAACCTCATATATCATCACACTCCTAAGTGATCTGGTAGATCTCTATCTATTACTGTTTTGATATATTTATTTTTATCAAGTGACTTTAGGGTAATCCCTGTTAACTCATCCTAGAGCAATTTTTTTTTTAAGACTGCTGCAATCCATGCAGATTCCCTAATGCAAAACCCCAGTGGTGCAGCTTATTTTATTTTTAGGTTTCCTGTAATGCAGAAAAGTCTGAATCTTTCTAAAATACAAAGCACAAGATGTGTCATATTTGGCACGGAGCTTCTCAAGGCCTAGGAGAGTTTCTGTAAAACACGGCTGATCCAAATGAGGTCTTCTTCCTTCAGTTACTCAGCCTGATTCAAATTAGGAAGAAATACAGGTTCATTGTACTTAGTACAAAGTCTTTCCTTCCCAGTCACCTTTTTTTTTCTCCTTTCTTTTTGTTTTAATGAAGCTGCATGTATTACTATATTCCCTGTTTTTCTTCCTTTGTTAGTTATGCAGAAACATTTGTGCACCACAACATGCTTATTTGCAGCAACCAATTTTATCCTGATTGACATTTTTGCCACCTTTTAGGTCAGTAGCTCTTACACAGTACACATCTTGAACCATTAAGTCCTTATTCCTAGTTGTAAACACAAATTCATCTTCTCCTAACTGAAGGTAATTTAAGAAGTTGGAGAATGCTCGTTTTCCTTAATTGCATATAGTGCTCACAATTTTCATGTATTATCTTGTTTTTTCTCTAAGTTGAATAATACTATTTCTTTAATTGCTTATGTTTTTAGGCTAATAATCATTTTTAGTTCTTCTGGGTGACCCTGTCCAAATAAACTATTGTTGTTTTATAGATGCCTATCTACTATTGTAGAAATATTCATTCCTTTCAGTACAAAAAATAAGTTAAAAGTTATTCCTTTAACATGAAAGAGCAAACACTACCAAAAGGAAGGATTCAAAACTCAAAGTGTGTAAAATTAGGGTCCATGATTTATGTATTTAAAAGAGCTAATGAATGATCTGCATCAACTACAAATGCATCAAATCACTGAAAATCAAAAAGCTCTATTTCTATTTTTACCACAAAGTCATTGACAGAATAAAGAGACTAAAAGTAGTGCAACATTCATGAATGATTTAGTAAGAGGAGAAGATGCCAATTGCATCAAGATTCAGATGTCAGTATTTGCCAGACAAATGGGACAGAAAGCTACTTATAAATGAACTCCTAAAAACAGCTGAAATAGAAAATGGAAGCACTGCCAACAGTTTTTACTCCATCTATAATCAGTATAATCTACAGATATTGCAAAAACATTGCCTATGGAAAGATATCTTCACAGAATCAGAAAATCACAGAAGAGCTGAAGTTGGAAGGGATGTCTGGACATCATCTAGTCCAACCCCCCCTGCTCAAGCAGGGTCACCTATAACAGGTCTTTTTAGTGGCTTTCTGTTTTTCCTAATATATTTTCTCCTGTTTACTGTATCCTGTGCTGTAAAACATAAAAGGATATCTGTAACATGAAAGGAATAATTTTCATCTTACCAAATGCATGGTCCAAATATCTATCTTCTCCCCCTGCCCCATCCCTTTGCTATAAAATTAAATCCTTGAAAAATTAACTACAACAAAGATAATAGACTCCTCTTTTGTAAAAGTCTGACAGTGAAAGACCTCCTCACCATCTGCTTCAATAAAAGTGACTGGTCCATATAGAAGGTTACAATTTACTAGAACGTTTCTTAGTTTCATCATTTTTAAGACAGATTTCTAAAATCTGGCTCTAAACACTCTAACTCAGCTCAGACAACCTGAGGTACTTCTTACAGTTTTTTTGGATGAATTTTTGCTGTTTACATTTCTTTCAAAAAGGAAAATGAGAAATAAATACTATATACTAAGAGAGATATCAAAATTAAGTACTCGGAAGCTATAAACTGTCAGAATTAAACTGCTGATGCAAGCTTTAGTATACTCCAGAAGTACCTGTTTACTGAAATTGTTTTTATCACATGGGGCTCTGCACTGAGATGCTCTCTCAGAAAAAGTTGAACTGATCCAGATGTAGGGAACACACACACCTGAAAATTCTTGAGGAGGCAGGAGGAATTTCAACAAATTCCTAAGAAAATAAAGCAGTACAGCATGTGATAGATAACTTGAGGAACTGGAGCTGTTAATTCAGAAAATGGATCCTAAAAATAGATAATACAATACACTGGGGGGTTGCCGTAGCCTGGCAGCACATCCGGTAAGGCCCCCCCCCATGATTTACAGGTCCAGGCAAAGGAGAAGTGACATCGCAGACGCACACCATAGACATCTCGGCGCTGTGGAGCCATTCCCCACAGAACGACCTGCTGATGGGCACGTTGTTACCTGCCGAGTGGTGCTGGGGGTTGAGCACGAGGTCACCTGCGGACGTGCGCACTGCTGTTTAGAGCCATGCGGCCTTGGCATGGCTGCGGGCTGGCACTGTTCTGCCTGGGTATGAAAGAGAGTAAGCCACATACGCTAGTGTGGACTCGGACCCACGGTCAGCTGGCCTGCGGACCCGAGGACCCACTCGTCAGCGGGGATGCCCCTGGTACCAACAGCGTGGTGAGGAGAAACCGAGGAAATTAGACTGGAAGGGTGGCCCAGAAGGAGTGAGAGCAGTAACTATACCATGCACCCATTGTGCAAGAATCTGCGGAAAACTATACCCAAAGGGTGGCCCTCAAGGAAAGGGCGAGAGCAATCATTATATCATGCACCCGTGATTTAACTGTGGACCTCTGATATGTATATATATTTTCAGTTCTGTTATACTTCTAGCTTTGCTACACTGTGAACTTTGTTATAACCTCTTAGCTCTAATAAATTCTCACACTTGACAAATCATGATCTCTCACATTCAGTGCAACTAACCCTGGAATCCCGGACACCTCTCCTCCCAGGAAACATAACAGGTCCTTGATTAATACCGGTGAGAACAGTCAGCAGACACAAACCAACAACTATACTGAGCGTCAGAACTTTGGGAAAGGATTATAAAAGATGAGCCTAGTCTGGATCATTGCAAAGTAGGAAAATTTGGGTTAGCTGAAAAGTCTTATTGTAATTTCCACATTTTATATTTCATTATATATTTTATATTTCATATATATGAAATATACTTCATATATTTCATTGCTCTACAACAAAAGAATGGAAACAAAAATACTTTCAAAATGACAATTAAGTTGGTCCATCCATTTCAATCTCCCTGAAATGACTTCACCAGTTTTTCTTAAAAAAAAAAAGAAAACTTTCACACAAACTCCTGTAATGTTCCCTCACTCTCATAAACCATTTAATTTCAGCACAACTGAATATTCCAATCATATAAGATTCTTTGGTCTGCTCTCTGAAAACTGCTGGTTTGATATTTTTGAGTGACTCATTGAATGATACTTGGAACTACATAGTTAGGAAACTATTCAGTTTTATTTTTGTGAAATCAGCTGCACCATAAGGCCACTGAGTTATGTTAAGGAAATAAGTAATGTAACTAAGTCACATAATTGTGGATTAATTGGAAGTGAAACTTTATGACAGAACTGAATTTGAATACAGCAAGGTTGCTTTTGGAAATGAACTTGACTTGGCAGGAACATTGTGGGTTTACAAAGTACATGAAAGTAGAATTGCTAAATGTAGTAAAAGAATAGAAACATCCATAGGTAAAAGTGCAGTGACTAAGACAGACTACAAGCATAAGCAAACAAAAACTATCACTTTTCAAATCAGTAAAATGAGTGCCAATTCTTCAAGGTCATACTTTCAACTGAAAATTCCAGCCTTTTTGCAAGAACAAAGAAATATAAAAAAAAAAGTCAGCACACAGATGACAAAGACGACTGTTACACTGAAAGTACAGAAACATATTTTTGGGGGTTCTTCAATACAGAAACATAAAAATAATGCATTTTTAAAGAGTAGCTTGTGACATGGGAAATAAACAGAGCAGCAATTCAAAATACATGTTGTAGCTCACTCAATTCAGTAAGATAAAACTTTCAAATCAATTTCACAGTACAAAGAGTAAAATGTGGCTTCTACTTAAGAGACATATCATTCCAAGTCAGTCAGTGGGACAGAAAATTCCATGCTTGAACCAAAGCTAAAACTAATACAAACTACCCAAATACCTACTTCTGTGGGACAGATGAAAACAAGTATATGGAATCTAGTTAGCTGTATTAAGAATATGTAATACTGATGCTTTTTGTAGAAAATTCAGGTTTTCGGTGCAGGTGACAGGCTGATCTTCATCAAATAATACTGAGAGTGGGTCTACAAGGCAGGTGCTCTACATGGGTGTGGAATATCTTTCATTTTGAGTGGAACTTTCAGGTGCTGTTATAAAAGAAGTACTATCAACTGGATAAACAAGCTAGAGACAGAGTGCTCAGCTCCCTGCAACATCCATTTTAAAATGAACAACATGCAGTAAAGGTTATGAAGTGTTTTTGTTGCTTACCATACAAATGAGCTCTACATTTTTCTCAAAAACAGATTCTGAAACAGTTTTTAGTGACAACCTCATATTGATTGAGAAGACATTCTGACCAGAAGCTGCAAAGCTAAAAAATAAGGCTGAAAAGGTTGTGCAGATGGAAGGTGAATTATTACAGAAAAATCTCCAGCATGTGATATAATTAGGCATTCCTAATGAGTTAGAAATCCAGGATATTCACACAGGCTAATTTAGTTTCTCTAGTCATTTTCTGTGGCCAATGGAGAAAGGCTCTTGAAGGCAGTGCCTAACTTGGGAGCTGGACTTGTTCTCTAGAGGGCAGTCTCTTGCTCTCTCTTTCTGCACTGACTACAAAAAGAAGTGAGGAGCATTAGAAATTAGGAGCATCCCTTTGTTAATAACCTCATTCCATGCTAAACTGGTACATGGAAAGACTGGCAAGGGAAATTACTTGAAGGAATTAAATATTGTCACAGGTATAAAGTTTTACTGAAACATTTTGAGTTTAACAAAGAACCCAGGATATCAGTTAATGCAACATCATCTGGTTGGAAGGCTTCTTTCAGGATCATTAGCCAGTGACATCTTTTGCTAAACAGCGACTAAAGCACAATGAAACTACATTCTTACTAAGAAACTAATACTAAAAACTTCATCTTCATGTTTAACAAATATTTATCATTAGAAATTTATTGGAGGCAAAACAAACTAACTATCGGAAACCACTTTACAGGAAAGGTCTGCTTAGACTTAAAAAGTGAGGCCAACTTGCAGAAGCACTTCTGAAGCATGAAATAGTATGGCAGTAAGAAACTATTACTGCAGACATCTTTCATTGGCACCTTTCAAAAGTGAGTTAAGAAGCTGTAGGAAGGGAAATTTCAAATGACTCACATACCATCTTTTCTGGTTTTTTTAGAGCAGCTCTGAGAAATTCCAAAGAGGAACATGTTTTTTAAGACCACTAATTCTGAAACTTATGTAGATGAAAGTGAGAGTGCATTTATGTCAGCATCTAAAGAGCCTCTTAACCCAAAACAGAGCTAAACGTAGAGGAGGTTGCTGGTCTGCTCACCAGAAAATGCACTACAAGAATGCCATCTATCCCAATTGCAAATGAGAGGCACTGTTAGATATCAAAGAAAGTGTCTGGCAACCTACCAAAATTACAGCCTACACTAAGATTGTATACCACCATTATCTCTGAACTTCTGCCTTGCTGGACAGATAAAGGACATCTAAATAAAAACCAAGCAATTACTGACTTTGCATTTTTGGGACACTGCTGTAAACAGTACTGCTTGCTGACAGAGATAACTCCATCCTCCTTTACTGAGGGAGGTACTAAAGGAAGGAGAGGAAAGGCAAAAAAGAAGATACAGAGAACAGTAAATAGAGAGTCAAATGTAAGGATTCATCTCAGAAGTTTAACAGAGTTTCTCATCTCTATTCTGAGAATAGGAAGGTATCTGAAGAGCGCATTACATTCAGTCAGTAACCTCTGCAAGACTGGTCTGTGGTCATGTCCCTGCTACCACTGAAAATTATCATCAGGGAGTGGGGGGAGGTGAAGCATTGAAACTTGACAGGGATCAATGTGCTAGCAGTAATGGCAATGGGTGCTGACCTCTGCGATGGGGCAGTGAGACTGATTTCTGAAACACACACTTTTTAACTCCCAGTCCTATCAGCTGTTTCTTCAGGGTGGGGCGGGGGGATTGGGTTTTACTGAGGGGATGGCAGGGTAGACATTCTCTTTTTTTTACCAGCACTTTAATAGCAGCTTTGTTAACATTCTTTAATAAAGTTAGAGCTCTTAAAAAAAAAAACCTAAAGCATAAGCAGTGCAGCTACAAACTCTTTCAGAAATATTGGACGCTTGATCAGGAATGCTAGCAGATAGAAAAGCATACTTCTTGGCCAGAAAACTCACCTTCCTGCCATATCAGCCATACTGTCTGAATGCCAGAAAAGTCATTGTAGTGCCATTCTATTTTTATTTGGGAATTTTGATCTCTTGGCTGAGAACACCAACTACTCCAATGAGAGAAAGCCAGTTTTGTGATCCTATCTAAAAACACATAGTTTGCTTTTGTACATTTTAGATCTTTCTCTACAGAGTTTTGCACAAACACTTCCAAAGTATTCTGAGCAAAGTATTTCTTGCAGTTCTCACATACAACTTGGTCACAGTAGCCGCATGCAAACACAGAAGCACCATGAATCTGCTTTCTCTCCTCCACCCAGTGTTACTTAGGAGCAAAAATGCAGCTTCCTGATCCACAGGAAGTTAGCTGTAGGTATGGATGAAATAGTGAGCATCTGCAAAGCAGATTAAAGGTGTTGGTTATTGATTTTTGCCCCCAGCAAGGCTTGCACAGCCTTTATTTGTTCACGCCAAAAATTTAGAAGGTGAGCCTGTGAAATTCTCTTATCTCTTTTATTTAATTCTACTTGAGCAAACAGCAAATGTCCTTTTTCTCTAAAGGCAGAGAATAGAGACATCATCAACAGCATGGACATTACTGGTCTCAGTTATATGTTTCAGTGCTATGCCTGGCAGGACCATGGAGCTGTTTGATGTTCTTTTGTCTTTCTGAGTTGGCAGAGAACAGAAGTCTGAGAGACATGAATTTCCTCACCCTCGGTTAAGCTAATTGGGTTGTTCACTCATTTTAAGTGTTCATTAACTGTTCGATGATCCTTATTTTGGAAAGAAGTTGTGAGAGGAAGTGAAACCTAAGCACATCAGGATCAACTGAGAGTTCTGAAAAGCAATAAAACACAGCAGGGGAAAAAGTAAATGAGAGACAGAGGATGAACTGGAAAGAAAATACTAAGAATTCCAGTAAAGAAAGAGAAAGCCAATAAAAAGTGGCTCTAAAACTGACTGTTTTTCCAGCTCTGACATTCAGTCTCACTAAGACATTATATGAACCAACAGTAGTTTTAAATATTACTACTTATTTTGTCTTCTAAAGAATTTTTTATTCTCTTCACTGGAAAATCTTTTGTGGATAAGGGGAAACAGTTCACAGGCTGCATATAAAGGTAGAAGGCGGCCTTCTCATGATGGCATGTTTAGTCCTAGCTTCTAATGCAGCAGGGCATTTCAGTTTTAGCCAAGTACAAAAATGTTACATACATGTTTACAGTGCTCTGAACATTAAGTCAATAGCAAATAATATACTTTCTTGCCTGGAACTTGCAAGAGCAGAGAAGGCATAAAATGCACTTGGCTTTTAGGGGTCATTTAAGACAACTGCATAATAAAGATTACTCAGTCATCATGTCTCTTAGGGAAAACCTGCATCTGTGCAAAATCCTGCATACTGGGCCATGTTATAGATACAACAGTAATAGGACTATCTAACATGCACCAGTAAATTCATTTTTAACACTGCTGACAAGACAAGTCAGAAAATAACCAACATTGTCTAATAACACAGACAACTGTTCATTAAGCAATAAGAAGAAGCCAAGCTGAGTATTTTAACATGCGTAGCAGGCATCTTTCAGATGTATCATGTTCTACGAATCACAGGCATGTTTCAGTTCTAACATACTGAGGCACTGAATGACAGACGCATAGGAGGAACATTTTTTTTTTTTTATGACTGAGAAATTAAAAGGCATTCCAAAAAACAAACCCTAACCACGTATTGCAGAGAAACAAGGATAAATCAAGCATTCCTCACTTCACATTCTGTTAAAAATATTCTTGACTTTAAAGTTTTGCTGATTATTGGAGTGAATGACAGCAAAGCAGAGTTCATCCTGTTTGTAAAAAAAAAAAAGAAAGTATAGATTGTCAAGGGGATATCTTTTAGTAGCTTAGATATCAAAAATGGAAAGCTTCCACTTTGTTTGAATTATAGGCACATAACCTATCACTTGAAAACACAGCTCAGTAAAAATGAAAAATGTACTTTATCAAGGTAAAAATTGGATTACTGTCATTAAAAGAAAGAAAAAAAATCATGAATGATACTAACATTTTCATACATATGTAAATTTGTCAGCATCTCTGTGTATAGACTTTCTCTGCCTAGACATAGTATTTATATGTTACTTTTCAGAAAATAGATATGATTAAAATCTATTCCAAACTCTTGGGGTTAGACAATGGCTGTCAGAATTAGCTGATCAAACAAGACCTTTATAGTAGTATGAATTCAATTACTGAAAAATCAAACAATTTTAACAACCTCTAAAATATAAAGAGAACTCACACTAAACTGTGGCCATATAGAGAGATCTAATTTTCTGAGAACTGTTTGAATACAGGAAGAACTTTAGTAAATGTATTGTATTTTGCTTCCTTGAATCAGAAAAAGGGAAATGCTATACATTCAAAAACTCTAGACATCAATAAATATTTCCTTCTTTGTTAGGATCTTATCAGAAATGGGTCCTTTAATTTCTAGATTCACCACAGCTAAATCCCTAGTTAAAATCAGTGAGATTTTTTCTGGTAAAACTACAGAAGTTAGATCCCTGTAATTCAACACTGAAAGGACAAAGTGTGTGTGTGTCGTGGGGGGGGACAATTCATATGCAGCCTCTCCAGTGGCTTCCTCAGAGATTCAAGCATCACAAGATGCAAAGTGTTTCTGTGGTCAAAACAACTGACATATATTAATAATCCATATAGTAATATAGCAATAGTAATACAGCTGCAACAGTGAAAGGCTTTAAGAATATTTTACAGATAAATGTAGAAATTCCTAGAAGTTTCTTCAGTATGAAACTATTATGAAACTACTCTATGAAACTATTAGCTACGGGGGAAAAAAAACATAAACCATTATTTACTATACCTAATAAATTCTTCATTCTTCAGCCTACTCTGGAAAAAAAATCAAGGAAGTAAAAAAACTATAACATATTATTTAAATACATGCTGACTTGTTCTAAAGAACAAATGAAAAAATCTAAGCAAAAAAACTAACATGAAACAGCAAAACCAACATATAAAGGATAAAGCTGCCTGGTTTAAATAAGCAAGAATCTGATGAGGCTTGTTTATCAGGAATTCCATGTCACAAAACAGAATTAGGTCTACAGTGTCAAAACAATTTTTTTTGTAAGAAGTTTGTGGGTGTTTTTAAGCATGTGTTTATTATTTATGAGGGCAGTAGATTTTGCACTATGAAAAGCATGGATTCTAGCTTCTTGTAATTAAGTGAAAACTAGTCAGAAACACAGTTCAAAGAAAATATATCACTTTAGATTTTTTGCCAGCTTTGAAACTTTTATTTTGGTTAGCTTAAGTATACTATCACGAAAGCAAAAAAAGGTAAAAATAATCCTGATCAATAGATCATGAACAGCTTGGGTACCTATGCAGTAAGTAGGAAGCTAATGCTATGAGCAACTTCATAGTAGTTTTCTTCTTCATGTTAACAATACAAACATTAGAAAGAAATACACAGAATAACCATTGCAACTTGGATCTAAAAAGCTCCCAAACACTGTCGAGGGAAAGCATAAGAAACAGTGCAACATCTTCGCACTCACAACCCTTGTGAAAGAAAGGCAGGGGAAACAGAGGAGTGAACAAAAAAATGACATTTTTATTTCAAACATTTCTGTCTGCCCAGCAGCTGCATGCTTCACACCGAGTTCAGGCAGAGTGTGGGGCTGGACGAGCAGGCAGTGGAGCCATGTCCCACGTGCCCAGCATCAAGTCCCGATAACCTGAGCTTTATCTGGAATATACCATCTAGGAACACATCAAATATTGGTTTGAAGGCCTCTGGTAACAGCAAACTTTCCACGGCTGTTTCATCAATTTAAACATTAAGGTCTTTTATTATTGTAGTCCTGAAAAAATTCTGGCTGCTTTTTCTGAGACATAGGTACAGCTGATAATCCAGTGGTCTACATGTGCTAGAGTTAGATGTACAACCATCCTCTTCCTTCTTCATTTTCTTGCATTTGTTTTGGTAAAAACATAGATCCATATGTTCAGTCCATCCACCATGACTACTCAAAAGACTCTTCAAATTTACTAATGCCAAGGATATGTCTTTACACTTTATATGCAAAATGTATGTAAAGTCAGGACCCATTTTATCAAATTGCTTCTGAAAAGTAAGCTTTCTACATGCTTGTACTATGTGTCAGGAATATTCCATTTCTCCTTTATTAAAGGAAATTCTGGGCCTGATACAGCTAGATGAATTTCAAGTAAAATCAGACTTGAAAAACCTACTATAACCCAGAATAGAAAAGGCAGTAACAGAAAGACCTATAGGAAGGTCTACATTTGAAAAGATAAAAATGAACAGGAAGAACACCAAAAGCATCAAATGCTCAGGAATGTGTTTTTAGCATGGGCTTCAGTTCCAAAAAAGGCTATTCTTATTTAAAAGAGCATTTACTTTCAGAGTTTGTCTTCTATCCCAGTATTTCTTCTTTCATTAAAATTAAGTCCCCAAAACTTTGGCCTAAAGCTCAGCAGGTAATTGTAAACTTGTAAAAGTAATTGTTGAAAATATTAATCCAGCATAAAATTTGTTGATTATTTTCAGCTATGAGTCATAGTTTGTGTCTTTGCAAGAGGCAGGAGTGAGGAAAAAGAAGTACATTACCTAGTAATAAAATAAATTAATATTGCCATGGAATTTAGTGGCTGCTACTGCAAAATAGAGAAGTTGCTGCTAGAGAATCTTATGCCTTTGTGCAGCAGAATACAGATGACTTGGGCTATATTTCAAACTATTTGTATGAAAAGCTTCAATTCAAAAACCATGTGCAAGACCTTCAAACCACACATATGCATTACGATACTTTGATCTGTTTCCTTATAAGGAGAAACTTTTAAAATCAAAATGTTTAAATGTTTTCCAGACCAAGAGTTGGAGGATCATTCTTACTATGTAAAAACAAAAAAAAAAAAAGCAAAAAAAAAAAACGACAGAATTGTGTATAATCAGCATACAAAGTCTCCAACTTCTCATCTTTTTATGATGCTTCAAGTGGATGCATATAATAGTTAAATCGCAAAATCAGAAAAGAGAAACTCCCCACATGTTTTAGAAAAAAAACATTAGATAAGCACTGTGATTTTTGAGATCTTTCTCAAAAATGAGGTAAGTGGAACTATTACAAAAAAATCCTGAAACAGCTCTTTCCAAAAAAACAACCAAAAAAACCCCCCACCAACTCACCACTTTATACTCGCATATAAAAACATCAAATACTGGATACAGGAAAGATGTTAATGAGGGCAATAATAATGCAAAAAGGACAAAGATGAGACTTTACTTGTAGTCACAGTAAGCCTGAGAAGATTATGGGAGAAAAATGGAAGAAAAAAGAGATTTAGCTGAGTTTGGCAATAATCAACTCAGATGTAATTCACAGTTGAATGTGGACAGAGAGTAGAAAAGAAGAGAAGACAGACATCATGGAATTAAATTGTTGAATTCTGTGTGGCTTTTTTAATAACCATATCTGGTCAAATACAATGATTTTCTGACCACCATTGTGGTTTAATGTGTTGACAAGTTTCCTGAAAATAAGTTTACTGCAGGTCCATAACAACTGAAATATTTGGCCATGCGAAAACAAGCAATCAAACCAACTAATCAACCCACCGGACTTATTGTTAATTATCAATAGAGCAGGAATGCAGTTATGTCCCTAACAATGACAATGACTCTCAATATACTTAATTTTGAATTAAAATGTGCATTTACTTACTGAATACTACTGAGATCACTTATATGCCTAAAAGTTAAACATATTAATTTCTTTGCAGAATCAGGACCTTATATAACAACTTTATTTTTATCAAACACATATCAAAGAGGATAATACTAGAGACATTTTTAAATTTGAATGGTGCACACATGACTTTACTGACAGCCTGGCATCCCTGACTCAAAAATTTCCAGACTTCTGTGGTTTATTTATGGGAAAACTACAAAGACAGCCATATCTTTTGTTGGATTAAAATGAATGAGTTAGGTAAAAAATAATACAAGTTTAAATTATTTGACATAGTACACTGTGCTTGAAGGAGAGATTCATTTTTCTCTTAGCTATTAATTTGCATTGCTTTCACATTAGCTTGTCTGATAGAGGCAATATTTTGTAATGTCTAGAGAACTGGGAGAGGAACTGCAAGTCAACAAGAATGAGTACTATTTCCTGCCTGTCAGTATCTTTCTGTTTAATTTTCAACAAATGCAAATACTGTGCCTCAATTTACCCCAAAATATAGGAAAATTAATTTCAGGCATCACCCTGTACCAAAATGTTACTGTCTGTATAAAGATCAAGTAGTGAAACTCAGACTTAGCAATCAGCAATACAGTACATGGGAAATTCAGTTCCTGGACATAAGTATAATACTTTTTTGCCATATGTAAACAGAGCTGCCAATTTAGACTACTAGTTCAGTTAAGTAGTGTATCACAGGCAGTATGTGCTTAGGTGACATGTTGAAATGGGGCCCTCAGGTCTGCTTGGGCTTAGGTTTCCTAATGAAATGAAGCCTAGTTGTTCATGCTGTTTGCTTGTGGGGTTGTTCATCAAATCTGAAAGACAGAGGTTTCTAACAAGCTTCACACAAATGCTCAGGCAGCTACAGGAGGGAGCCCATGTTCCCTCAGTGAGAGAAAAGCTGAAACATTAAGGTAACCATTCTTAGGCATCAGGTATTTGACAGAAGTTAAATACATTTTCAAACTATAGGAGAAAAACTCAATAGTAGTTCATTATATGTCCAAGAATCCAATCCTGATTCAAAAATCCATAGGAAGATATCTCATTTTGATTCACAGAATTCAAGAATAATTCAGGTCGGAAGAGACCTCTGGAGATCATCTAGTTCAACTCCCTGCTCCAGGCAGGACCACCTAGTCAGGTAGCTCAGGGCTTTATTCAGTCAAGTTTTGGGTATCTTCAAGAATGGGGATTCCAAAATTTCTCTGGGAATTTGTATGAGGTCTGATGACCCTCATGGTAAAATTTTAAAAAGTTTTAGCTAACAGCAACCACAATAGGAACAACTTTCTGAGACACAAATGATTAAAATATATATATATATATATATATTATTTCTCTCTGAAAATGATGATGTCTGACGAGGTAACAAAAAGGAATTCCAGACTTTCTTCATTTGAACTTACGGCCACAGTTCAGTAAAAATACTCTTTCCATTCCTTTCTGCAAATTAAGTGTAGCTGGCTATATAGAAGGAATATAAAAGGTACCTCTTTTTTCTGTGTTATTCCTTTGAAGTTGGAAAGGACTGAAAACAAAGTCATGCTTTTAATTCTGATTTTTTCTTAAAGTATTTTGAAACTACATGCAGCTTTTACTGAACTATTTCCCAAGGGCAGCCAAGTCTCAGTTTGTAAATACCTATGTGTTAAAAGATTTTTTTGAGGGCAAGCAGCTCCTTGACAGACAAAGGTACAAAGATGAATGACTGGATACTGAAGTTAAGCAAATTCTGACTGGAAATATTTTGCAGTGAGTGCAAGTAATCAATGGAAAAACCTCCTTACGGATATGCTGGATTCTCTGTACAACATGTTAAATCAAAGTTGGATGTCTTTTGTAAAGATATGGTCTAACATAGCTATAAATTACTAAGCTGTACAAAGGAATCAATTTAACATAGCTATAAATTACTAAGCTGTACAAAGGAATCAATAGATAAAAAATTTTGGCCTCGGTTTTAATTGAATGTCAAACTAAATGTCATAGTTGCTTCTTCTGGCCTGAAGATTTTGGACTCAATGCAAATAAATTATTTTCAACCTTTACTACACAGCAGTTTCAGTAAAAGTTTGTAAGGCTCAGAGTAAAGGTGTGGAAGGCCCAGATACACCATAGGACAAGGTCTTTGTGATAATTCCGCCCATATGATCTCATGTCTCACCCATGTGAATATTTGGGGTTCAGGAAGCAAGGTGACTCTTTCTGCTTCCAAAGATGCAAGAGCAAAAAAGTAGAGAACCCTGACAACTGTCCGGGAGCAGTATTCACGAGGCATAGGTGACAGCAGAAGGCATCATCCTTTTCCATTCCTTCTCAGTAGCTTCTGCTGCTCCTGCCACAGAAAGTGGACAGGGATCTGCTGCGCATAGGATATAGCTCCTTCCTCCCCCTGCAGACTAATGTGTTTTGGAACACTATTTCCTTCTGATCTGCCACCAAAAAACATAGGATCCTTATTAACATATTTTTGGTTGAAAATGAAAAATATTCCATTTCCTGGAAAAGCCAAATACTGATCTATCAATTTATATCTCAGTATATATATCAGTATATTTACTGATAGATATTTGCTTGCTATTAAACTAGCCTCAAAAATCAGGACAGAGTCATTCAATTTTTCCACTGTGGATTTTTGAACAAAAAAAAAATCTAACAAATTATTAAAAGATTGGAGCAAAGAACTTAATCATGCTTATTCCATTTTTTGCAATTACTTTATCCCATGTACTTTGAACTGTTAATATCCACTAGAATTTTGCTTCATGCAATTTCCAGATGAATAATTTCCTTCTAATACTTTCTCCCCCAATTTAAGACAATAAGTAGATTTCACTGTTATTGAGGGAAGGTTTTCTAATATTTTTTAAAAGGTCATTTTTCCATGCATTCATATTATAAATGATAACCCTCCAATTTTCCCATAAAATTGATTGTGTTCAGCTGACTTGTGGGTAAGTCTGGACTGAACAGTTGTCCGGACTGCACAATTTTGAGGATCTAGGATGATCTCATATGTAAAGACATGCCAAAGGACTGCCCTGAATTACATCTTATTTGACCGACAGCATAGCTTTAGAAAAACACCTGTTCTTGACTTGCCAGTAATATAGAATTTGTGAATTTCTTTAGAAATTATGGGCACCAAAACTGGACACAGAATTTCTACTGAAAATTCCCCTATTAATCTATCTATCAAAGAATCTTGTTTTGTTGAACATAGCATCACACCACTAATTATTGTAGCAGAAACACTATTTTCTAGAAGAGATGAGTATGATCCAGAAGAGACAAGTATGAGATGTATTAAGACTATTCCCTCACTAATCAGGATCACTCTGCCCCAGTGACTTCTTTCCATCATTTATAATTTCCTAACTTTTGCAAGACAAATACCTTAGGAAAGGTCATCTAGGAGCTAACCCAAATTATAGCAAAGTTACTACTTTTGTCAACAGAACTTATAATTTCATTAAAGCAAGACAAGCTTGACAGGAAGTAATTTTTCATAAATCCATACGGATTTATATTCTTTTCCCCGTCTGCTCTTTATTAGGCAAATCCTCTATCATATGTTCCATTATTTTGCCTGACTGGCTTCAGCCTATACCAACCTGGACTATGCTATATAGCCTTTTAATATATGAGAGTAGTGTTAGCTTCCCTCCAGTTCCTTTGAAGTTTTTCAGTGGTCCAGGACAGTAATATTCATGATAAACCACTGCAGGGCTCTTTGGCCAATTTGTTAGAAAAATTACATACAAAATTATTTAGACCAACTTGTTCTAAAATACCTAAACATTTAGCATCCTTGCAGGTTACTACAGAAAAGCTTTCAGCATTTGTTTTGTCATCAGTTCCTCCCAAACATATACAGAAAGTACAGGAATATTAAACCAACAGTTCTACCTTTTATCTATTGTTACTGACAATAATATTTCCTCTTAACAATGAAGCAGTACCGTTGCTAGATTTCCTTTGGCTCCCAGCATTCTTAAATACGTCTTAATGCCATTCTCCTTCTTCCTCTTATCATAGAATAATTTAGGGCAGAAGGGACTTCCAGAGGTCACGTAGTCCAAATCGTCACTCAGAGTGGGTCTAACAAGATCAGGTTGCTCTAGGCCTCATTATGTTCCTACCTTCTGATTTCTATCAGTTATTATCACTTTCCCTGCTTTTATTTTATGTTCTTCTTCTTTAAATGGGAAACAGTAAGCCAGTTAGCTGGAAGTTTTTTTGTTTTGCTTTGTTCTGTATTTAAATCAGGGCAGGCTGTAGACTTCTGATTATCTAGTAATGTTATCAAACAATTCCCAAATATAAGCTGTGAAAATTTGAACATTAAGTATGATTAAAAGTCTAAAAAGCTGTATGTTTAGTATTCTCTTTTTTTGATTTAAGTTGAAATCTCTAAAACTTAGAGGCTAGGAATGTTTTTGTATTTGTAGCGTTAAGACCTCAACATACTTCACCCAGACCGAAATCCTCTGTCATACATCTTCATTTCCCCCTGTATACATCATAGTTAAACAGCTCATCATCCTGTTTTCTAGTGCAATTTGGTGGTCTTCTCCAAACACCAGGAAATAACTTCATATTAATAACTTGCTTTATATTTCTCTAATCCCTTAAATATTTATTTTATTTTAAGAGGTCAGTGATACAGAAAGAAGAAAAGCTATTTTTTGAGAGCGTACTCCCTCTTGGCTTTTGCCTACTTGATCTTTCTGAAAGAGGCTGTAACTGTTGAGTTTAACACTCCAGTCATGCCAGCCTTTCCAGCAGGATTCAATAATATGTAAGGTTGAATTTATGTTTATAGATGAGCACCTACATTTCTTCTCATCTAATACTCAGGTATAACACCAAGTAAAGAATGTCTCAGTGTCACATAAGTGTCTTGGTCAACTGTGCAAAATAACATGGTTTTGCATTAAATAGGTACATTTTTTTTCTTTCTTATATTCTTTTTTATTTTCAGTGTAGTGATCTCCTGACCAGCCTAGTTGCTCTGTCTCCCTCAGAGTTTCCATTCTTGATGTAGTAAAGAGGACGCCATACAATTTATGCTCCAGATAGAAGGCGGCCACTGTTTCATTACATTATTTCTATACATCTCTGCCTGCTGTCTTCTTAGCTTTTGAGCCTGGTAAGATTTTTGAAAAGATGTTTTTACTGCCGATCATATTTTTTGATTGTTGAGGGTTTTTTTTCATAACTCACAGAGAGGTCTGAGAACTTACCTTTTAGAACAACAGCTTTAACACTTTAGGAACAACCTGATGTCATTATGGCAAGAGATGTAAGTTCTGTTTATCTGAATGCAAATGCTATTATTGTAGTTTTTGGAAAAGTATTTACTATCATCTGGGAAGCAGTATCTTTTCAGTACTGCATACAGTCTCCAGACTTTTGTTGCTTGTTTGAGAATAGTTTTAAACCTATATAACCATATATCACATGCTGCAAATCTTTTAATATTAATGTCTACCTGCCACAGGAACTTTTCCGAAATCCATTTATTTCAACAACTTTTCAGTGCTCTTGTCAATACACTCAGCAAGAAGTTGTACCCTCTACAACCAGTCACGTAAGGCCACATTTGGATCCAGAAATGATCACACACAACTGAGGTAAACAACTATTTTCTATAAGCCCAGAAAACAATTAAGTAAACAATTAAATAAAAGAAGCAATTTTGAATGCCTATCTTAATTTCACTTTTTTTTTTTTTTTTTGATAGTGTAAATCCTTAGTTTGAAGACTTGATATGAGCTGTATTCAACTGCTGGTAAAACATTTTCATTTCCCTAGTTTGAGAAAAATAATAAAAGTAACTTCAGAACTTTGCTCTCTTGAAAGTCACTGCTATGGTAGGACTTCTTTGCTGGAACTACTTCAGGAATTTTCTAGAAAATGGACTTAGATGAAAGGTTGCATGAATCTGATGGCAGCTTAACACAAAAGTGATGCATGACCTATTACAGAAAATAAAATTGCTTAGTGCAGAAAAGCTATGTACAAGGACTGATACAATCCATATTTTACAGATTATTCTCCTCTCCCTTGGATGATCATTACATAATTCATTAACCTCTCTACAGAAAAAAAAATATATACCTATATAAACTTTAGCACTATGATAAAGTAAATCAGTTATTTGCTAATGAAAAAGAAACAAACAAAACACCTTCCAAAGATTCTGCTATTGTCTAGTAATACATGAGCCCAAAATTATAAGATGCAATGCTCTGGCCATTGCCAACAATGCCAACAATTTCTGAATTATAATGTGCGAAAGATAATCCACCTTTAGAATTCTAAATGTAACAGGCATCATGGCTCAGCAACTTCAGAATCACAAGGTCATAGAATAACTCAGGCTGGAAGGGACTTCAGGAGATCATATAGCCCAGCCTTCTCAGAGCACGTTTAGATCAATGTTATTTTTGTTATTAAGACCTTTTTTCAGACATAGTTATTCACACACAGAGTCCTATTCAGTTGAAGTCAGAGGTTATAGCCTTCTGTTTCATTGTTGTTGCTTTTAAAGCCTGACAGAGAATTTGGGAAAAAGAGTAGCTATAAACATATATTAAACCGAACAGGATAAAATAAAAACATTCATCATTTTTGGTTGATAAGGGAATCTGTGCGATTTCAGCTTATTGGTATAATTTCATTGTGATTACTTCAATTTTTTAGCCTACAGTACAAAAATCAGAACAACAGGTGTGAGGTGCATACACAGTATCATAGAACAGTTGAGGCTGGAAGGGACTTCTGGAGATCCCCTAGTCCTAATGCCCCTGCTCAAGCAGGGTCACCTAGAGCAGGTTGCCCAGGACCGTGTCCAGTCAGGTTCTGAATATCTCCAAGGATGGAGACTCCACAACCTCTTCGGGCCACCTGTCCCAGGGTTTGATCACCCTCACAGTAAAAATGGTATTTCCTGTATTTCAGTTTGTGCTCAGTGCCTCTTGTCCTTTCACTGGGCATCACTGAGAAGAGTCTGTCTCTGTCTTCTTTACTTCCTCATCACATAATTATACATACTGATAAGAACCCCCCAAGCCTTCACTTCTCCAGGCTAAACAATCAGTGGCCCTCCCCTGGACTTACTCCAGCATGTCCATGTCTCTCTTTGTACTGGGGAGTCCAGAACTGGACACAGCACTTCAGGTGTGGTCAAACCAGTGCTGAGTAGAGGGGAAGGATCACTCTCCTCGACCTGCTGGTGATGGTCTTTCTAATGCAGCCAGGCCCAGGGTTTTGAATATCTCCAAGTATGGAGACCCCACAACATCTCTGGGCAACCTGTTCCAATGTTTTATCACCCACATGTCAAAGAAATGTTTCCCACGTATCTAGTCAGAATTTCCTTTTTTCTCACATGCTAAAACAGCTAGACTAAGAAATATGTTTATGCTGAAACCAGAGAATACATTTAAAAACAGGACCTCATTTGTGCATTTTTATGGCTCCAGATATTTAAAGTATATTTCTAAATAAAAATTAAACTCAGGGTCAAATAGACATAACATATCAGCATGTATAATTTGTAACTTCCAACCTCAAACATAGTGTTTGTCCCTAGAGAAAGAGCTTCTTTAAACTGTTTTATGCAGCAAATGGTCAAAGATCTACATCTTCCTCCAATGGAAAGCTTTATAAGCTAATAAAAAACACAGACTTAGAAAAACCGTCAGATATAATTTTTAATTTTGCTCAATTTCCTCTAATTACACCTATTTTTATAAATACTTCAATATCCTTGGCTCTGATATGCCTGTTCTATCATACTTTTTTAGTGCTGAATTTAATACTTCTCATGATCAGATGAAAGAAAAAAAAAGGGAAACTAGCCTTGCAAAAAAATTTGGAGTTCATAAATGTTTCTACACAGACATGCAAAAGAGAGCAGAGGGTCTAGGAATCAGCACCTAGGGACAGATATCTCCAAAGTATGGAATTACTTAGTCTCCGAGTTTGCTTGAAGAAAACTTAGAAAGCATTAAAATTAAGTACATTTTTATTAAATTCTGGGTTTTGAAATGTTAGAGCTTGTATTTTTAGATTGTCCATAGAACCATAGGAGTTAGAAGATTACATTTTTTGGTATATGTAAAGTAAGATTCACATATGATGTCCTTAGCTACAACTTTTGGAAAATAACAAGTGTTGTTATCCTTGTAATAAGGCAGTAAAAGATTGCTATATTGATTCTGGAAAACACTTCATCTGAAGTTCAGAAAACTTAGTGTAATCAATACCTACATTATATTATATTCTTCCCCTTTGAGTACTTTTAGACTAGTTATCCACTAAGTTATGATTTAAACAAAGATTTCCCTTTTGGGAAGCTGTGCCAGTCACTTGTGCCTTTTAGCCAACTAATTTGACTGCCCTTTCCTGAATTGTCTCTAAAGAATCAACAACCACACATGGATGTAAGTTCAGACGTAACAAATGTAACATCTTACTAATAAACTTTAAATCTGGCGAGATCAGTCATATATTCTTCAAATTGTATCTCTGAGAGAACAAGAGATAGATTATTCCTCTATATATTACCTAGAATCTTCGAAAATGACCCCTAAGCTATAATCAGTCAACCAGACATTTTCTAGTTCTGTCCTTACCAGCTTGCCAGTACTCAGTCCCAGAAGGGAACCCTGGACCCCATGACAGACTCAGCTTCCTTATACCATGAACTGGAAATGGTGGTTGTACAAAAAAACACAACAGGAAACAAGCCATACAGCAAATATCTAGCGGATAGACGTAATATCTAGACAAGTGTGAGTACCAAATCCCACCTCCCTGCAAAGACCAGGCACATAAGTCAAGGTAATAAATATCTATGTCCATCCACGCAGAATGCAGAGTCTGAAGGAGGGTAGCTACACCTGTTCTAACAGTGTGGCTGACTATAGTTCATTGTTTTTATCTAGACACATTGGCTACCAGAGTATAGGAACACACACATTTTAAAGGCAGTCCAATGGTGTTAAACTTGTCCAGGAGAAAGGAAATGCAGATTCAGTGCTACCCTCAGCCTGAGGCCCTGAAGTTACCTTTCCTTCTTCCTCCATACAGGATACCAACGACCCTGTTCAGAGCTCTCTTATTTCATGTCAATGGTATCCCAATGTATAGCAAAGCATTTGAAAGAGTCACGTGACCAGAAAACAGAGCACGTGAGGGACAGTGACTCTGTAACTTACTGGTTATAGCACTCAGATGGAATTTTGACTCTTAGAGGGAAACTGTAAATCTTCAAATTTCTGGGCAAATGTTCTGACTACATTATTATAATAGTGATAAGCACAGAGCACCTCCTGTAATACCTTAGCTGATGGAGAGACAAACCATGCATTTTGTTAGGGTCTATTCCTGCTGTTGACACCAACCTGCATCAGTTAGAGCAGGTCAAGATATGCACAAAGGCAGATTTGGACATATCCAGCACCTAGAGCCAACTAAGACAAACAGGAAGGTGCCTATGCATTTAGACCTTCTGATAATTAGGCAGAAGCTCAACAAAGGGGCTTTGCCTCAGTCAACGCATTGGTCTTCAATGTACAGTGCAGGCCTAAATCCTCAGTAGAGGCATACAACTTACTCTGTACAGAACCCATAAAGCTGTTATAACAACAAAGCTGTTACAACAACTTTGAAGAGATTTCTACAGATAACTATTAGATTGCAGAGTAGGAAAAAGGATTTGGCTAATACTTTTTCATTCTGTTCATTACAGCCATTTCCACAGCAACCAAGTCTGATGTTAAAATTAGAACTGTGATTTTACATGTGGTGATTAAACATAGTGAGTAGTTGCATTATGATGGAAGACAGACATGGTTTCAGAAATACCTGGCAAACACAAGTACCCTGAGAACATCAATGTTTTTACAGAGTTATGGAATACAAAATTAGGCACTTAACCTCACTGTAGTTCACAGAGGTAGAGTAAAGTGCAATGGGATTCAAACACATCTGGCATACTGGGCACAGAGGTAGTTAGACCTAGACAATGAGACCTTCCAAGCACAGGAGCACATCCAAAATCCTGTCCTCTTCAGAGCCTGGGCAACAGACTTCGTAAATTCATATTCCTGGGGAACAAAGCATGCTCTGCAAATGTGTACACACTTCATTCTACTTTGCTTTTCTATTTTCAAGTAAATTGACAGGTGGCTATGCTTACTCTTCCATATAAATATTTGGGTAGAGCACCCAAAAAGAAGTGGAAACCACACTTTTCTTTTCAGTGGGGCAGGTACTCACACACAGAATAGTTATATCAGTAATCACTGAATAAAACGCTGACACAATACCACTTCAAGTCCCCAAGCATTAATTCCAGTACCATAAGAACTGGGCTAGAACCACTTGAGACAGTTTCTTTGATGTTTTGTGGCAAGACATCAAAGGCCGAAAACAGAGGAGGCACAAAACCAGAAATCATGATATTGGTCCCAATAGTCATGATGAGAATTTAGAAAAGTGGCATTTGTTTGATATTTCTCCTGCTTTTTGAGTAGTGATTGCAGAATAATCTGATTTTTGAATGATGACTGCAATATTTGCAATTTTTGCAAGCTTACAAGCAGTATCAACTGGGACTGGAGCCTTCCTAACAGAACCAGCGAAGCTGTGGAGGCCATCGTGATTGACTACCAAGAAGACATGCTGAATATTAGACATTTCCCATTTGATACAATGTAGTGTCAAGTGCAAAGTCTGATGATAAGTTTAGGAGATGAATGCTGGGACCTCAAGGCATCCCCATATAGAGGGGTTACTAAAACTTATTTTATACAAGGACAAGTCTGAAGCTCTGTAGAATTCTTGTAATCTAGTTCATGATTCATCTAGGGAGCTGAAGCAATAATGTTACACTAGAGGGTAAGGTTTGCTTTCTGGGAAATTATATCTATTTAATTCTGATTGTTGGGGAATGCATTCGGTCAGGATTTCTACAGTCTCCGGACATGCAGTTAGGACTTCCAAAGTAACATTTTCAATCCAAATAAATTCTCAGTAAACATGAATCGTTAGATTTACTGCACAGGGTCCTTTCCCCTTTACAATAATGTTAAGGATGTCATATTCTTTGTGAATTCATTTGTGATGGGAGGCACAAACTGTGTTTGCAAGGAGATTATACCACCATCTGTAAAACAGTAGAATGTTGGGCAGCAAAAATTAAAGTTTCATTTTCCTGATTCACACAACCAGTTAGACAGTTGAGTTAACTATAACTCTAGCTGTTAGACAGTGATTGGGAGACACGTCAAGCTAGTGCAAGCACATTTGTTACGAGGGAAAATTTGTGTCACAGTTGGACACATGCTTCATGCAACTTTGAGTACAGCCTATGCATAAGGTGACTCTATGATAATTTTAGCCACAAAATCAGTAGTTTGAGTTCCTGATCAATAAAGGTGGTTGTGTCAGGCAGTGAGACTCGGTGCCTCATGATTGCACCTTTCTGCCCTTTCATCTAAAAAAGTAAACAAAAAAACAAAAATGAAAACAAAAACAAATAAAAATGAAACAAACATGCTTCTGCATTTTCTCTCTCCTTCCTGAGCCAAAACAACATAAAGACAGGAGTTTATCACATTGTCAGAAGACTTTCAAAAGGAAGGACAAAATCACATTGGTCACAGGTGATAAGAGCTTTCACAAAAACTCTTTTTGACATCTTGAAGAACTCATCAACATTAACATTAAGGTCATTAAGCACTATCAGATTTGGCAACTGTAACATTTCTGAAATTTAATAGCTAAGAAACAGGACCTGAAAAGATGGCATGAAACTTGCTAATTAGAAATCATTTCTTTAACTTCTGTTTATAGCCAAATTTCTTCCAGAGTGGTCCAATCACAGAAAAATTCTGATCTCCAGTTTCAATATCCACAAATAATGTACAGGATCTTTATACAACAGTCAAGCTATTGGTTCCTGTGATTCATTACTCTCTTTCTGATCCACAAATCGGATTTTTTTTCAGCTTATCATAAGCAAGCAGAATAATGCAATTAAAGGTGAAGGGCAAATATAACTAGAGTTACAGGAAAAAAAACTTTCAAACAAAGCTGCATATGCAGCACCCCGTCTAGGCATGTCAGGCCCATTTCTGAATGAGCATTAATCCTGATGCAATGCAACATTTATCTGAAACATAACAGTGCCCTACCAGCAATAGATTGAGCCATAAAAAGACTAAAGGCAGTTTTAGATACATGCTCAATATATATGTGTGTGTGTACATATATATGTATGTACACACCCGAGAGAATAAGCACCAAGCTTAGTCTTCACACCTTTCCTTATTATTTGATTTTTGTTTTATTAATAAGAGCTAAACATAATACTGATCTTCCCTATTGCTTGCTCAGTCACTCTGCTTTTCTCAGTGGGATTCAGAGCCTTCAAAACAGAATCAATAAAAATCTGCTACCTAAACAAGTCTAGCAAGATTGATTGCTTAAATTAAACAAGAGACATTAGGAAAATTTAGTATGAGTGTGTCTTTACAGCAAAAAATCATTATCATCAATGATGCAAGCCTATGCTACTTTCTCAGAACGGATTTTTCATTGCAACTACAGATATTCTTAAATAGAATAATGGATCCAGTTGTGGAACTTGTTCACATATGCAAAGCTCAGCACCTAGATTTTGATTTCTATTTGTAGACTAGCTCTGCCTTCACTTTATGTGCCCTTATTTTCAAAATTGCTCTGACAAAAAACTTTCTTGTTTTGTTTTAAAGAGCAAAATAAATCTTTCTTATGTCATCATGGCAATGTTTAATAATGAATATAAAGTTGTACAGCTCCCAAGCACTTCTTCATGCAGTCCTTTAGACTGCCTACTAGCAGATCTTTCAGTCCCCAACCACGTATTTTCTTGTTTCCTCAGCTGAATATTGAAGGATTTGAACAAATCTTTGAGATGCTATGCCACTAATTTTTTAGTGTCAGGAAGCAGCCAACGTAATGAATCCATCTCCTTGCGCATAGTGTGCTTTCACAGTGGCGTAATTATATATAGCCATAGAACTTTCTAGCTTCATGTTGTACCATAAACCAACCAAATAAAGCTCATAGAGGCTGTATTGTTAGTCCTGTTAATCTGATATGCTGTGTATTGGATAACAGGCAGTATAATGGACTTCAGCAAAATAAGCAAAGATGAGGACTACACTTTACTGGGGAAATGCATCTACTATATCTTTGAGAAGTAAAGACAGAATATGCCATAGCAGAGTTCAGAAATTTCAGGCTACTATGGCTCATAAAAATGAATGAAACCAAGACTTATGGAATCAAAGTAAATCTGATTTGGAACTACATTTGGGAATTACAACACAGATAATCAGGAAGAGCTTCTGAAAGACCATTAAGAAAGGTGCAATCCTGGAACCATTTTTTAGGGAAAAAACATTTAGCGTCAGCTTCTTCAGCTTTCTATAGTTAACAAGTTTTGAAGGTGCTAAGAAGGTATTTAGTATAGGAAAAGAAAATGCCTCATTTCAACTCTGTGCTTAAGAGCTATGTAAGCAATCCTTGTAAACTATGTGCCTGTTCCTAGGAACTGTGGGCTATTTCAGCAGCAACTTTGTATGCGCATGTTAAACATCTGGTTATATGCCTGTTAGCACACTTCCAACAGAGCTTGAGGGCTTTTAAGCTGCAATGGTCATATCTATTTTCCCTGACTGCAAGATTCTGTTTTGGTATCTCTGATAATTAAGGATATAGGAAATAAATGTGCTTCTGAATCACTTTGACTTCAATTAAGACATAAATATCCTTATTCTTATAGTCCTTATTTTTCTCTAGTCGGGTTAGGACTTAATTGATGCCAGGAAAAAGCGTATACCAAGATATAAAAGTCCTTCAGGAAGTGCTCTAGGGGTATGGTGCACTGAGAATACTTAGAATTAAGACAGTTGCCATGCTGGTCTTAATATTGTATGAAGTGCATACCGGGAACTACAGCGCACTTGAGAATCAACCCCTTAGAATAGCTTATATTATGTGAGTATTTGTACTTCAGCTCTTACTTTTCTATAAACATATGAGCAATTTACTACTTATTCAATGGAACGTAATTAAGCTTCTTCTGTTTTTAAAGGCCAATAAATGTTTATTTTAATTTCAAAATTATGTAAAGGTGCTTTTTTTGGTTTATGAGTTTGTTCTTCAATCGATGCCCAGGGACTGCTGTGACTGAACTCATATGAATTATGCTATACCTCAAAGTAACTATTTAAGTAACTGTGACCACAACAGCATTCAAGGGAAAGCAGGTTAATTTACCAAATGAGAAAACTTTTCTTTCCTATAACAAAAAGATAGCAACAAAAAGAAAAGAATCAAATTAATAAGAATGAAATTAAAAAATGGATTTAAGATTGTGGAAGTAATAGTACATAGCAACAAATTCTACCATACCAAATTTTGCCTTGACTTAGTTGTATTTACCTCCTTACTGTGGCCAGGTTGGTGTGTTCCAAAGACACCAACAGCTATGACAGAAGGTGCTCTAACTTCATATAGGGCTACTCAAGCCAGGCTGGTCAAAGGGACTGGGCAAAAAGCAGTCCAAAGGCTTTCCAGGGTGGTAGCTGAGAAACAGACCAGCAAGCTAGTCGTGTAGAAAACAGTTAAAGTTACCTTTCAGAAGCAAAATGAAGGAGTCACTCTGGTAAACTGCATACCAAAACAACAAACTCCAAATTTACAGAAGTTAACAGGATTTGGTGAAAATAATCAGAAGGACCACATTTGGAAAAGTGATGGTAAAACAAGTATGAAAGTAAGTTTCTATAATATTTGAAATGTTGGTATAATCACAGAAATGGAATAACATGAGCTGAATATTTTGGAGTAAGTTAATATCAATGGCCAAAAAACAATTAAAAAGTGATAAAACTACAGTGAATTCAAGGAATTAAGATCGTTATCAACCACTATAACTTTCAAAGCAGAATTATCTGTATTTTGGCAACCACTTAACGTTTAATTCTTTTGAGCTAGCTTTCAAATGGCAAACATAAAAATAAGGCTTGTGTAAAGTCAGGCACAGAGAACAGTGCAAAGGCGAGCTCAAAGTTCAACGCTGCAATTGCCAAGAAACTCTAGTAATGCTCACAGCAGAATATCCGCTTAACAGCCAGAGACTAAATCTGTGGGTCACAGAGTAAAGGAAGCAATGGGATTAAAGAAACAAAAGATGACAGGGCTGCCAGAACCGGAAATAGAATCAAAGATTATCATTAGTGGGATGCTGTTCTCCCACAAGTGTAACTGTGGGAGAATAGTCCCACAAGTAATCTGACATTTCTCAGAGGAAGTCAGCAGGAGACACAATGACCAGCTATGGGCTAGAGAGAAGTTTAACAGTGCTACTGTCCAGCATGATGGAGCAAACAGAAAAACAGATATCAGACAAGCTACTAAAAAAAGCACCAGGAAAACACAGAAAGGTCAGACAGCTTGCAGGTGCTGCCAGACTCAGGTCTGAAAAAAGAAATCAGCATTTATCACAGTTCTTCTCTTTCAACATAGCAAGGATGCCAAACTACAACTCATTTCCCAAAGAAGCAAACTTTAGGTCTATCACATTGAGGTGGGGGCAGGAGAGAAGGAAGAGATGGCAAGCAAAACTAAGTATTTACTTTTCAAAACCACCTCCAGAAAAAGAAGCAGCAAACCATAATAAAGCAGCCTGAGGGGACTTGAAAGAATACATTTTGTAACAATGAAAAACTGAAGCAATTGCTGCAAGGGGCAAAAGTGAAATATTTTCTTCACTCAGTAAGATTCTAATTGACAGGCTGACACTAGCTGAGGGATTGCTAAAGCCAAACAAGAAAAGACTTTAACAGTCTTTACGGAAAATAACAAAAGGAAGGAAGTACAAGCAATAAGACAGAATACTTTGATAAAAATTACATTGGCAAAAAAGCTACTGAGCAATTATTTATTCTGACAATACATTAAGCTGGACATTGTGAACACCTCACCTCACAAATGAATTGAGCTAGCTTTAAAACACATGACTTTGCCTTTTGAGAAATGTCAATATTTTTATGTTGTCTTCTGTTCATTTTTTTCAAGACACCCTACAGATTCAAGGAAGGAATGTAGGGGAGGAGAGGGAAAATTCAGTGTTTTCAGAATTAAACATGTTTTCCCAAACACAAAATACCCTGCATGAAGGGCATAATAGAAAAGAATTCTAAAAGTAGTTGAACTCTGAGGGGTAAATGTTCCCCTGCTGCTGTCAGCTGGCAGGACTGGCTTTGTGGCCAACCTGCAATTCAGATGAAGTATTTACAGGTCTATGGAGAAATGCATGATGAACATTTTGCTGCCACTGTTCTGAGCACTATTTGTCAAAGAATTAGGCAATTCAAGTAATGTCTGGTAAGTTTATCAATGTCTTCACAGTCTACTACTCTTAAAAAGGAAACCTCAAGAAGGCAAGTCATCTTATCATCACTTTAAAAAACTCCAAACATTTCCCAACAGATTTTTTTAAACATCCAGTGTGGAGTATGTCAATAACAGAAGAGCTGTCCTGAATTTTTTGCTGAAGTAACATTTAAAGTAGTCAACTATTTTCCCCATATTTTCTTACTTTTCATTATTACATTCAAAATCAAGAGCAAAACAAAGAAATAAACTAAAATAAACTAAAATAAAATGGAATAAGATTCTTGTTTGTATCATGGAGACATATCTTACATTTTTTAGAACATATAAATGATTTGGGCTTCATCATATGGCAAATGAAAGTGAATGTCTTAAATCATGAATCATCATCAAGTAAAGCAAAACACTAATGAACTACTTTTTGTTGTTCTAGAGACAGACTTTGCTGTCTCTAGACATTGCTGACACCTTTTTCATCCAGACTGTGGTACAGGAAAATATGCTCATTTTGTAGACTGAATAAGAAGGCAATATGTGACTATACCAAAATTAGAATCATATGTTTAAATCTTATCTTCTAAAAGGATTTCAGTGAAATACAAAAGGATTTATACAACACTAGGCTTCAAAACTGAACCTTTGATTCTTCAGTTTCTAAATTTGTTTGTTGACTAGACCATCATTCATTCACTCTATATATTGATTCAACACTAAATAGAAGTGAATCAGTGATTTGGAAAAACAGCTAAGATGAACAAAAATAGTGAAAAAGTTTTTTCTATATTTTTTTCCATCAGCGCATGCAGATCATAGAACAAATATCCAGGTTCCATGCTTGACAGTTTTGACCTGACTTTATAACAGTATTAAAATAACTTTATTCAGATTTTATATAAATACCTGAACTTGCTGACATTAGATCAAAGGCAAAAGCTAGAGTGTATATTGTTGTTTACTGTTTGATTCAACAGTAGAAATACAAGACAAATGAAATGAAAAAGAATAGCTAATCGTATTTAAATAAAGCAAATACTGGATAGAAGCCAAAATCAAAATGATGGAAAGCCAGATTAAACCAATTCATCTTGCTAAAATCAATTAGTTTGAAACATACAAGTGGAAGATGGAAAGAAGGGAAAAGAAGGTCCTGCTAAACCTTGCAGTGCATGTGGTCTAAACAACGTACACATCTTATCATACCTCAGTCTAGAGATATTCTGAAATTTTCAATTTAAACTTTGTGGACCAAATTTCTGTTATTAATTGTGCATCTAACTGCATTCGGGTACAACTGAAATAATGTACCAGGCATCAGGGCTAGTGCTTTAATCACTGCGAAAGAATTTTAACTGCTAAATTATTTTTTCTACTCTATTCTAGTCTTCACTGGTGCACTGCAACATTCATTTCTCCAAGATGAAGAAAGTTGGATATACAATTAGTAACTTTCTAAGTACAAATGTGCTCTACCTTGTGCATGTGCATATTCATACACACATACAGACACAAACTAATTAGGAGCTACAGTTCCTTCAATCTGTTTTAACTCCCCATGCATTTTCTTCCACAGAAGTGATCACACAGCTTCATGAGGGCAATGTGAATAAAAACAAAGATCCTGCTAGCAGCTCGTATCAAGGGGAGGATCTGCAAAACTAAAAGGTTTGTCTCCCTCTAAATTCACCAAAGCCTTCCTCAAATGAGGAGAAACTTCACGTGAAATTCTACATGAAGATCAGTCCTGCCATGTTTTCTTCCTGTTCAGGACATCCCAGGTATTCCTGTGATGAAGACAGCAAAATTTCTTTATGTGCTCAGCTAACTCCTGAAAGGTGGACCAGAAAGTCATCAAGTTTATATTTTAGATAATAAGACCACGAGAGGTGTTTCCCCTCACACACTTTGCCTGTTAAAAATACAACACAAACAAAGGAACTCTAGAAAATCCATCCAATCTCAGGAGAGAAAATAGGAAAGCAATTAAAAAAAAAAAAAAGATGATGATGGTGAACTGCTGTCTCAGAAGCTGAAGACTCTAGTTTTGTGTTGCATTGGGTCATATTCCAGTGGGAGAAGGGCCTGTTCAAATGGACTCGCCTGCATCACGCAGATAGAAGGAGCTAATCTTCTTAGCCAAAGAGTATTTTAAATGCCTTCTTCATTGCTCGAACTAATAATGCCTGGAAATTGTACAGTGAAGGCAAAAGTAGCACAAACTCACTGTGCTGGAACAAACTTGACAAGGAATGTGAAAAGAGTGCATTTTTTTCAACTGCTTATGTGCCCATGCAGAGCTCTGGATAACAAGCACAGGAATTTAGAATATTCAGATATTAACAAGAAGAAATTTGATTCAATGGTCAGTATCGAAACTTGTGTGATGACTTGCTTTACTGAACTGTTAGAAACCACTGGTTATAACACTCGTGTAGCTAGGGAATTCTGTATTAGCAAGTATTTTGATGACTAATGGCACTGATAAAGCCTGGTTTTCTATGGATGCCTGTGTCCTAAGCACACATACAAAAGCACACACCCCAGCTCCTACTTTCATATCCCTTTGGGCTTCACTCCTCCTCTGCATTTTCTCCAGTTTCTTTCCACTGCTTTTTTAACTCTCTGCTCAATACAGTCAATCTCCTTCCCTTAAAAACCAGCTGGGCAAGGAGCAATGCACATCATGGCTGGTTCCAAATTATCTCTCTGCTCATGTTGCAGTTTCTCCTTCATTAGTTTGGAACCCTCTTCCTCTTCTCAGCAGCTCATTTTCATAAAAATGTATAGAAGCTAATAATCTTTGGGAAATCCTTTGTTAAAATTTGGTTGAAGTTGGCCAGTGGTCAGAACTTATTAGGAGCAATTGACAATGCAATCACATCAGCCTTGTTTCAGGAAAAAACTATAGAAGAGAAACATCAGTGATTTTATCTGGTACCAGCAATCCTTCTGGTAATTCAGACACAGTATGCCTGTGGATCTCTGGGATAACAAAAAAAAAAAAAAAAAAAAAATTCTAGGAGTAGGCACCTTAATACTGTATTACACTGAGCGGGAAAACGAAATGAGTTTTTTCAGTATAACATCTCTTTCCAACATTTGAAACTGCCCTGTATTAACATACATGTCCAGCCCACAAAAACAGTATCATTAGGATACCTATCATTTTTTAAGAAAACTTTCTAACATGAAATGCTGCACTCAAAACAAGCTTTCTCTCTTTTGAATGTCATTATGACCTAAGACTCGGACTGGTAGCAGTTAGCTGCCTAGAAGCCAGCAGTTATGACTGGATTACATTAAATATGTAAAAGAAGAGGATATGCCAAGTGAGCAGTTATTTTTAGACTTTGTTTCTGAAAGAGGATATTTCCAGAGTTAAAGGAAATTATAAATGAAGGTGACTGTAGGAAAATGTAATCAGCACAATACAAATAAAAAGGAAAATCTCCAAAATGGAAAAAAATTTCCACAAGTTAAGAGGCATGACCATTTTGGCCAAAATTCTGCTCCTGGTTAAATATTTATGTGAAGAGATGGCAATCAGGAAAATAAAAGTAACAGATGACAATACAAAATAAGAGAAATAGCAATCTATACAAATTAGAAGTTTTTGCCAGTATAATAAATTCACATGGAAAGGTAAACAGTTGACGGATATCCTGAAATAAAAGAGTAAGACTGAATTTTGAAGGATCTCCTCTGTTCTGCACTACCTGGATACTGGCAGAAACACTTTAGCTAACAAAGTAAAAACATACAGCTGGTCATTTTCAGTATACTACAGATACTCTTACTGATTCTTCTTCCTTCTGTTTAATGGCCTCAAATACACATTGAAAGGGATTCAGGATAAAATGAATTCTAGAGAATCTGATATTGAAGCATTCCCCCTAGAGCAAAGCAACAGCCCGATATTACACCATCAAGCCTTTATGACCCATTGTAAGACAGATCATTAATGCTTTACAACCAAAATATCAAAGGGTCAAATGGATTCCACAGCACAAACTGGAGATCAAAGCTACACATGCAATCTCTAGCCCATGCTCAGATTATCACTCAACAAAGTAATGACTACTGGCACACAGAGATTATTCACTCCAAGAAAAGCAATGTGTGTCTGAGACTTTCCTATGAAGAATATGAATTCAGAAAACAGCTTGCAGGTTGTATCACCTACCATACCTCAGTCATTTAAGGATGACATAGAGTTAGCTGTCTAAACCAACTTGCTTTTTTCACAGATACAAAAGACTCCATTAAAAAATCATCAATTTTGTTACACTAAGGGATAATTAAATCAGCTAACACTTGAAGGCAGTGTTAGCGTTCTTACCCTATTTCACATCATAAGTATATCAAAATTTGTCAAATAAGATGGGGGAGAAGGAATATCTTCTGTTTAGATATGGTTTATAAGAAATGAAAATAAGACAGAACAAGTAACCTTCTGACTGAGACTCTCTCTTTAAGTTCTTATAGTCTTCCCTATTTCACATTGTCACAAGCCATCTGTGAACTCATTTAAGCAGTGAAGCAAAAGCCAAAAAGACATTGTCTTTAGGAACAGCGTACAGGAAGGAGAGTAGAAACTAAAGCTGTCTTGCAAAAATTCATCTCCTTTTGTGTCCTCTCATCACGATTTTAACCGTGTCTGAGTAGCAAATGCTACATAATATTTTCCAGGACATTCATACGCTTTACATTTTATTTTGCTGCTTGTTTTTTGAAGGCTTTTTGTGAAGAGAACAGGGAAGAAGAATAAAAGAGAAAATCCTCCAAACATGGGAAATGTAGTGACCTGGAAAGTTAGAATTTGGGGCTGAAAGGTTTGAGAAAAGTTTCCCAGGCAGACAGCCATATACCATATTTACTAAGCAAAGTAACTTTTCAGTTATTATACTTTCTTATCCTTCTTCCTTCCCTATTCCTCCCAGTACTCTCAGTATCATCCTGCATTTCTCCTGAATGGAAGACTGCCTTCTTTTTGGTCAATCACATGACACCTGTGTAAATCAAATCAAACTGATTGTTCCTGCTAGGGTTAAGAGCTCTACTTTTGTAACTGCCTGCACAGGGAAAGAACAATGGAGTCAGAAATCCAAATGCAAATCCGCTATCTAATAGCACATGTTAGTTTTGACTATATTTACTGTTTTCCTCCCTCAGTCTGTTTCTTGATTTCAACATGAAATGTTCATCAGGATTACAAGTTCACATAACTCTTTATTTGTATGAGTTTCGTATGATTCCTTGAGGTGAATTTTCAAGTTTTGAGAGAGGACAGTCTTGCTTTTTATCAGGCTGAATATTATTCTCTGCTTTCAAGTACTGCAGATTTCTGTCTGTTCTTTCTATTCAAGTTATGTTTTTAATCATGATGACTATGGATCCTTAGGAGGGGAAAGATTTGTATTTCATTTCCCCACTGTCTTATACATGCTATTTCTGCTGATTTGCAGATACATATATTTCTGTCACTGTATTTTACAAGCTTTATCTAGGTTGTTTCCATTGCTGCCATACCATCCACTAAGCCTCATCCACTAAGCCTCAAACACTCCCCGGCCATGCTCTCATTTGCATTCTTTCATCATTTAGTCAATCAATATATAAAATCCTGACATGGAGTGGTTTATGCCATCTGAGGATTTATCTAGCGCCTGCAGGATACTAAGCCCAAGCAGCAGAGAATCCCTTGATGTATTGATATCATTAATAATGTTTAAGACTTAGTCACAGCTGTGGTTGTTAAATACAAAGAAATAAATGCTGTCTGGTAGCAATATTTCATATCATTAAACTACCACATATATTGACAAATACAGCCATTTAAAAGCAAATAGAAGCTTCTAATTTCTTTTCCTTCTTGACTAAGTAACTGCATTAAAAAATTGGTTTTCAGACCTCAGCAGGCAGAACTTGACTGCAAATGAAAAGAATTTAGCACAATGAAATCCAGGTCCTTAAAACATCCTGCATAATCTGGAAGTTCCATGTGACAAGTTCCAAAATAGCAGAGCTTCAGTAACATATTTCATCCTAGGCCATGGATTAGGCCATTTTATGAGATTGTTGCATGATAGTTTCAAGCTTTCTGTTGCTTTCCCTGCTCTCTCCAGAGATACATCATTATTAGTAGGACTGATGTTTTTTCACATCAGAAAAGATCCTAAAGCATAAAGAAAGGATCTGATATGACAAGCATTGCAAACACAGTTAACAAGCTATTTTAATTATCCTCCTAAGAATTTCCCATTTGCACTCTGATCATCATCTTTTTCACAAGCTTAATTACGTCTCATTTGCTCATTCTGTGCTAATCACAGTGAGTATCCCAGGTGGAAAAGAGGGGTCTGTATTGTACCTGAAACCTCAGGTAATTGCTGTATTATATTAATTTATTATTTTGCCAAACCATTTTTTTAAATAAAACAAGAGAAGATGAGCTTATCTTTAGACCAAATTAAACAAAAGCTGAACTTTAGAGTTTGCTGACAGTATGAATATTGATTAGGAAGCCAGGGCTTTTCCACAGCTGAACAGCAATATTGGCTGGCTACCTTGCATGGACATCCATCAATCTAAACATCATCACTGGCCCAATGATGGAAGAAATGAAGAAAATCATACTGCTATCATCTGCATGGCCATTTTAAAGATTAATATTAATAAATTCTGATTCCTCTGTGGAGGAAATCTTTCCACAGTCTTGATCTTTGAGAAAGTCAGAAAAAAGAGCAGCTGGGATTAAATGTGCTGTGTGAGTCAAATACTGAGATACCTATCCAGTTACAATTCAAAATTTAGGCACTTCTAACACTTTGAAAGTCAGTAGGAATTATTGCATAGTGATTGAGTAGAGAGTTAGTAAAGACCTCAGTGTATTACAATTTAAGGCCTGATGCATTGTTTCTTCTAAGTTTGGGTAAGGCCTAGATTGTCTCATATAGCATGATCAATCTTTATTTACTTTAGGTTGCTTTTTGAGATACATCAATAAATTGTATTTAATTAACCTACTGAGACACATGACCACTGCCCCATACTCACAAGAATCTTTAGCGCAATGCCAAGCCTTAGAATCTAATACCAGAAAGAAATGGCTGTCAGTCTTTACACATAACTTCACTGACCTTCAAAACTGTGATATATTAATTATACAAAATGTTAAGCTGGAAAAGCATCAAATGCTAAGTTTAAAAAAAGATACAGAATTACAATGTATTCAGCATCTGAATATATGCTATTTGATGGCTTACCTGAACCAAATTCCATCCTTTTAGAGATTCAGCAATGATAGAAGTAACTGTTGCACATACGCCACCAAAAACCATCAGATGGTTAGGTCCATATTTTATTGCATCATAGAAGGCTTTGAGTCCTTTTGCATTGTCACACTGGAAAAAAAAATAGTGGCAATATTCACCATTTCAAATAACATAATTAATTAAGAAATAAACTATTAGGGGGAAATTTCAGGGGGTTGAAGGGATATATATTATACAACATATAATATATAACATCTGATGGCCCAAATATGAAAAACTTGAGCACTGTTCTGGACCGCTAATGCATTATATGTAAAATAATGGAAATATCCCTCCTTACATCTTTCAAAATCCTTCCTGTCTTCCAAGCCAAAGCTCTGACACCTGAATTTTGAAATCACCATTTGACAAGAATAAAAAATCAGCAACTGAAACTTTTTCTACATTCAGAGCTATTGTTTCCCAAAGCAAAATTTGGAACTTAATACTAGATGCTAGAAGGACTTCCGTAGTTGGAGGACAGTTTGGCACTATTCATGATCTCTTTTTGTAAAGAAGACTCTATTCATAATGAAGACTCCTACGTAACCTTTCCTTGAGGTCAAACTTCAGCATTCTGTACCAAAAAAACTATAGTAGAGAGCCTGCCATTTAGAAAGACAACACAAAGTTTTCAAATATATAAAAATGTTCCTTTAAAGTGCTATGAATTAATTTATATGATCTCACAGCTGACCCTGTTTTGAGCGGGAGGCTGGACCTTCTCAGGTCCCTTCTAACCTGACTTACTCTGTGATTCTCTAGCAATTAGTTTGATCACTTTTTCAAGTGTAAAGAACTTTACTGTAAATCTGAGACTGGGCTTTAAAACTGAAAAACAAAGAGGATCCTAGTCAATATTGCAAAAGATACGAATATCGGTCCTGGATTAGAGTAGTATCAATCTTTCATAATATCTTATGTAGCCCTGGCTTCATTCCAGCAGAGCATTATTAAAAGTGTCCCTAAAGTTCAGAATTTAATCCCAAAACATACTGGCAGTCAGGGTTCCCAACAGGCTACACAGTAGATGCCACTGTCCTGGTAGCAGTAGAGTCTTTATCACTCCATCTTTTTAAGTATAATTCTCTGCCTTCTTTTCCCTCCTCTAGAAAATCTCCTTTAAATATAATCTTTATAAAAGCTATGGTACACCAGCCTCCAATATTTCATTATAGTCATTCAATAAACCGGTTCATTTACTATCAGCATCCAAGTAGTAATTGCATTGCATTCTGTTGAAAGAATAAAGATTTTTAACTAAGAAGTTTGCAAGCTTACATTAATCTTCTTACTGAATTAATATTCTAAAAGAAAAATTATTCTATTTGCATTCTATTTGCAAGAATGGAATTACTGTTCTTACTTACTCAAAAGGATACAGTTTTGCACTGCATAGATTTCTTTTTAATTGTATAATGTAGTACAACATTTTCCCCCATATTATGCCACAAAAAAAACACCAAGTGTGGCATAGACTCGCTTGTCAGTTTGATGGATTGGTGGAAAACTCACATAGTGAAAGAATTAAAATTGTGATTACTGGAACAAGCAAGGTCCTCCACCCTTCCCCACCTCCCTAGTTAAATATCAGTTTATGCTTATTCAAGTGCAACTTGAATGCTCTACTACTTGCTTAGTTCTATAAGCAACCAAGGAACAAAGGACACTAAAGCTTGGCAGAATATATTTGAACTTACCTGACATTTAGCCAAATCATTTCCCTCATGCACCTCACCACTTCAAGCTGCAGCAACAGAGATTATTCTATTCGTTTTCATGTCAGCTCAAAGCCACAGCATATAATTAATATTTTTTACAATTACGGAATGTGTTTTCAAGGTTTCACTGAGTAACAGTTTAGGAAGAGTACAGATCACATATGGAAGGACAAGGATGCTGATAGTAAAACAACAGTCGGAAGCTGCAGCCCATGAAGTGGTACACATATAACAAGGTACAGAGAAATAAATCGGTAGCGTACCTATGGTACACTATCTGAAATAAAATTCATACTAAAATTCACCATTATATCACAAAACACTGATGGATTTTTAACTAATATTTGCCTGCATATTGTTTCTTTAGACCCTGACCTTGCTGCAGTCAAGTAAATCAAACTTTATGCAGTTGTAAGGATCCAAGCAGGCAAATTCCCTAAGAAGTTCAGGATTGCTGATGATAAGCTTTTCTTTGTTATTCATTTGATGTTTTCATGTTTATAAAAATATTTGCACAGAAACATTGAACCCCTCACAATTCAATTTTCAATCACACAATGATTCTCTTTGGAAGGCATGCTGAACACTTCTTTCATCCTCCCTAAAGTCAAAAGCTTTTAGTGCTGAAATATATTACTGATCAATCCAAAGTATGTACTTATGCAGTTCTACTGAGTGTGATTCAGCCATAATCCTACCATGCTCTCATCATTGTCCTTTCTTCCTGACTGGTGTCAGACTCTGTCTTTTAGCCCACCACAAATAACCAGAGGAGTCAGTCTGCTATCTGAGCAAACTGCCAAATTAGTCCAAAGTATGTCCCAGAGATGAACAAAAAGAACTTAAAACTGTGGCCACAAATGGAAGGAACCAAAGGGAAAAAAAGAGAAAGATAGGACAAAGCAGAGTTTCACATTTGTTTAATGTCACATTTCACAACATACAATGCATATAACATTCTTCCCTGCAAGCAACAGAACAGTCTGTCACAAGCTTTAAAAAATAAATGTTCGGATAAAAATAATACCTCTATCTAGCTAGACAGACAAGCCATTACAAAAGGTTTTTCCCTGCCTCTAGTCCAAGGAACGAGTTCCCCAACCCCTTTTAAAAACATGCCCTTTTAGGGATCGCAGAAGGCTACTATTGCTACTCATGATCCTCTTTTATGAAACCCTAATGGTAGCCCTAACAAGTACAGACACCAGAGAAATGCCCACTATATAACCAAATGAGTTCTTGAATCATGGTAGCCAAGTGACTATAGCTAGCTTCACGAGCAAAGATATGCAGCAATCTGATTACAATATCACAAAAGCTTGCATCACAGGCAAAGTCCACATTCAAAAGCAGAGGCTGCAGAGTCCTGGCCATATGCAGCTGACAAGAAGCTGACTGGCTTATCATTTGGAGCATGACTAACAGCAATGAACGGGAAAGAATCTCTCCTAAAATGTCAGGCACTTCAATGATAAAAAAAATCACCCGAAGGAGCCAACACTGCTTTTGCTGGATAGGTTTGCTCTTTCACCTAAATTGTCATCAAAACTGCTATTTTGCTAAGCTGAACCACAGCCTGGTCACTTTTGACTTACATATAAGAACAGACAGATACGCTGCGCTGCTGGTCTGGACTGTCTGTTGAAACACTGAGGATGGGCATAATGCATTTGGTTGGAGGAATCTAGTACCATAACTATAACTTCAAATATTTGTGATTCGGTATGTGCTACAGTTTTCTTAAGAAGAAAACACACTAACTGCTGTGTCTAGTCTCAGTCAAAAGCCAGTAATAAACCATGTAACAAAATGAAATAATTATATGAAATGTATCTCTGTACATACTGACTTCATGAAGATTATATGGACAATTTTTACACTGAGAAAGATCAGCAAATCACCAAACAATGGCCTGTAAAGAGTCCTGCCTCTTACTAAAGCAAAGACTTACTAACATCAGAGATAGAGCCTGGCAAAGGTATAGTTCCCATTTCCAAGGGAAATAAGAACCAATTATTTGATTAAGAAAAATAGCCTGATGAACTTCTGCATAAAAGAGGAATAGAATGAGTTTGGGGGTTGAAGACAACCTTCCTGAAACCTCCTTAAAGGATAGACTGGCAGATAAGAACTATCACCGTTCACCAAGAAAGGAATGGGCGTGAACAGGGAGGAAGTACAGCCTGAAGCATAACAGATGCACAAGGACTAGGAACCTCTCTCAAAAGAACAGCAAAGGAGCTGGATAAAAAAAGAGAGACCGTCACCACCACACCCAGTGTTTAGCAGGTTGTCCTCTATTTCAGCTGCACAGGGCATCACTGAGGTCAGGAGAAGCAGAACTGACTTCTGCTGGTTGTTAATTATAGGAGTGCTGTCTGGCAGACAGTGAGATATTAGAGTGTATATGCAAACCCTCAGGGCCACAAAAAGTGTGACAAAGCAAAATCCCCAATTCAGAGAAAGGAAATTTATACTTGTCTGGTGTGTGAAGTTTTGCTGACACCTATACCATCGACAGGTTTGAGTAATTATAGGAGTAGCAGATAAACAGGTACTTGTAAATTACCTGATCTAATTAGATTTGCAGTTTTACAAATAGCAATGAGAACTGTTGTGAATAGATGCACCAGTCAGCAGCATGATTATATTTAGACTTCTAGCTGATAGATAGCTATGCCCAGCTGTTTCTCAGTTAGCTGTATTCCAGCACAACTCTACTTGTCTGAGTAAAAGTAAACCTGAGAAAACATTTTTACGTCTATTGAGCTACTGACTTCTGAGGTTAGAGATCCTTTGTGATGAGAGTGAGGAACCAACAGCTGTCATCAGCATATGGAAATAACAAACTTTTTAACCTCTCAGCAGAACTCTGTACTGAATGTCACTGGAAAGAGAAGTTCACACCTACCTGATGAGAGCTTCTTAAACAAAGAGAACAATGTTACAAAGCATTATTCCTATCTACCTCTGAACATCTTGCTCAAGAACTAACTCCATACTACACTATCAGTGTGAAAAGAACTAAGAGATGAGGAGTACCTAACGAAATGTATGATCTTCCTTCACTTCTGTAAAGTGAATGACAATTCAGTTGAGAACCTATGAACAACTTTTCTGAGCTTCACCAAAGGTCCATCAGATTAACATCCTGTGCCTGGGCTTTTGGGCAGGCCATGCTTCCCCAGAGAGAGAAGTTTTCAGATGTCTGCAGCTTAGGGACTTTCTGAGCCAGATTTTCTATGTTTGCATTTAATAGCCCTTGCTGAATTTTCCTTTCATGAGTTTGTCCAGCTGCTTTTGAAACCACCACTTTGACATCCACAGCATTCTGTGGCAATGTCATTATCCACTGAATGAAAAAGCACCTCCTTTCCTTTGTTCTAAACTTCTTCACACAGTGCTATTAGCTGTGAAAAGTCTTGCCATGGGATTTTCTGAATGCTAAAAGTTCACAAGTATGTGAAAAGAAACTGACCCAATTCATAGATCAAAAAACAATCAGGAAGTTCATAATACACTGACAGTGATTTTCTCAGGAAACTCCTGAATCACAAATCATTAGTGGCTAGAAAGTTCTGGAGAAGTAGAATTAAAGGTTTTGCCCTATCCTTATGTGGTTTGCAAATTATCTGTTCCAGGACAATGCTGAGAACTTGTACTACTTCTTCGTCTGACCCACTATAGCCATTCCTGTGTTGTCTATTTGAGGGATTAAACAAACAAACAAAATTTCTACCAACAACAACAACAACAACAACTTGCGTACGTCAACACTGAAATGAATTCACCCCAAACTGTGGGGGTCTTCCATATATGCCAATGTATAGTGTAAGGCTTTCCTATCTTCTTTTAATTTTAAGTACTAGCAATCCAATTTCATTTTGGTTTAGAAAGAATGGATAAAGAATCAAGGGACTTCATCTATTCAAAGAAATACTTCCCAGTAACTTAACTCCCTCATCTTCACACTTTCTTATCAGCCGCCCTTTGAGAATTTACCTAGCAACTTCTTTATCTAATCCTGCCTGCTGTACAGGCTATAGTTGACAGAATGCTACTGCTAAGGTACTGGTGTAACATCCCACTTAACAATTTATATTCTGCCTCTGATACCACCTACCTCTTTGTAAGTCACTGGCTCTGCAGTGACTGTGACCACTAGCTCTTCTGTCCCCAAATTGCCTAAGCGACTGTCTAAACACCTTGTGAAGGCTCAACTTCATGTTCAATGTCATTTCTTTTTTCTTGATTCACTACCATTTGGGACCTGAGTCTTCACACATTATTTGGGAACTGAGTCCACTCAGCAAGATAAACAAAAATTTCCTATCTCTCCTTATAAGAGGAGTATACCTACTTTCTACAGTTATATCCACTTAACCTTTTTTTCGTTTATCATGACTTCTATTTTCTGTCTCTTTACTAGTTCCTCTAGTTCTGGTACCCATGGAGTTAGGCCAGAAATCCTCTGAATTCAGAAAATTTCAGTATGTGTATCACTCCTCTTCAACCTCATTTTCAGTCTAGTAGGACCATTTCATGATCTTAAGGCAGCATGCTAAGGCTCATCAGCAGTACGGGGTAGTGACTTCCTGCCAGGTGTCCATAATATTTTGGTTAAAGCAGACTCTGAATTTATCTAATGCTTTTCTCAGACAGGATTCTTGATCTTAAGCTTACCTTTAACTGACTGCAATAATGCCTTTTCTTTGCAGGGTGACAGTTTCTTCTTCAGTGGATCAACCAGAGTTAGTGAACACAAACGTTTTATTGTACCCAGGGAACTCAGTTTCAACTTTCATTTTGTTTCTCCTCTTGTCGGACATGCCATTATGTCTGGAGTAATGTTATGTTCCCACTGTATCTAGCTGTACCACTGATCTCATGCACAGGTTGTTCTGGGGCTATATGATCATGAAATTCATAACTCAGGCAACATTGAGCAGGTCTTCTGTAAGCCAGCAAACATAAATTCAAAACATTAACATCTCATTCTGAATAGCATTTGGGCCAAGGCCTTAGAGAGATCTGATTGTACATTATGTGCAATTGATCAGATCCCTCAGTATAATATATTGAGTCCTCCTGCATTATTCTGCAGCTAGACCTGTCATCTAAGTAGAATCTGAATTAGTGTTGATTCAAAGATTCTAGGACCAGAAGGGGCTTCTATAACATTTGCACTATATTTGACCATCTGCAACATACAGCCCATTGTATTTAACTCATTCGCTTGTGCATCAATCCCATAATATTGCACAAGATACTTTTATAGATGCTCTGTAATTAGCAACATTGATTAAAATGGATGAAAGTTCACACATAATGCTGTCTCTTCTTAGGAATTTTTTTCAAGCATCCTTAAAGCTGTATGTGACTATTTGCATTCTTAGTTTTATAGCAGAAATATTTAGCAAAAATTTTACATCTTGTTTTTAATAAAAAGCAAAACTAAGTCTTTGTGGAGTGTTGTTTTCTCTGACATCCTGGTACTCAAACACTTATCAGATATTTTGGTATATTTCAGTATGAAAAGGAAGAACAGTGCCTTACTCACTTCTGTTTCTTCCTATGTAATCTGTACTGCTGCATTTTTGTTATGCTTTTTGGAAATAAATGGCATTATGGAAATTCATATAAGTTTGGAAAAATGGTGTAGAAAAAATAATATATTCAAAGATATTTGAAAAACAAAGAACACATCCTGTTGTTGAGAATAAGCAGGCTCAAACTCCTCCAGCTTTTCGAATTTTTACCATAGTTCAATATTACAGTGTTTCCTAACAAAACAGAGAATTAATTTTAATTATTCAGCAAGATGAGGAAAATATTTATTTTCCTCAGTAGTGTTTTGATATTTAAGTAATCTCAGAAGGTGCTAATTGTTTCAGACACTTGAGCCTCAAGATCATTATCACTTAAATTTATTGATGTAAACTACTTACTATTTTGTTGCCTCTCATTTTGAGAGAAAGACGTGTACTGTAGTCGATTTACAAGGTTATTTGCTAGTTGCAGCTCAAGTACAAATTGAAGTGCTAACAGAGAATTTTGGCAGGCTCAACATGTAGTCACTGATGTCAGTTCTTCAATTTGATGTCTCCATGTTTCTTTTTCTTCCCTTCACTCATTACTGTTTAATATTACACTTCCATAAATAACCTGTCTTTTCACAGATCATAGCAGATCTAGTCACCCTCTATCTGAATATTTAGGTTAGATTTCCTTTCATTTCATTATTGGTGCCATTTTACAATATAAGGAGAGTCACAAAAATGAAAAGATGTGTGTGATCACATTTAAACATGATAAACATGCTTTTCTTTTCTAGATCTAGAGGATGAGCACTGCAGAAGGTTTGACTTTAAGCACAAATAATCAAAATCATTTCTTAATACTGCAGTACTTCATTCTACTTTTAGTTAAATTGATTTTGTGAAACAACCTTCAAAAAGTGTAGTTTAAGTAATGCTCACTTTTTATGATGCTTACTATTGACAGGGTAACATTTGTTCCTTTCTCCAGAAGATAGTGTGACAATCAATCTTTGAGCATTGTAAGTGCTGCCTGAATGTCACTAAATTCAATAAGATATTGATTAGAGGTTAAATGCACGTCCTCAATCATGCCTCGATGACTTTAGACACAGACACTATACATTACGCGCTTTGATTCATTCAAGTTATCCACATGTACCTTTTAAAAGCATTAGTGTTATCTGCTAGTTTTTAATAAGAGGATTATTTTTCCCAGGTCACTTTGTGAGAAAGAAAGAATATCTAACACAGGTAAGGATCACCATCTCTGAACTGTTGACTACCACATTTTTAGTACACTGAAAATTGAAGTTTAACTTAACCGCAGTTATGCTCTTTGCAACAAATAAAAGGAGTGACTGAAATAAGAAGAGATTATAGAAGGAGAGAGTCTGAATTTATAGACAACAATCAAGAATCCCTTGTCAGTGGAAGAAAATGGAAGTGAGTTAGTGAAACAAAACATTTGAAGTAACAGCAATATACATCATAGTATGCCTGGCACCCCACTTCTGATTTATAAGCTGCAATTGAAAGTGAGATGGGAGTGCAACGATATTTTGAAAAATCACTTGGCCATCAGCAATCAGCAATAATCAGTTGTGGGAGACGTTTGAATATGAAGTCTTTCTTTCCCATGACCTGCTTGCTCCTGAAAAAGATTCCAGTTTGTAAGAGTAAAAGGGAAATATATTTCTTATTAATTTTTTGAGAAGGAATTAAATTAAGACATTATTTTGAGTGTGAAAAGATTGGAAAAAAAGAGCTCTTCAACAGCTTCCTGATTAAGAGTCTCATACTGAAATAGACTGTTTCCTATATGTGCTCCAGTTATCAGGCAATAGGGTTGTTCTTCTGTTTACACAACTGTGAAAGTTTCACTTTAAATAAACTTAGGGAGGACAAGAGGCAGGAGAATATGCCTAGTGGACTTTCAAAGCCTTCAGAATTGTTCTTGTAACTTCCAATAGTCTCTTACCTAGAAGACATAAGATCTCCTAAGCTATCACAAGGATGTCCATGGCATTCTTGAGATACATTTAAGTCCCAGGAAGTGGCCAGAAAGCATATGATATTTTTGAAAAATAAGATTAAATTCCTTCCCTTTAGAGTAAAATCTTGGTTGTGAATAGTGCTATGTGGTACAAATGAGTTATTACCTAGCATGGCTTTTTCTGAAGCAATATTATATGAAATTCAATCTTTTTTCATCAAGAATTTTGGAAACACAGACACAGGGCAGAACAAAAATACAACTGACAAAGGGAGAGACAAAAAAACAGCTTAATGAATTAAGAAGAGCAGAAATAAATTTCTTGACTCAAAGGTCAAGAAAATCTAGTGTGATATTCTTCATCACACATGTACGCTTTTTAATTAAAATCTTCCTGTGATGTAAAACAGTTCAACTTTGTCTACAGTGAATGAAACCCTGCTAAACTAATTTATTTAAGAAGTAATAATGTGTGATCATTTGGATAAGCTGCCACTTAAGTTAGCCTGTAAAAGCCAAATGAAATTCATGATATATGTTTTCATTTGGCTTAAACTGCAGCAGAGCATTGGACTACAGTACACTGGTTTATACAAGTCTTAGGTTGGTAATGGGTAGAGTGCATAGTAGCACAAGTAAATGTCATAGATATTTTTACCTTATTATCTAGCAAAAGGGACAGTATGGACAGACTGCAATTTTATTTAAACCACTACACAGAGAGAATGACATTCACTGTCATATTGCATAGGCTCAGTGCTTCATGATTGGTAGATCTAGAAACTCTCAGAGCGCAGGGATCAGGTTAGGTGCCTGCTCCCTTGTCCCAAAGACTAGAGTATCTCCCATTACACCAGGCTGAAAAACAAATTTTGAATGATGACTTGGCTTGCCTTAGTTATGTCTACAATACTGGACTTTGCTAGTAAGTAGAATATGCCTGTAATGCCAAGAGCACTCTAACACTTACTTACCCCAGTGATCATCATGTTTCCTGTGGTGGATGTCTTCAAATAAACTCTGCTACTTATAGGAGAACTATGCTGCCCTAACCACCTACCTTTCTGAGAATATTCTGGATGAGAGGGAATTTTTAATCAAGAGAATGGAAAGGAGGAAGGGATAAAGAAAATCATATCCATGGTCAGGCAAGTAGGCTCTACAGCAAATGGACTTACAGCACCTTAGACAGACTGAACATGCTCCTGGTTCAAACTTGCCAAAACAAATGCTGTGTTAGTCATTGCGGCCCCCCCATGCACACACCACCAGAGTGCAGACTGGAGCAGGAAGGCAGATAGTGATGGAGAGACTGCCAGAGTGAGCTTGCAGAGAGTTACAAACCTGACAAGTGTTGTGGGCTTTCCTGCAACAAGGAGTAGACTCAAAGCTGACCCCACAGAATCACAGAATGGTTAAGGTTGGAAGGGACCTCTGGAAATCATCTACTCCAAAACCCCTTCTCAAGCAGCGTCACCTGCAGCATGTATGTCCCAGGACCTTGTCCAAACAGTTTTCGAATATCTCCAAGGAAGGAGACTCCACAACCTCTCTGGGCAAACCTGTTCCAGTGCTCAGTCACCCTCACAGTAAAGGTTTTCCTTATGTCCAGATGTTGTCCTGTGTTTCAGTTTGTGCCCGTTACCTCTCGTCCTGTCACTGGGCACCACTGAGTAGAGTCTGGCCCCCTCCTCTTGACACCCTCCCTTAAGATACTTATATACATTGATAAAACTCCCCCCTCATTCTTCTTTTCTCCAGCTCTCCAGAGTTCCAGCTCTCTCAGCCTTTCCTCATAGGAGAGATGCTCCAGTCCCGTCGTCATCTTAGTAGCCCTTTGCTGGACTCGCTACAGTAGCTCCACGTCTCCCTTGTACTGGGGAGCCCAGCACTGGACACAGTACTCCAGATGAGGCCTCACCAGGGCTGAGTAGATGGGGAGGATCTCCTCCCTCGACCTGCTGGCAATGCTCCTCCTAATGCAGCCCAGGATGCCATTGGCCACCTTTGCCACAAGGGCACATTGGTGGCTCATGGTCAACTTGGTGTCCACCAGGACTCCCAGATCCTTCTCTGCAGAGCTGCTTTCCAACAAGTCAGCCCCCAATAGAACCTCAGAAGTAATATAAAGAAAAGGACCATCTTAAGTATTCTGAGGGAGCCACAAAGGGTGTGTTCAGCCCTAGAAGCCTAGGAGAGATATCAGAATGGAAACAAGGTAAAAAGGGATCCAAACTTCAGGACTGGACAGGGCTATCACAAGTATGTCTTTTTATTTAATAACTTGACCAGCAGGTCTGAGCCTTCCCTGTTTAAGAAGTCACCTTGTTTTTACATTCTGCAAAATCAGTAAGTGCAGATTAGGAACCACTGCTACTTTTAGCATCTGCTTCAAAAAAAATGGACTGGTGTATCGTTCTGACTCATGATACTATTGCCTTCACACACAGACACTGTATTTCTTTGGCTTTAAAGCAATGCCTCTCTGCTGCAAACTTTAACCTGGTTAATAAAGAGCTATTCCCTTACAAGATCAAGGTGGGCTAGCAGACTACCAAATAAATCCCAAGCAACAGCATAGTATTCAACAGCACGTGACACTATGTGATTTCTACAAGCAGAATGACCAATACTCTTCGCCTTTGGAGCACCTACAGAGAATCTTAATTAAGCTTGCCAAGGGCTGGGTATCGATCACCTTGATGTATCAGCCCTTGCTGAACCCTCATGCTCCAGAAAAAAGGGGACACATGGACCAAAAGTGAAATAAGGCTGGGCTGTATGTAGGTGAAATGCCCACAGAGCACACAGATCAAACTTGCAGTCAGCCTCAGATCAATCTCCTAGCTGTTTATAACCTAATACGTTCAGTGCAAGTCTGGGAACTGCAAAAAATCCATAGCAGGAGCTAAGTTCAGCTAACTTGTCCAATGCAATGTATGTGGTAAGCCTAATTTCATCTCCACAGAAACAGAGTTCTTTGGTTCAAAAGCCATCTTTGTTGTACACCAGCCTATTTCCAAATGCAGATTACTCTCCACGGCCTCAGGCACACAGTAGGTAATCGGTGCCACCCCCTTAAGCTTGGCCTCCTGAAAACACCAGAAAACACATGTTGTTATTGAGGCTTGGAATATAAAACACCCACCAAAAAGGTTATAACATTATCAGTTAAGAGCAAAAGCCCAAGAGCTTAAGAATCTGGATGTGGACATTTGCCTGTTAGTTAAATGTGATATGTTTCTGCCCCACTCACAACAAATTCATTTGCTTTTACAATTATTGCCTGCTTGCCACCCAGGGAGAACTATAAGATTTGTAACCCAAAAAAGAGACTACCCTTGTCTATATGTGTGCTATTCTCCTCTATAATAAAATCCCCAAAACAACTCCCTCAGATATGTTTCATTGAACCAGTAATTCCTGCTGGTTGTGCAACACCAGACTCTACAGAAAATCTCATGAAAATGTATCAAGAAGAAATTCCACACCACCAAATGCTCTGTGATTTGTCTAATTATCTTCACACTGTGGTCTTGTTTGGCACCTCACTGATTGCCACTATTGGTTTGGCACATAATACAAAGCATTGCTACCCTCTAGGCAAAGCTCATCTGCACAAGGAACATTTGTGGCTACCTAACTTGACTTTCTTGAGTTATAAAATTCTACTAAAAATGGCTCGAGCACTAAATTGTCATGGTGGAAAACCCCTCAGTCCAGTTTAGTACGTAGATATGCAAACAGATCAGTCTTTCAGTCTGCCAGCAAGGCATCCCTGCCTTAAACATCTCCATGATTTTGCCAGACTTGCTCATTCCCTACTTGTCAGAAGACAAAGAAAAAATCATCCAAATAATGAGCTACTCAAGGCAGCCCGCTTCCTATTATACTACGTATTTCAGCAGAGCTAAATTACTTTAAGATTGCATAGGCAACTGAGCAGATTTTTTACATCTTTTTGCCAAATAAGTACTGATCATCACCCAGAATCCTAACAGGTTGAAATGGTATCAAACACACAAATAGGATGATTTGAATCATTCTGGCAATCATGGCTGACCCCACATTATCAAGTGGAAAAAAAAGTACTTTTTGAAGTTCTGGATCAATCTTATTACTTACTGTGGCATCAAAAAGGTAAAAGAAAAGGTGATGTTTCCTTTATGGTTTTTTTAGGCAACGAACAGAAGAGGAATGTGCAAGGTGAACAAATGTAAACATTAAATCGACAATGACCCTGTTCAGGGGAACCATTTTTAAAATGAGCCATTGGTTTGAGTATCTTAATAGATTTCAAATGTTTTGCTTAAACATGACACTCAGAGAGCTGCAAGGGAAGATAGGAGGTTACTGTCATTAAGTTAAGTCTTCTGGCACAAAGAAGTGGTGCAGTAAAAGAGACTAAAATATTTTTTTCTGCTGGTTACATTAAACTGCATAAAAATTGACAGCTGTGGAAAATGTTGGTGCAGGAGAGAAAGAAAACATCTATTTCAAAACCAGTAGTGAGAAAGCGTACCAGTACATCCTTACTAGGAATTCAAGCAGCAAGTTTTGAGGAAATATGCAGGTAAACACACTGAAGTTCTGTAAAACAGAAGGCACAGTTGTTTCAAGGAAAAATATTTCTGCTTAGATGGTGGTCAGAAAACATGACCTAGCTATTGCTACCATTCCACAAATGAATGAGATAAGTTTACATGAGTGGTTCCCACTACCAGCAAAGTAAGTATGACTAATTTCAGCTGATATTGATAGTTTTTTGAGTCAGGTGACTTCACACTGAAGCAGATGAGTGTGTGTGCGTGTCCATGCATGCGTGCCAGGGAGGAAGAGGAGAAGGACAACAGCACTGCTGCTTATCACAGGTCTTTCTGCAGCAGTAATCAAACTGCTATGCTTTGAGGGGGAGCTGCAATACAGTAGTCAAAAGGAGATGCTCTTTTTAATACCCCATATCTCAGCTTCAATAAGATGACAATTTTCCAGAAGACTTCTATACATGCAATGTCAAAAAAAAAAAAAAAAAAAAAACCCAAACCAAAAAAACCCATCCCAGCACATAGGCTCAAGAGCATCAGAATGCCTTAACCACAGATCTGTCAAGTACATGAAGCTGAAGCACATGACTCACTTGCTAAGCGAAGAAGCAAGTGTTGCTAAATACCATCTCAGGTGCCAGTTTATGGGACCATGAGACAGCCACTTCCTCGGTCACACTGGGGATTGTATTCCCTAGGAACAGTAAAACAAGCAGGCATAGATTCTCCCACTGCCCTGTACTTCACATTGGTGGGTGCCAACCGAAGGGAAAGTGAGTGAATACAGGCTTCTAGTCCTAAGGTGCCTGAATTAGGAAAAAAAAAGTGTCATATGTCACCCCTAACCACACAAGCTTGTTCACTTCTTTAAGCTCAGCTTACCAGATTTTTTCAACAGATATCAGTTAGAAGTAGATATGACAAAACAACTACACCTCCAGATTTCCTAACTTCTCCTGCTTTGAATTCACTATAATAACAAAAATCTGTCGCGGCAAGCAAATACAAAAATTTGTCCGCTGCTTTCTTCATGGTATTATAGTCATTTCTGTGTATTTACTTTAATTCATAGAGAGTTTCCAATTTGTATTCTGTCATAAACATTAGAAACAGATGAGAAGATAGTTAATAAAGTCATCATATCACAACAGAAAATTCTTGGATTTAGAAAATTATACTACAATAGTAATCTGCAGTATTATACTCCTCAGAGAAATTATTTCTCAAATTTGTGTTTTTATGTTCAATCAACATACAAAAGGCATTTCAGTACTTAAAATTTGATATGTAAACTGCTAATAACTAATTTTTGAGTGCTGTGTACTTCTGCTTTATACCACAACATATGAAAAGCAGAGTCTAGCTCACAGCTAATAACGTACTACTTTTTCTTTGATTGTCTCCTTACCATTTAAAAGAGACTTTTAAGAGTCTTATTTTGGCAGTTCCTTGAACTTGTCTGTGCATCAACTCCACCAGGTGTGATATGAGCAACTTTATACTAGTCATGCCCTTATTCCTCACCAAATAGAAATAATTTGCATTCTAATACAATTCCATGTTTATTACTTCACAGAATCACAGAATGGTTGGTGTCAGAAGGAACCTCTGGAGATCATCTAGCCCAACCCCGCCCCCTGCTCAAGTAGTGTCATCTACAGCATGTAGGTCCCAGGACCTTGTCCAGACAGCTTTTGAATATCTCCAAGGAAAGAGACTCCACAACCTCTCTGGGCAAACCTGTTCCAGTGCTCAGTCACCCTCACAGTAAAGAAGTTTTTCCTTATGTCCAAATGGAATTTCCTGTTCCAGTTTGTGCCTGTTGCTTCTCATCCTATCACAGGGCACCACTGAGAAGAGTCAGACCCCATCCTCTTGACACCCTCCCTTCCCTCACCACTTCTACACATTGATAAAATTCCCCCTCATTCTTCTCTTCTCCAGGCTGAACAGTTCTAGCTCTTGCAGCCTTTCCTCATAGGAGAGATGCTCCAGTCCCGTCGTCATCTTAGTAGCCCTTTGCTGGACTCAGTCCAGTAGCTCCATGTCTCTCTTGTACTGGGGAGCCTAGCACTGGACACAGTACTCCAGATGAGGCCTCACCAGGGCTGAGTAGATGGGGAGGCTCGTCCTAATGCAGCCCAGGATACCATTGGCCACTTTTGCCACAAGGGCATACTGATGGCTCATGGTCAACCTGGTGTCCACCAGGACTCCCAGGTCCTTCTCTGCAGGGCTGTTCTTCAACAGGTCCACCCCCCGCCTGTACTGGTGCATGGGGTTACTCCTCCCTAGGTGCAAGAAGTGCACTTGCCTTTGTTGGACTTCATGAGATTCCCCTCTGTGCATCTCTCAAGCCTGTTGCGGTCCCTTGGAATGGCAGCACAGCCCTCCGATGTATCAGCCACTTCTCCCCATTTTGGATCATCAGCAGACTTGATGAGGGTGCACTCTGTCCCTTCATCCAGGTCACTGATGAATAAGTTGAACAAGATTGGACCCAGTATTGGCCCCTGTGGGACACCGCTAGCTACAGGCCTCCCACTAGACTTTGCACCACTGACCACAACCCTCTGAGCTCGGCCATTGAGCCAGATCTCAGTCCACCTCACCGTCCACTCATCTAGCCCGCACTGCCTCAGCTTCCAATAAGGAGACAGTGTCAAAAGCCTTCCTGAAGTCAAGGCAGACAGCGTGCACTGCTCGCCCCTCATGTCCCTCAGCCAGTCATTCCATCGGAGAAGGCTATCATGCTGGTTAAGCCTGATTTCCCCTGAGTGAAGCCATGCAGACTACTCCAGATCACCTTCTTATACTTCCTATGCTTGGAAATGGTATGCAGGATGAGCTGCTCCATCACCTTTCCAGGGATCGAGGTGAGGCTGACTGGCCTGTAGTTTCCTGGGTCCTCCTTCTTGCCCTTTTTGGCAGACCGGAGTGACATCTGCTTTCTTCCAGTCCTCAGGCGCCTCTCCTGTTCTCCATGTGCTTTCCAAGATGTTTGAGAGTGGCCTCACAAAAACACCAGCCAGCTCCCTCAGCATTCATGGGTGCATCCCACCAGGGCCCACAGACTTGTGGATATCAAGTTTTCTTAAGTGATCCCTGAGCCGATCCTCCTCCACCAGGGGCAAGTCTTCCTTTCTTCAGTCTTTTTACCTGGTCTCCAGGGCCTGGGATTCCTGAGGGTTGGTTTTAGCAGTAAAGACTGAAGCAAAGAAGGCATTCAGTACCTCTGCCTTCTCTGTATCTGTCATCACCAGGGCCCCTGTCCCATTCAGTAGTGGGCCCACACCTCCTCTTGTCTTCTTTTTGTTACTGATATATTTGAAGAAGCCCTTCTTGTTGTCCTTGACATCCCTTGCCAGATTTGGGCCTTGACCTTCCTAGTCACATCCATGCATACTTGGATGACGTCCCTATATTCCTCCCAAGTGGCCTGTCCCTGCTTCTACCTCCTGTACGCTTCCGTCTTCTGTTTGAGTTTTGCCAGGAGCGCCTTGTTTATCCATGCAGGTCTTCTTGCTTATTAGGATGCACCCTTCTTGAGCTTGGAGGAGGTGATCCTTGAATATTAGCCAGCTCTCTTGGACCTCTCTTCCTTTTGGGACCCTATCACATGGGATTCTTAAATTTCAGTGAATTTGCACTCACTTTGAAATGTCATTTAACAGTCTAGTTTGGTCTTTTCAACAAAACTTTTATCAGGATTAGTCCCATAATTTCTTCAGTAAAATATTTGATAAATGTCCTTAATTACATATTTTGAGGGTTCAGTAAATAGGAAGCTATGATTCTGAAGACAATTTAATCAAAAATATATAGACCAATATAAGACTATCTTGCCAAAGACCAAAGTACATCAATGACGTATGTTTATTGTAGGTGGGATTATTCTGTTTGCTTTTAAAATAAAATACAGAAACAGGGATCAAATAAGTGCAAGTTGCCTTTTTTTCCAGCTAAATGTCTAGACCGCTAGCACACAGAGTAATACGTCTTCTGACTCAAATAATTACAGGACACCTTCAATAGCAAAGTAGAAGCATACCTTGTCCAGACCACCTTGGGCTGATGGTTAAGAAATTCTTCTGAGGGATAGGACTGAATTACCTCAAACTGAGAAGGGACACAAACATGAGGCTCTAAATACCAGCTAGTGCTCTAAACAGAAAACTATTACATCAACTAACCCTTCTTTTGTGCTGAGCCCAACTCGTGTGTGTGTGTGTGTGCGCTTCTCAAATTAACCTTTTTTAGACTGAAATCTAGATGCAGTAACTCCTTGATGCCATTGATCCCTGAAGAAAGAGATGATTTATGTACAAATATAAAACCCTCTTTTGATGTAATTGGTTCATGCTATGAGAAGCTAGCAAAGCAAAGTATATTCATTTGGAATTCAGTAAGTTAAGGTAATGATTCGAGAACTCCTTAGTAAACTCAAAAAGGCAAAAGTTGAATAAGCTAAAGGGAACACCAAGGCAACCCTACAAAATGCGGAGCCTAGCGGAAAAGGACAGAGGCCAAGACTTCACCTTGCCAGATCTCTGAAAGAGACACAGCTTTCTCCTTCAGAGAAGTTGTTGGAACAGCAAATTGAAGTGCTCCTCTCACAGCCCATTTACCTAAGCTCAGCCAAGTCAAACAGTTGTGTTGATACAGTGGAGGGCAAGGCTGCCATTCAGTGGAGCATTGACAAGCTGAAGGAATGGGTTGACAGGATCTTCATGAATGTCATCAAGGCAAGTCTTGCACCTAGGAGAAAATAACTCCATGCAAGAGTACAGGCTGGGGACTGACTGCCTGGGTAACACTCTCTAGAAAAGGAAAGTGGGGGTCTAGTGAATAAGAAGATGAGCGTGGATCAGCAGTGTGCCCATTTAGCAATGAAGGCTAGCTGCACACTGGACTGTATTAGTAAAAGTATAGACTGCAGTTTGACAGAAGTGACTATTACTTGGCATTTTTAAGGCTGCATTTCACAGAATCACAGAATACTTGCAGTTGGAAGGGACCTCAGGAGATCGTTTGGTCCAACTCCCCTCTGCTCAGGCAGGGTCAGCTACAGCAGGTTGCCCAGGACCCTGTCCAGTTGAATTTTGAATATCTCCAAGGATGCAAGTTTGTTTCAAGATGCTCAAGGCTATTTTCAAGATATTCAAGGATTTCAAGTTCTGTGTTCATTTTTGAGCCCTCAAGTACAAAACAAGTACTGAAAAACAAGAGAGAATCCAGAGAGAGACACCAAGATGTTCACAGAGCACATGATGTTTAAGGCGCTGGGCTTCTTTAATCTCAGGAAGAAAAGGCTAATGAGGCTTCTAATAGCAGACCTCTAGTACCTAACTGAGGGATACAGATGACAGAGCCAGACTCTTCTCTTAGGCTCACAAATAAAGAAAAAGAAGTAACAGTCACAAGTTGCAGCAAGACAAATTATAACTAGATTTAAGAGGAAAAGGGGCACACTGAGCGATCAAGCACTGTAATGGGTTGCCTGAGAGCCTGCGGAATCTCTGTCCTTGGAGGTCTGCAAAACTTCAAGGTTACCCCTGCTTTGAGCAGGATGTTGGACCAGATGACCTCCAGCGGTCTCTTTCAACCTAAATTATTTTATGATACTTAATTAGCAAATAGCACCAAGCCAAAGCAAATAGCACCAAGCCAAAGCAAAAAAGACAAAACAGCCCTACAACACCATGTCTGGTACCAGCAGCCTCCAATCCAGCACTAGTTCTAGCTAATCCAGCAGTAACTTCAGCACTGACACAACATCTTCAAAGTTTTGAGCAGTACCCATGAGCTCTGAAAAGACAGGGTCTTCACCCCATTTTGGGCATGAAGCTGTGTTTCTAATGCACAGTTTCTAGGCTAAGGGTTGTATCACGCCTGTCCACCACCAAAAGAATGACCCCTTATCAGGAAAACTGAGGATGAGTTTGGATGGGATTTACTTAAGACAGCAATAAAAAGTGTACATAAAATGTTTGAGAAGGAATGGCATCGTTAACTTGCACATCACAACGGTACAATCTCTGGCTCTCATGTGAGATTTTATTTGAAATCTTTTTTTTTTTGTTCTGTTTTTTTAAATTACATTTCCATCATGATTTGTTCTCTGCTTGTATTAAGAGCATTATTTACAAATTGCCATGGATAGTTGGACAATTGGTATCATCTGTTGTTTTCTTTGTGCTAACATCAGACTGTTTTACTGCAATTTTCCTAACTAGATGAATTCCAATTTATCTAGCTAACAAACTTTTTCTTTTTCTTTTTCTTTTTTAAACAACACTTAGTTTAGCAAGTGATGTCCACATATTTTTTTTCATTTATTATGCGCTTTCTTCATACTCACACAGCAGCTTTAAATGAGTGGGGAAAAATACATTATGATAATATCTAGTCCACAAACACAGGATGCATTGTCATCTTTTGCTGAGGTCCCAGGAAAATTCCTTGCAAGTCAGAGTTTGCAAAAACACAGTGAAAGTAATGATAGTAATTTTCCTTGTAATCATTTTAATGAAATATTGAAATACTGTAATCATTTAAGGTATTTATAACTTAATGTAATTACAGCTTCGCCTAGAAAACACCAGATTGTCTAGACTGTATTCCTGGAAAGAAGGCATCTGCTATTCTTGGTAAACAGAGCGGAAAAGTGGGATCTGATTTGGATTAGACATTCTTAGTATTCTTTCATTGCTTTTCTCAGGACCTTTGCTTGAACCGGGACCCTCCATAGTCAATGTTAATGGCCAACATATTCTGCACTCCTTGGAACCACCCCTCTGCTTCCCATCACATTGCTTCACAATGGTAGGGTGCTCCATGTTTCACACAGGAGTTACTATGGATCAGATGACATACAGAAACCTGCAGCTAAAAGAGAACACTTGCATGCAACCTGTATATTTCAGCATCAGGATCTTGTCTTTCAGGTGAGGAGATGGAGCATTAAACCTCAGAGGCAGAAAAACAGCGTTGGAAAGACTTAGCTTGAGATAGAAAAATGGGCAGGAACAGGCAGATGGTAAAGTAGGACAAGGTAGGGGGGCCCCAAACAGGACTTGCAGACAAGAATGGCATCTAGTGAATCTGGGCTAAAAGACCCGTCATCTAAATTTTGATTGTGACCCCTTGCCCTTTAAAGCCAGCCCTCACTTGAACAACTTGCTTTAGGTAATCAAATTAAAAACTTCTTTTGCTTTCCTACCATTTGATTAAAATGGGTTGCAAAATAGCAGACAATAATTCTGTGTGCAAGTATGTACTGTTCTGCAGAGTTCCCGTTTCTTCCCAATGTACTCCATAGCCCATGCTCCATTTCTATTCTGAGATACTCAAATTATGTTTACTGCTGCACATTCTGTTGAAAATCTTTTCCCACTGATGCATTAAACATTCTCTTACCCCAGAGCCAGGCTTATTTACAAAAACCAATTAAAAATAAATGCAATCATAATCCTTTGTGCTAAAGAGTTACAGAAATAGGTGTCTGCATATGCAGCTCCTCTTTCCTTCCCTCTGTATCCTAAAATTTCTTCCATCCATATCTTCTAGCTGCACCAGCACTCGATCCTGACCTCAGAGTCACGTCTAACCCAATACTTCTGGCACCTTATCAGTACCTCTGCTGTGCATCACTGCTGACTACTGGCGTTCCTCTTCACAGGGTACAATGTGAGATCCCCCAATAATAATGTGCTGGAGGCTGGGGGGGGGGGGGGGTGGGGTGGGATGAAGGACATGTTCAAGAAGAATAAAAAGGAAAAAGAGGATGTATGGTGACCTTAGCTTAATTATGAAGAAGGCACTTAGTCCAAATGAGAATCCTGAAGTATGAAAGGCTGAACATTTTACTGCAGCAGATGCATATACAGCAAATATCCCCTGAGAAACCACTTCTGGGCTGGACTTTTGAGAGCTGATGAAGTATTTTTATAACATAACCTTGTCATGTTTTTATTTGGATTTCTAACAGACATCCAACATTTTTTACTGAGCACTTAATATCATCCAACTTATACTTAAGAGAATGTATGTTTCCTCATTATTGAATATTCTGTTATTCACTGTAATTTATGCACAGCATTTTCAGCTCTGGCCTTCGCATACGTTGGCAAATAAAAAGGAAATGGTCCAACACATTGCAGTATCAGTACAGAAAATGTATTTTTAAAGAAATTTGTATTTAATTTTTTTTAGTACAAGGAAATGAAAAACAGCACATGCTGTCTCTATATTATTATCAACACAATCTTTTCTTTTTCTTTTTTTTCCTTTCTCAATACATGTGAAAGAGGTGTCAGTTAGCCATTGACATTAACACATTCTTTTGAGTGTAATGTATCTGTATTGATCTGACTGATAAAATATACATGCAAGATACCTTAGGAAGTTCAAGAGAAAGAGTATCTTACACCAGGTGCCTCCTCCTACTTCTGCCTCATCTTTCTCTTCCCACTGGTCATGAAAAGAGGGGGATAACAACTTCTCATTTTTACACAAGCCCTTGTGTAACACCACGAAAATGATGTTTTCAATCCGATAGGAACCAAGTTCCCAATTTCAGAGTCAGTCTGTAAACCACACCTGAGCACAATCTCAAGTGGCATCACACAACTGAGATAACAGGAGTACCTAAAGGTGAATGAGCAGAAAATATTTCCTGAAAAATCTACTGGAAAAATTTATTTACACAAGACGTTCATTCAGAAACTGAACAGCAAAGGTATTTGCAAAACCAGTAAAGAATTTCCGAATCAGGGAAACAAATTGCATTTCCCTAAGTACTCTAGGTGATGTGGCGTGTTTTCTCAGCACTTCTTATTAAATGGCTTCAACAAACATTGTTTTACATAATCAGCCATTCCACCTGAAGTGGTGTTATCCATCATAAATATTCTATATAGGCCAAATGAAGATGTCAGCTATTTCATATCTCTCATCCTACCCACTGCAAAAATCCTGAGTCCTAGCCACCAGACTAGTACCAAGTGGTCCTAATACAGGACCTTTAGAGTCTATCACCAATTACTTAAGCAAAGGACACCATCTTTCAACAGCATGCGACAGCTATCCTAACTGTTATATTTTTCTTCTCCATCTCCCAGTGTTCAGCATACAGGATAGGACCAGAAAGAAAGAGAGAACAACTGGTACTTTCCTATATGCCAGGAATAACCTGTTTCCTATCATCTACGTGGAGCCATGCAGGTAGCACAAGTTAAAAACTTGTGACATACAGAAATTTAAATAAAAGGAAAGGTCAAGAGTATAGCCAGTCTGCAGCTGGGCAGCACAAAAGTGCGGTAAGCTCAGCCTTACAACACAGCCTGCTGAAATGCAGTGTTTGTATTCCTTTGCCTGAATTAGTCCCTGCAAGAGAGGAATAGATATTGTTGCATTCCTGGTTCTGCTGTTTACCTGAAGCTTGTCATTAGACCATGCATTTATTTCTTTATTTCTTGCAAATGTTTGCTTCTGGTTGTGTGGGAAGAGACTCTAAAAATCATGCTTGTCAGCATAGCCAAAGTAGCACACAAAAGATGACCTGATGCCACTTTCATCTTTCCCTCGTTCCTGCTGGTCTGCAACTTCTCATCGAACCTTTGCCTACCAAGCTACTCTGAAACTGTGGGTTGACAGGACTGGTATAAGACTATTCACCAGCGCTACACCATCCTTCAAGCAGATGAATTCCACCAGGAACAATAATCTGTGGACAACTTCAAAGCAAAATAATAGGCTGTAAACTGACTAAAGTCCAGCTGTTGGTTGCTGAAGTGGATTCAAGTCCCTTAAAGTTGTTATGTACAGAATGTTAATTCATTGCTAGACGCAATATTGTCATCAGCAAACATCAGCACAAACATTCTTCTAGGCCCAGAATAGAAGATGAAGTTCTACAGTTCCTAACATTTTTAGTTAACAGTAGTGGTTAATCACTGGCAGAGTTAATCTCTATTCACACATCTAAGAAAATAGTTTACTTCTACTACCAATTATTCTTTTCGTTTAAGAGGGAAAGATTTGTACTGTGAATTTTAAGTTTATTTATTCTAAACATGATGCTATCTATTGTCAAGAGCCTGCACTCTGAATTGTTCAAGGTAACAAAAATCCAGCTGAGCCTACTGTACAACATTATTTATGACCAGTTAACTAACACTGAGCAACTTGGATGAACCCAAACCAAGAAATCTACTGCTCAAACACTGTACTAAAATCTTCTGGTGAAACAAAAGGGAGAACACAAAGGGAAATTGCACAAAAACTGATGCTTTATGTCTAACTGAGGAACAGAGGGGTGAACCGCTTTCACTATCACTCCTTTCAGCAGTCTTTAAGGCCAGTCCTGTGAGGACAGAGCAAGTGGCCTATGGAGCTGAAAGATTCAAAAGACTGAATTTCACAGAGCTGCCACCCTGCCATCCCTTTGCATGTTGAAGGTGCATGAAGACACGAGCTGAGGCTGAGATGGCTTGACCAGGCTAGGCAAGAATGAGATAGCACCACTGTGGGAAACAGATGACATCATTGCCACCTTCTTTGCTTTTGGTTAAATCATGAACACCTGGAAAGGAGCATCTATGCTCCTTCTCTCCTGTGTCTGTCACCTCCTGTCACTTCAGTGTCTCGTGTCTAGTAACTTTCTCCATAGCAGGACAAGACCTTTTGTAACACTACCATGAGCCTGTCCCCAAAAAGGCAAGCTTTCCAGGTCACTGAGGACTCCATAGAGGACACTCATAGCCATTAGTGGGGACAAGCATGCTTTTTTAGAGTACAAGTCATGTGATATGAAGGTAAATGCTTAGCTGCTTTTTTGTGCACTTATGTTGAAGTCTTGACACCTATTGAAAAATAATCAAGATACAGGCAGCAGAACAAGCCTAAAAGCTGTTATAATAATCCATGTGCTCTTGCTTCACCTAGGGTCCTAATGCAGCTGAAGGCGTGGCTTGACAATTTCATTGGAGCTAAACTAACAGCTTGCTGCTGATGAGAGGTCCTGACCTTCTGCTTCTGTTGTCCTCCCAGTAAATCTGGTTTTGACCACATGGTGAACAGAGTGAAACAACAAAACAGCAGAAAGCTAAAGCACTGTGAGCCTCTACTTGAGGATAATTACAAAGCTGTCTCCCCAGTGTGCTTTATAAAAAAAGGGCATGTCCTTTGTATTTGCTAAAGCCATATTCACACCTTTTCGCTTGTTCATTTGTCGATTTACCCTAGTTCTCCACAAGCATTTTTGTTTGAGTGCTCACATACACTCACAGCCTTTCAACATCAGCCTTCACCTTATGTTTGTAATTAGTTCAAAAACAAAAACATCTCTTCCAAACATAATGCTCTGGCTTTACAAGACATTCAGCTAACTTCCTGTTATTCCTAGGTATCGCTATGAAGGACATTTAATTCCTCTTCTAGTTAGCTTGACTGAAATATGATTAAGTATATAACGTTAACCAGACTTATGATTACATACAGATCTAATGGACAGTTGGTGGTAGCCATTTAGACCACCAACATCAACAAGGATTTCTTTTTCCAGCAACATTTCAAAAAGCCTTGTCTTAAAGCCTAATTTTGAGTTATGGTTTTCAATAGTTCCTTGGGAAGGCAGTTTCATGAAGAATTATTTTGATATTACACATACACGCCTGCTCTTACTCCTTACAGCAGTAATTTGCTACCGTAATTGCACTGTCTTCAGAGAGCTTGGTCCTAACTATATTAATTCAAGTTCAAAAGTAGGCCATGGAAATGAAACAAAGTGTGGGCCGAGTGCAAAAACTCTTCAATTCTCTCTTTTAATTTGACACATAAAATAAATACAGATTATATTCAGGGATGTATTGTCATCTGCAAAAGACTGTTAATCCTAGAAGTCATTTTATTGAGTCTTTGGTTGGTGATTTTTAAGAAATAATTTATTTCAATAAATCTTTTAATCTCAAGGAAGTGACTTGGCAGGCAAGCAATTCTGTCTTTGGTGCTTTCATACATTTATTCATCTACCTAAATTTCCTAAGACTTAAGAGTTCAATTGAAGTTTCTTCCTGAATTACTGATCTGGGGAAAGCAATCTATTTCATTACAACACAGAAGAAATGAAGCAAGACTGATGTTTGGGGGAACAAGGGTAATGTGATAACTTCGGACCTGAAAAAAGCAGATGTATTCACTGTCAAGTGCACCTCCACGTGCCAGAGTTAAAATCAGCCTAGAATAGCTATTATTTTTATGATAATTGTTAATAGAATCTTAGCTTTCCCTAAAAACAATGTCATATATCATAAAAAGATGTTTGAGTCTTACAAGCAAGCAAAGGTGTTAAACATTACTGATACAGTTAAGAAATACAACTGAATAACTATGCCTAGTAAATAATGTTTGGTGTTATTTAGTCATAAAGTCAGGCAAAATAATTAAACTCACTAGTAGACTGGAGGACCAGATCGTGGCATCCATAGCAGTCTGACCATTTCTAACAGGGCTCAGAACACCCAGGCAAAGCTCCATTCACTTGTACTCTGCTGCAGTGCATGACTGTGCTGTGTTATAATACTCCACTTTTGAAATCTTTTTGCTTCCATATCTTTATGCCTGCTTGGAGAAACAACAACACCTGAAGTTTTCTGATAATACATTTTTCTCGGTTGTATTTTTTGATTTGGAAAGTGTCCTAATAGCTCTGTGTTCTATAAATGAATTTTTTTATGTGGCAGAGAACCAGTCTTTAGACACCAGGGCACTCTTTTGCTGTTGTGACAAAAACTGTTCAGCTGAATTGCATCAGGAACTGTTGAAGTCTCCCTTATAGAATTTATTGCATTTGCTTTGTTCAGCCACTGGTGAAAATAGGTTAATAAATTACAAAACTAAGTCAGCCACTTAGAAAGGAGTTTCGCCAGATCTCTGTAATTGTAAAAACTACAACAAACCAAAATTGCTGATCTTATTAAAATATTCTTTTAATAAGCTATACCTACAGATTATTGATTGAAACGCCTAAGTTGTTGTCATGTCACCTCACTCTCTCCCAAGAACATACTTAATGGATATGTACAAACGGTTTTCAAAATGGTCGGCAGTAATATGCATAAAATTGTTTAGTGTGCTATAAGATAAACAGCATTTAACAAGGTAGTTTGACCACATCTCTTCCTCTCAACCCACAAATACATCTCCATACTACTTACCCTAATACTCCAATTTCTATTCTGCTTCACCCATCTGTCATAAAAAGGGAATTAAGCCAATCTACCATGAAGTTTTCTTCTCTCTGAATCTAGAATTTATGTCCAAGATTATCCTACAGCTATATGCAAAGCTGAGCACTGCACAACACTGAAATCCTTAAAAGTGTCAAGTTCAGTACATAAAAAAGTTAGAGGATCAAGAAATAGATACTTAATGAAATGGAGTTAGAACAACTATTGGGAGCCTCATATTGATGCATTGAGCTGAGTTAGAAACTGCAGTAATGACTAATGAAAATAAACATTCATATGGCTTTAAGCAATCTTAGTAATATTATTGTGCTCATCTGGAAAGTGTATTTCCAGAACTTTGCCCTCTGCAGTGATGGTCTCTAAGCTTTTCAGGTTGTGGCACCACTCACAGGTCAAAAATTTAACACTGCAATCCCAGATATTCTCCTGATTCTCCTAGCCTCACAACCCTTAGTTGCACTGGTAATTTGGAGTATCTAGAAGACTTACACACTCATTCAGCAAAGAGAAAATTTAAAGGGAGTTTGTATTATATTGCCACTGCAATAAATTGGGACATTCACAGTTCAAAATTATTTTCTCATCAAACTCAAAGATACATCTACTGGCTATTTATAGTCAGTTTATATTTTAAAGGCTAACTTATTTGAAATAAAGAGGAGACAATGTGTGTCGATACTTTTTTCTCTTTAGTAATTGTTACTACTGCCTGCGGACATGCTTTATTTTTGGGAAAACACAACCAAGCTGCAAATTAAAACATTTATAGTATAGTTTATATAGTATTGTATGTGTTTGATCTACACATTACTGCGTATTCAGCATTTTGTCATTGGATTATTAATATTTGTTAATAGGTAGATCCCTTCCTCAGTACAGCATAATAAGATAGGCAATATTTCAATTTGGTAGCTTTGTTAGCAGTTGCCTATTAACAATGACCACCATATACAATATTAGCTGAACAATTAAACACACATAAATAATTGCAAATTTTACAGATGACAAGGTTACATTTACTCATGTATCTTGACATTTAAAAACTGTTATGCATTCTAATTGTTTTTCCCTCCGCACAACATTTAAAAACCTCCACAGATTTCACTATGATGATTTCCATGTATATCACATTACATTTAGCAAATCTTTGTAACAGAAGGATGCCACCATATCTGTGAGTAGCTCCAATTTCAAGTTTTCAAATTTACTCAAGCTATAGCAAAAAGTTGTTGCTTCTGGTTTCTTTTCCAAAAACAAATTACATTTGTTTTACACTTCTTTAGATTAACACTAAATATGGATGACATCTTAACAAATAATTTCTTCAAGCGCTCTGTTATTTCTGTTGCTATGTAAGTCAATTTTCCTTCCATAAAGAATCAAGCAATCACTTCTCATTTGCTATTGCATAGAACTAGTGGAGCAGAATATTAGTTTATTATTTCATCTGTGTTTAGATCAAGATCAAGCATTGAACTGGGGCATTCTTTTTGTTTTTCTTATATCTTTCCCTGCCACTTAGTTTCCTTCAGTTGAAGAAAAGCTGTGAATCCAAATCACAACACTATTCCACATATGCACGAATCCGTGAGTGGAATATGTGCCAAAACACAGGTGCTGGCACTTACAGAAAGCACACAAGCAAAGCATCTGTATAAAAGGAATTCACCAGAATTACACCTACCGGGACAGACCTTCAACCACGATCAGTAATCTTATATCCCAGCAAACTGCACTCTCACCAACAGCTTGGTCTACACTTTTGCCATCCAAAACACATTTAATTATTCAGTGAATGATTGTGCTTCATAACTGGCATTAACATTGTGCTCTCTGTCATCTTCCTTGAAGTAATTATTTCTCAGCCAGTTATGTAGCCAGATCACAACTGCTCATGACATACAACTCAAATATTGAAGAAAAATTTCTACTTCTTGAGTAACTCAGGAGATAAATAGGTTTTTGTTAACCAGTAACTTTTCTTTAGAATGTAAGCTTTAAAAACAGCCATTAAATGGTAAAAAGTATTTTTCAAAACATATTTTAAAAGCAATGTTTTAAAAAAAAGCAACAGACTTCTTTCCTTTTCAGCATTGTACATACATTGCTAGAGCAGCAGATAGAGCCTTGATCTCTTCAGAAGGCAAGAGATTTGAGCAAGAGAAGAAATATAACCATCTCATGACACAGTGTGCATGCCACACTGGCTGTTGGTAATAAGGGGGCTAAAACCCAACCAACCAAAGAAATGCCATCCACCCCCCCCAAATCTTCCACAATAAACCTGTGTCTTTTAAGACATATTTATGTGCCAAGTATTTACTAACATGGCTGTCTGAAATCCACTTTACCCATGCGAGAAAACTCCTGAAAGAAAATGTGGTCCTTTACTGCTCCCCCCAAAAGTCTGTTTTAAAAAACACACTATCTGTCATTTAATCCTATAAATGCAATCAAATAAGCCAGTTAGCTTATGGTAGAAGCTAAACAAAATAACAGTGCAGTACTATGAAATGCTGAAGTTGATGGAAGATGGTCAGCATTTTACAAAATTAAGCCTAAGGTGTATTGGTTCATACATCATACATTATTTATACACTAAAATTTTGAGGAGTTTTAGACATTTATTCCTTAATCCTCAAAATGAAGGAAGGAAACAACACAACATTCAAGACTTTGTATGCTGCATGGTCAACAGCTTTCAGTTCTCCATAGAGTAATTCTCTGAGTTGAGAAATATAAAACATTTTCACTAGAAAACTTCCAAGCTCAAACCCAGAAGTATGTGTGGTAAGAGCTGCCTCAAATGCATTTATTGCAGTTATATTTTGAAATTACTAAATCAAATACAGAATAAAAAAAATGTTCATCTTCTTTGAAACGCCTCCTAACTCCTTTCCTTAACACTGCATTAGCCTCTCTACCCAAACCATCTGTCTCCCACTCTGATGACACCTCCGATTTGCCACGTGACTCTTGAACATATGGTTCAGACACTTAGTTAGATCTTTAAAATAAGGGGGGAGGGGAGGGGAGGTGGGCTCTTTCTGTGGATGCCAGGAACACAAAACAAAGCTAAAGTGCATTAATGCCAGGAGACTGCTAAAGTCAAACTATAACCTCAAATGGACTTAAGTGAAGAGAAATGATGATCTCCACTGTTTCTTTTACAGCACTTCTCCGATCTTATTTAAGCACTGAATAGATGCACTGACTCACATGCGCCTATTCAGCTGACTTCAAGGCAGCCACAGGAATATATCCCCAGATTAAGGCTTCAGACTCTCTGTACACAAGTGATAAGCCTTTTTAAAATAAAAGATACTTTGTTTCTGAATTTGATGCCTTCAGATGAATCTTAACTATGTTGCTATTATCTATTTTATTAAACAAATTATTTCTATTAATAAATACCTATATGAAATTCAGTTCCTCAGAGACAGGTGGAGGCAGACCATTGCAGAGGTTAGAAAAATGGAATGAGAAACGAACAATAAATCCCTTTTTTTCGCCATGCTCTATTTAGATGTTTGTTGTAATTGTGCCTCATCTCCCAAAGTTCACTGTGATACTTAGATCCATCATACTCTGGTGCAGGACAGTAACCAGGAACAGAACATTAATAACTTTTAACATGCTTCAGCTTTCAACACCATTGTAACAGAACAGACAGTTTCACTGTCACGGTTTATAGGTTATAGCCCAATTATATTAAGCTGTAAGTTCATTATAGAGGTTTGAAGTTGCCATAGATCTAGTATAAGCAGTCATAGGTCAGACAGGGAAACCAGACAGCAAGGAAAATGGATGCCAGATATTCAATAAATGGAATCACACATTACTTGATACTCTATCTACAGTTTAACACAGCATCATTCAGCTGAAAAACATACTCATTTGAGCCATTTCTGCCATATGTCTTTTGTTTCTCTGCCTTTTCTTTATGCCTTTTTTTGTTTTTTCTACATTTACTGCACTACTGCAATCTCCAGTTCCCACTTCTCCACTACCATACATTTATCCTTTTTCTCATTCCTCCAGCAGAAGTCATCATGAGTTTAACAATGAACACCAACATTATTTTTTCACTTAAAAATGCCTAAATCTTCTCTCTTCAGTCTCTTCAGCAGAGTATCAACTTTTTTATGTATGGATGCAAGAATATTTCAGGTTTGTTTTGAAAAAGAAGGGGCAGAAGCTTGTTTTTGATTTTAACATGCAGTTTACTCTTAAAAATGAGTGTATGCTTCTGATACTAGCTGTCCAACAGTATAAATCTGCTCCATAACTCTTGATTAATATTCCTACCATGAAAAATTAGAATAACCAGAGAATGTAGGTACTGAAACAATAGATTGAGGGCCATGTGTAATCACAAGAAATAAATTTCTTGATGCCAAATCATACAGAGTTGCCTCAAAAAGAAATGGGCAAAAAAGTTGTTAAATGTATCTTTGTTAGTGTCTCCCATTACTGTGAGAGATTTTGTCACAAAAAAAATTAATTTTAATTTTAAATAGTAATGGTTAGGGTTTTGTAGTTTGTTTGTTTGTTTTTAAAGGCTACATTCTCCCCATTTCATTCATTTTCTCCTTATGACACAAGATAACACAATTTATTATAGATGAGAGTGTAATTTTTTTTCTTTTACATTTCTTTTCAATAGGATAAAGATCATCTCATTACTCATTTATATTAAAGCATTTTGATTTAGAAAACTGAGAAAATGGTCCTCAGTTTGCTCACAGAAAACAGTTTGGGGGTTATACTATCACAAAAGATCACATCCATTCTAATGAATTGGCTTTAGGTAACAAAATGGAAAAGGTATAGAGTTCTTCTCTACACTACAACTAGCGGCTAGTTAAAAGCTGGTAAGTGTACAAAGGGATGAAACAATTAACACCTACTAGTTCTTCTTTTAGTCACTAAATTACAGCCTTCTTTCTCATGCTAGCATACTATTAAGAGTCATTTTGTTCCTAGAATAAGTTAGACATCTGATGTAGCATTCCTTACCAGTTTCATTTATGATGACTGAAAACATTATAGATATTATAGCTATATATAGATAGATAATATAGATATTTTTATATACATATATAACATTATAGACCCAAGTCAGTCAGCATCAGTCAGACAGTAAGACTGTAAGACATTTGTAACACAGAAAAAAGTTCTTGCACTCTCAAAAAGAACTGAAATGAAGAATAAACTTAATGATTTTCACAAGGTGGAAATTTTAAATTAGCAGGTAGACATACATAAACACCATAACAACACACACACAACAACATACAACAACACTATAAACCAAAACAAACAGTAGTTTTTTTATGAATCCAGACCTTACATTTCTAAGTTGCACTTCTTTCCCAGTTTCCGTACTCAGCATTCACAACCTGCAAGTCTCTAACCCCATGCATAACACACCCAATATCACTTTTTGTTTCTATCTCCATCTGCCTCTTTTCTAGTTTTCTTGTTTCTCTATCAATTTTCTGTTCCAAATAATGGGAATTCTATTTTCTTGAAGAAAAGACTATTGGAACATGCTAGCATGGGCATATATTCTTACACTAGGAAGTACCATTTGTGGTAGACCCCCAAAAGCATTAAACAAATTAGTAGTTCAGATATCAGGCACATAAGATTACAGGGAAAATATGAAGGACTAGATAGTCTCCTGGTTGTAGCTGTACTGACAGATGTGAATTTGTCCCTGTTAAAATTGTGCTGCAGAGTTACAATTATTAATAAAGTTATGCTGCTGGCATTAGAATTTTGACATTTTCAAATAATTCTTCCTGTTAGTGTTCCATCCCCTTTTTGCTGGAATTATGTGTATTGGCTCTGTAGCTCATGCTTTTTGTCCCAGAGCATCACCAGCTTGCACTCAGGCTAGCTATATAAACCTGCTCCAACTGGATTTAGTAGGATGCAAACACACTTCTGACTACAGCAGATACCATAACTACATTATGATTTAGCCCAGAGCTAATAACTGGACTAGATAACACAATAGTACGTGTTGCACACATAGGTGAACAGTAATTTACTTAGTCTGCGTAATTTACAGAGAAGCCCAGTAGCATAAACATGGTATGTTTTCTGAATGTGGCCACAAAAGAAGATATTCTTATAGGTGACTTTAAGCCCTCCTTTTGTGTCACGAGGCTTAAGGTTATGCAAGGTGTTGTGTCATACACAGATAGGGAGATGTTACATTCTTATTTTACAAGTGGTTTCCAAAGGTGGGATGCTAGCAGTTTTACATGTCAAATCATATTTTCCTCCTTGGGTTACAGTGTGGTTAACAGGTTGGAAGGACACTCTCAGAAGGAAATACTAGATTCTTTCAGGAGTCACAATAATTCTTTGCCTAAATTGGGATATGGTTAGCCACATTTCTCCAGCTTAGGTTTCCCCTAAGCAAGAAGAAGCATGATGAGAGAAGGTCAAGGTGGGTTAGGGGCTGTTTTTTGAGGGTTGTTTTTACCCTTTCTTCTTTCAGCAGGCAACACCAAGGCTCTTTCCAGAGCTTTGATATGGCACCTAGGCTCCACCAGGCAGACTGGCATGAGCCCTGCACTAGACAAAATAGAAGAGCAGAAACATGTTTTCACCTTGTTTACCCTGGTGCTATACACAGGTCAGAAGCTTGCATTTATTAGAGGACTGCACCACTGAGGTCTCTTTTGTACTACTAAGCCATTAACTTTTTAGCTCATCTTCCAGGATCTGTGAGGCAACCTTCCTTGTCAGTTTTGAGAGGGGTGGCTCGCTTGGGTTAATGTATCAGTGGTAGTACCTGTCAGGCTGTATATTTTTGTTTTGCAGTTAAATAGCTTGGGAAAAATTCAAAACATGAATTAAGGGTTTGAGCGAAATAGCAATGGTTTATTTCTTCAGTATTACCCATGCAACCTATATGTTAGCTCAGTTATTGCACTTACCTAAGACTAAATTTTCACAGCATTTTTTGAACTTGCAAAGGTGACAAAAATTATCATTTTTCAAATTGTAAAAATTAATTTTTCTTGTCATTCAGTTAGCAGAGTTTGTTTTGGCAGAAGACAGGAAAGTCAATTCTATTTTTGTAAACTGCAAAACCTTTTCCTGATCTGTGCTACAGGGTCTTTATCTGCTGTAAATACAGAAATTAGGTAATGAACACAAGAATTCTGTTTTTGTTATCATGTATTTCTTGCTGATCTTCTACCATGCCATGTAATATACAATATCTGTAAGTTTCCTTATCAAATTTCATCTATTTCAATAGTCTAGCTATTCTCTAGAACTTTACAACCTTAGGGACTAGCATAATGAAACACTAAAAATTTAATGTGGCTTGGTCATCCACTTAGAAAAGGGTAAACGATATTGTATTCTTTAAGTCTGGAGCTCATTGGTTGGAAAAAGAGAAGGAAAAAGTTTGGAATTTAGCAGCTTATCACATATAAGCGTGAAAACATGAAATGCAATTTTAAAAGTTGTCTACTGAAATGTTTCCAGGCATTGATGGTACCTGAAAAGGAATACTATATGCATCTCTGATCACTACATTCAAGAATAATTAATTCATAGTGCAATAGATGCAGCGAAAGGCTACTAAAATAATAATGGGAATGAAAGGCCTATCTTAGGGGAAGGCTAAATGAGCCTGACTTATTTAGCCTACAAAATAAAACATGCAGACCTGTTTCTCTTGTAGCTGTATGAAAATGGAATTCAATGAGATTAGGAACCTAAACTCCTAATAATTTTAATTCCACATTCTATATTGAACATTTAGTATTCCACCTCTGCACTGAATATATTTAGGGCACAGCTAATGACTTTCATTGCAGTCTTGAAGATGGGAAATCACTTTTCTTTTCAAGTAATCATTCAGATTCTGCATGACCTGAAACATCCCTCAGGCTATATAAGTACATCAAGCAGACCACACCTGGCCCAGTATGTGAAGAGGGTGGCACTTTGACACCTGGTAACAAAAATCTTGAAACATATAAAGCAGAGACCTAAAGTCAAAGACACTCAGGGTGACTAACACTTCTAACGTAAGACTAAGGCACAAAATGGAAGAATTAGAGATTGAGGGAGAAGAGGACACTAGAAAATAATTTTTGCATTTTTATGGCATGAAAATACTATATAAAACCTAAAGTTTAAACACCACATGTATGTCTGATATGTTACAACACCACATATCAGAACACAGTGTCCATTATCTGGAAAAGCAATTTGTACACTTAAGAGATTTGTATGATTCAAATACATAAAGACTCAAGGACAAATAAAACAATATCTCTAGCTAGAACTATGTTTCTTTTGGGACAAAGTTATTTCCTCATGTTACAGCCCAGTATTGCACCACAGATGCAAAAAAAAAAGGGGGGGGGGGGGGAACAGCATACTAGCAATCAGGCAGTTATAACGATTCCTGGACACTGACCAGTTAAGTCTGGGCACTTTGGAGACGTTAACATGGACTCCTTCCCAGAGAGAATAAGCACAATAGACTGCAAGCAAAAAATCATCCAATACTCTCAGTCCTCTGTAGCAAGCGTCAGTATTTTTAATTGAGAATTATTTAGCGGATGTTTTCCATATGAAGACTGTGCATATATATGTAATTACATAGGTGGAGTGTTACCATGTATTTCATTTTGCATTTATTCTAGTTGTCACAGAACTGTTTCCTTGAGATGTGTTCTGTGGGCAATCACTGCTCAGTCATGTAGAGGGAGCAAGTACTTCTCTTATCTTGCTGTCTGATAATAGTCTACTTCTGGAAACATCTCATTTATAATACTAGTTATTAATCACAGAGGATTAGATTTTAGGAGGCTGAATAGGCATCCTGTGGTGATATAGTACACATTTATCCTATAAAGTCAGCTTATATTTATGAATGATTTCAGAAAGATTTGTAAATGTAGGGGGTCTTCTCCCAACACTTCTCCTTGGGGAATGATATACCTGAGTTCTCTATCACAAAGAAGCTTCATAGAAGCATTTATTAGTGAAGCATTAACATGGTAATTCTTGCAGGAGCAGGCTCACATTCCATTTTAAATGCAGAATTACCTGGTATACATTTAACATTGACTCCTTATGCATACAGCAAAAAAATCTTAAATTGTTTCATGATTACGTAAAAATATAGCTCTGGTTAAAAGCATGGAAAAAATTTCAGTCATTGAAAAATTCATTTTAAAAAAACCCTGCAACTTACAGTTTAATGAATTGGTTCTTTTCTTCTTGTTTTCTTTAACTTAAAATCAAGCATGAGATACATAATAGAATGCAGATATTTACACACTCCATTGCTAAGTTAAGGTTAAGAAATAAATATGCAAATAAGGAATTTCAAATTGCTTTAGAGACAATGCAGGCAGGCAAGATTTGTAAATATGAAAGGAAGTCAGCCCTGGTGAAAACTCAAGCAGTTCCACTGACATTCTTAATAACTGTATTTTTAGAAAGGCGTTTAAACCACTTCTGTTAACACTGTGGGATCTGTACAGTACAAATACATCTGTTCTATATTCATTTTTTCCTAAGTTCTGCCCTATCAACAGTTTTCAACAGTTATCCCGAGCCGTAGATTATGACTCTTCCTTTCATCTTACTAAAAGATGAATTCAAACTTTACCACTATTCCAATATGATTGATTTTCTTTTTAGTGCTATTTCTCCCTCCTCCATGCTGTTCATTGCTTTTGTTATTATTTACAAAACCTGTTTTTGTGTTGACTGCAGCTGAAATTCAGAAAGGATCAGTCTGATCTCAGAAACAACAAGGTCAGTATTTTGCCCTCAAGATTGACCCATCAATCCATAACAGAGATGTTAGCACAGACTGTCCCCTAGATTGACTGAATTGAGTGGTGCGGAGGGATTGGCTTTCCTACAGCAAACAAATGTGGTGAGGAAAAGTTACTTTTTAATTCCCATACACTGAATTCTGAAGCTGCAAGAAACTACATTCCTTGCTCTTTCCTTTCTCATTTCTTGAGTCTTACCAGTTGTTTTTAGCCTATTTTTACCTTGCAATGGTAGAATTTCATCCTCTCTCCCCCCCCCCTTCACCTTTCACAACCCCTCACTTTTTTGAACTAGGGTAGATGTCCCAAAGAATGATTTTAAGTTTGATGAAAGATAATGACAATATAACAGAAAGATCCAAATTAGAGTTCTCTCGTTTGTAAGGTGAGAAAGTAGCATGAGCACAGTTAGCTGCCAAGCCATTGGCACATGTGCACTGAAGGGTCACACAGAAACTCCACATTAACCACAGCTGCCTCTTCCCAAGGTGTCAGGGAACATGAAATAGCTGGCAGTGTCATAAAGGCTGAAGAGGGAGAAAATCACAGCAGCCACAAAGAAAGCCTGGAATTATGTTTATCACAGTGTATGCAGAGATCAGGTGGAGGGACAGAAGACCAAATCTCCAGGACACCAGGCTTTATTAAATCTGCTTTTCACAGAACAATTCATTTCTAATTGGATTCTAGACTTTTAAAGGTATTCCTTTTTTCCACGATTATGCTATTGGTTACTGAATATTAGGGTCTTTCTTTCTGAAAAAAAAAAAAAAAAAAAAAACTTAGATTTAAGCTATCTTTGAGTACTCCCTGACCTTCTTCCATTATTTGCACAACAATTAACAAGCTAGTACCCAAATTCTGAATAGTTCTATCTAACATAAAAAATTAGACAACAGTAGAACCATAGCTTTTCACTTCTGAGCAGGCACAATCTCTGCAACATCTGCTTTAGGAAGAAATACTATGCTTTCCCCCTCCAAAACCTCATACTGTTAGATTTCCCCAAGTCCCAGCAAGCATCCAGCATCAAACATTAGTTTGGAAATGTGTTAATTCACAGCATCTTGAACTTTCCAGATAAAGTGATGTACAAGGTGCTGCAACCAAAAGGAAGCGGCAGCAGCTAAGTGAGGGGAGAAAGCATGCAGCAATCTTGTTAAATATCAAAGCCCAACATAGTTATAATAGTTTAGCACTGTCATGCCAATTTGACATACTTGGCCAGTCAAAGGGGAAGTCACAAGATATTTCCTCCCCTTCTTCCTCCTACAGCTACAGTTTTAATTCTCAATGTGCTCCAAAGTCCTCCAAAATCCAGATCTTGAAAACAAGCTTATCAACTGAGATTCTGGAACAAGACATCAGGACTGTTTACTGATATATTATCAAACTACTGAACGTTATAATGAAAATATGCAAGCTAAACACGGACTCTTGGTTATTCCTGAGATTTACTGCTTCCAGATGTTAGGCTGTACATTTACACTAGAGGACAGTTTCTATCCTTTTCCTTGTAAACTCTATAGTGGTGACTGTACAAAGGCTGGAAGCTGCACCCTTCATGGGACCCAATTATTCTTTTTCCTGCAGATATGAATCCTGTTTAGTGTATGATGACTTCAAGGAGGGGAGAGAAGATATAAAGGAGAGAGAGCAACAGGACCTGCACCAAGGGAGGTGGAGAAGATAGAGGCAAACATCAGAAGTGCAAGGCTTTCAGCATTAAGGCACTGAGCTGCTGTGGACTCACAGCTAGGACTTTTTGTCCTTTACATAATCCTCTAAACCAGGGCAGGTAGTAATTTAAGCACCACAAAAGAGTAACCAGGGACCACCCTACTGCCTATCCTCCTTTTCACCCATGGAAATTATCCACACTTCTTCCACTATCCTCAGTTTCATCCCAGATCTTTAAGTATATCACTAATGAAAAGTTTATGTTGCTTTCTGTATTGAAGAATTGATACTAAATGCTGCCTTAATTCTGCATTCTCAGGTTTTCTGTTGGTTGGACTGGGGAGGCAGGAGGCCACATGTACCTGTGCATCTCCATCTTGGAAACTCCCAGTTTTCAGCAACCAGCTTCTGCGGTCAGAAAGAGCATGGGACACAGCCAGTCATCCCCAATCCTCCAGCAGAACAGTTCTGAATAATGAGTAGGCCTTGGCCACACCATTAATCATGATTTGTCACTAAAAGTCTGCAAAATCTCTAATCTCTCTTTTTCTATTAAGATCTTCAAGAAGAGAGGGCCAATCCTGAAAGAAAATACAAAACCTAGAGCTAGGCTGAAAAAAAAGTTTCAGTACTGCTAGAACAGTTTACTTGTCACAGAACCATAAAAATAGCTTGTGCTTAATGGGGAGGACTTCACTTCTGAAGAGTTCTCTCAGAACCAGGCTTTGGGACTGCAGATGAGCAGGAGTAATTGCTGCAGAAGACTGGACCTGCAGGGGAAAGCCTTACCATACAGCAGCCCACTCCTAGCTGCTATTTCCTGTGCAAACAGTACAGGAGACCCTCACAAGCATGATGAGCCACAGGCAGGAGTGCTTGTAGCCTCAGGAGAAGGGACCTGCCCCCACTGTGGGGAAGCCTTGTCCCAGAGCCTGCTGCCTGGGGCAGAGCGTGCACAGGGACCCAGGGATGCAGCTGGAGCTGCTGGTCCTGGTTGGTACTTGCAGTTTCACAGAATCACAAAGTAGCTGGGGTTGAAGGGACCTCTAGAGATCATCCAATCCAACCCCCCTGCTCAAGCAGGGTCAGATATAGCAGGTTGCCCAGGACCACATTCAGTCAGGTTTGGGATATCTCCAAGGATGGAGACTCTCTGGGCAACCTGTTCCAGTGTTCAACCACCCTCACAATAAAGAAGTGTTTTCCTATGTTCAAGTGGAATTTCCTGTGTTTCAGTTTGTGCCCACTGTCACTGGACACCAATGGGAATAATATGGCCCTGGTCTCTTTGCACCCTCTCATAAGATATTACCAAAAAATTGATTCTCTCAAATTGTCAATTGCCTCTCACAATATCCTTGTATCCAAGTCAAGGCTTTACAGTCTGGATAGGTGGACAACCAGATGTGTAAAAAAAAATGGGTTCAAGGAGTAGTGGTGAATGGGTTGTACTTTACCTGGAATCCAGTAATAACTGGAGTACCACAAGGGTCTGTCCTGGGATCTGTCTCTTTGAATATCTTCATCAATGACCTGGAGGAGGCAACTAAGAGCTTGCTCATCCTCATCAAGTTTGCAGGTAACACCAAACTGGGGGTACCAGTCAATATGTTTGCAGGGTAGGCCCATCCAGAGAGACTTAGACAGGCTGGAGGGATGGGCCAACATGAACCTTGTGAAATTCAGCAAATAGCTAAGAAATGCCAAGCTCTGCACCTGAGAAGGAAGAAGCCTTTGCAAGAACACAGGCTGGGGTCTGAGTGGCAGGGGAGCAGCCCTGTGGAAAATTCCTAACGGATAGCAAGCCAGACAGGAGCCGGCAGCATGCCCTGGCAGCATGGAAGGCCAACAGCACCTCAGCTGCATTGACAGAAGCATAGGCATTAGATGGAGAAAAGTAATTATCGCCCTTTACTCAGCATTCATTAGACCACACTTAGAATTTTGCATCCAATTTTGGGCCCCTCAATACAGCAAAAATATTGATTAAAGAGAGTGAGTCCAGAAGAGGGCCACCCAGATGGTCAGAGGCTGAAGTGCTTGCCCTTTGATGAGAGGCTGAGGGAACAGGGCTTGTTCAGCCAAGGGAAGAGACAGCTTTGGAGGCACCTTAGCAGCCTTCCCACTCCTACGAAGAGGTCATGAATAACATGGAGTCCGGCTCTGCATCATGGTGCATAGTAAAAGACGGAGGCAACAGGTATAAGTTTAAAGAAGAGAGACTCAGACTGGATGAACTTTTTCACCATGAGGACAGTCATGCACTGGAACAGGACTAGATGATCTCCTGAGATCACTTTCAGCCTGAGTTATCCTATGAAAAAAAAAAGTTAATAGGTTTAATTACAGAAACAGGTAAATATAGGTAAGACCACTAAAAGTAGGGAGTATATAATGTAATATAATAATAATATATATAATATAAATAAAGCATAATATAAGGAGATCATTTATAGGGCAGTGCCAATTCTGAAGACAAGAATTAAGGAAAAAAAAAAAGAAAGATTCCAAAAGATTAAGATCTTCATACAGGGTCTAGAAAGTCCGTCTTATTGAAGTGGAAAGGTATGGACTGCTGTAAGTGCTGAAAGATGAACAAAACCAAGAAAAAGATATGCACATTTTTAACTGGGAGGATTAGTGACTATCAAAAAAAATTTAATGAAGATTAAAACATTCAGCTCATTAAAAATCAAGGCTGTCTTTTAAAAAGATTTAATTCTACTGAAACCAGAATATATTAATTTAACACAGGAATTAGTGGGTGAATTTTCATGGGTTGTGGTGTGGAAACAAGACATCTGTAACGAAAGTTTAAAAAACAGCAACTCCACATAATCTGTGACTGAACCCCTTCTGGCTTTTGGTATGCTTTTTTTGGTTCTTCAGTTCAAGGATAGTCTATGAAGTTTATCTTTTCCTCATATGAAGAAAATAGTTTAGGTAACATCCTTTATATGTAAGTACTTCAGGTTTTACTGGTACATAGAAACATCAGTTATACAGTGCTCTCACTAACAATTCAGAGACCTTGCTTTCTTCACTGTTAGGTGGTTTTTATGTCAAAGAACGACCGCATGCTCTCAGTTTTTCCCTGCCTACAATCTGAAGAGATGCATACTAGTCTATGAAGAAGCAGCAAAACAACCGTGAAGGGAATGGACAACCCCTACTGAAGTTTGGTGACTGAAAACACACCTTTCTTTATGGACCTGAGCAAGAATCAGCATGTCTACATGCACCTTTGGGTGACTCCAGTGTTTTACATTTGTAATTATATGACATTAGGTCTCAGGATCCTGGATGAAAATAACTATCTCATCCATTTGCCAAATATCACATTGGATCCAGAGGTGGACCCAAAAGCACTGTTCTGCAGCAGTTTTCTCTCTCTTTCTGAAAAGAGTGTCCCTGCTTTCTTTTCTCCCTGCCTTACTGATTGGTAAGGTGCTTTGAAAGTCTGTACAGGTCTGTATAAGGTATCCTTCCTCTTTGCCCATACACAAGATTTGCAACATAACAGAAGGTCAAAACTTACTAACCAAAGTCAATGGTGGACACAGAGCCCAGAATATTCTTCTTTGAATTGCTGGAGTGCTAGATTCCCTTGTCCACCTTTGCCTGTCTTAGGTTTTTAAGAAGCTGAAATGGAGCATTTTTCAGGACTGTGTCTTTTAAAGGCAAATAATTACCATTTCTGTACAAATGTTAGATCTGCTAGATAGAGTACACGTCTTGCAGATGCAGATGGTAAATATGCCTTGCAGGAAACATGTAAATGAAAACCAGCCTTGCACATATTCATTGGGCATCCTTCTGGGCTCCCAGCTGACGATGGATGTCTTGTGCCCAGAGACTCAGCCTCCAGCAAGCCGGGGCGGAGGGGGAACAGAATCCAAAGGAAAAGAACAAACAACTGAAAAGGTGATGGAATAAGGTACGGTCACACAGAACACGATGACCAATCCCCGACAGCCACACACCTTCCCCGAGAGCACTGAGCACATACCAGCCCTTCCCAGAAGAAGGGCTCACTCCCTCGGGGAAGAATGTAGCAGCCTGGACACAACACATTGGCAGCCATCACACTGCCACCCAAGTCAACCCCTGTCAATTGAAAACACCCTATTTTTTTGTTTTTATTTTTTTCTTATATAAGAAACCAAAACCAAACACTATACAGAATAACATATCAGCATCAAAAAGAGGTGGGCATCTTTGAGAATACCTCACCATTTGAAGCAAATAAGCTTCAAATGCAAATCTCCCACAGTTGCTCCATTTCAGAATATGCATGGACTACACCCCAAATCAGGAAGGACAGAATGTGCAAATTAACCTTTTATCCAGGTGTCACACGACCCTGAAAAATTCTGCATGCTGTGATAGCGTGCTACTTCTCATACATGGCTTTCTAAATAGCTGACAGTCCCATCAACACAGCCATTGCAGGAAGTCATCGTGATATTGTGCAAGCAAAAGCACAGATGCTGTTCTCTAAAACATGCTTACCTATTTGCTCTTCCAGCAAAAAAACACAATTTCTTGTAAGAATATGGTATTTTATATATTTCAAGACTCTGAACATTCTCCTCCTCCTGCTTGTTACCCAGGGAGACTATATGATGACATGGTCACCATGGAAACAGTGGCAAACTTAAGATGTTTTTATTGCTGTAGATAAAAGCCATCTGCATTATTTTTTCATTTCTGTTTCTCACACCACTAATGTAGGCTTCAAAAGCCAAAATGTAGCAGCTGTGGTACTGTGCAGCAGCCAGGAAGCAAGTATCGTTCCCAAAATGTGACACCCTCCACCCCCACTGCATTCATGTGATTACTGGTGGGAACCAGGGCAAACAACACACAGGTAATTATAAAACATGATTGTAGCAGCCTGTCCCACTTCCTCCCCCACCTCCATATCTCCCTCATAAGTCTACTTTGAAAACATTTTTGTGAACACTTGTTGATTTCTCACCTCATTTTATTAGGAGGAACAAGTACATAGTTTGCCTAAATTTTCAAAAAAAAAAAAAAAATAGAGAGCGTTTCTGTAGTTTTACATAGAATACATTCCTAAGCTTGATTCCTTTGATGTGTGGGCTATTAAAAAGGCTCTTATTTTTCTCCAAAATTGATTATTTTTCATTCCTTCACATTCATTCAAAATGTAGCCCCTCATTGTCTCCACAAGTTTCTAAGTTTTATTTTTGAGGTCTTCTGTCATGAAGATTCTTTACTTTGCCAAACATGCTATCCTCTACACAGTGGAGAGAGATCTTACCCAAACACATCCTATCTTCCCTCAAAACATTTTAATAATAGATACTACAAAAAAAAAATTGCCCATATAGTAAGGCAGTTCTGAACCCAAACACTGATATATTTTGGCTGCAATGTATCTGTTTAGTTTTTCCTAACAGAGCAAGGGTTTCCTGGGACCCAGCCTTGAAAACTCAATGTGGAATAAGAATTTTGATTTCGTTTCTTCAGGATTAGGAACCAGCAGTCATCATGAAAGGTCTTCCCCATGGATACTTGGCATTATTGATGCCATCTCTGTGCTTATTCAGATGATAACTGATCAGAAATAAACAATTCTTCTCATGATACATGAGGTAAAAATTCAGTGAACTCTCAAGTTGTGCTGGTTTTCTCTAGCTAACACATAAAAACTTTGTTTTGTTCTGCAGTAGCCTGAAATGACGGAGTACAACCAGAAGGATCTGTTACTTACAAATCAGATAAAGCTTCTGCAGTGTTTTCCAGACAACAACAACTGGATGTTCTGTTACACATCACTTATTTGTTGGAGGTTGGGTTTTGGGTTGCTGTTCTTGCAGGGTATTCGGTTGGAGGGGGGCGGGGTGCAGAATTTTGCTCCTTACCAAAACCAGAACTTTAGGATGCTTATGTTATCCTAATCATTAAGCCAAATTTGTGACATTGTTACATGAACATACCTTTCCATGTATTCCAAAATTACATTATTATAAAAAGCCAAATTCCTCACAGTGGCACTTCAGCTGTGAAGACAGACATCTCAAAGAATGCTGCTTGAATTCAGGAATCACTTGTAACTCTGTTTTTATCTTTCAGTGGGTGGAAATGTACTATTTGATGTTACTTGCCTGTTATGTGCATGTGCTTGTGCTGTTTGTAGTCTATGAATCCTTCTGATTCATAACAAAACAATAGGATGAAACAATTTCATTTCCTTATTTTTTTAAAGTTAGGACTATCCTACCAAATTAAAAGCTACGATTCAAAGGGGATTTCCAGAACCCTGACTGGGGCCTTGACTGGACCAAGAGAGCTAAGGGAAGCAGATGGAGAAAAGCAAGAATTGCCTGTAAGTTAAAGACAGTCAGAGGAAGTGGCAGCTGGTGTTTTGTATAGCAGGAGTTTCTTATGGGTCTGTTTACAGCCCATTCTCCCATGTGCAACAGTCTCCAGCACAATCCTGCTACAGGCTATGATCAGGGCACTTCCTAAGTTACTCTTTAATAAACTAAATAGAGAATGTTTTTTTCTCTCATGTTAAGGTTATTTTTCCAAATACTACATCATCCTTATAGATTTTTAAAAATTTTTTTGAATCCTTTCCAGCTTTAAATCACCTTCTTTATTGGAATGGGTAAAACAAAAATGAGTATATTATGCTAAGAAAAGTCTTAACATTCAGTTGAGAATACCAATAAAATGTTCCTACTTCTAACTGATACTGTCATACACCGAAGAATCACCGTTGTTTGTTCAGCCATCAAGTCCATTGTGATCCCCAAATCCTTCTTTGAGTTGCTACTTCCATCATCAACATACCTGATTTTCATAGAGCACTTTTCCTCCAAACATTTTACTTAATTGTCTTTATGTATCTCTTCATTGCTTACCTGAAGCCTAGATCCTTGGCTCCTTGCTCCTTGAGCATGCATTTATTTATTTTAAAACACATTTATTTAAAACAAACACATGATCATAAAAGCTCTCTATTAGAAAAAACAACAAAAGAGAGGATACTTTTGAAAGACTTTTGGTAAAAAAAGAAAAAAGTTGATAAACTAGAAAAAAAATAAAATAATAAAGAGGAAGTTTATAAAAACAGATATAACTGAATTGTAACAAAGATAATTGCTGGTTAGCTGCTTTCTAATCCATATTCATAAAACCTTACCTTACGTTTTGAGTTAGGCTTAACAGTGTACCTTAGAAAATGTTAGGTTCGCCCCTTTTAATGTTCAAGGAAACCCAACACAGTGGAAAAATGGCTGCTGCGCATGCCAAGTAGAGAGGTTAGTCTTTTTTCAGAAAAGATTCATTTCAGAGCACCAGTTTAACTACTCTGGAGTTAGAAGCAAAAAGGACAGATTTTTTTTCCCCTCTCTCTCTAAAGTTTTGAATCTTGCACTTCTAAAACAGAATCCTTACAAAGATCAACCCTCCTGAAATGTTATCTATCCTCCCCCCACTTTTTTTTGAAGGGTACTCCTTAGTAGCTGGAAGCACCACCACTCATCACCTTTTCTGTGAACATGATATCAAAATTATGGCCATCCTCACTAATCCAACCTGTAAACTAATTAAGTGACTGTAGCCTACACAGGCCACAGAGGGTGGCTGTGCTTAAGAAATTTAAAGACTTCCATACATCTTCTTATCAAAGGTGACGTCAAGAGGCATTTTGTCACATTTTATAAGTGTCTATATGGAAGAAAACATCTATTTTTAGAGACCTAACCTACAAGCTAGAATTTAATGAAATCCTACTAGCCAGAGTTTAATGAAATCTAATGGCTGCATATTGAACATAGAAGTGAAAAGAAGAAAGCCTTAAAACAAGATCAGTAATTACCTAACTTGGGTCTGCTCTGAAACAACCCTATATACAAACCTTGAATCATCCTTCATGCCACAGAGATTGTGGGGAAATCCCTGGCTGCTCTTCTCAATTCTGTTGTCAAATCTACATGATCAGGCATCATGCAATTGAATCATTTCAGTCCTTGAAACTGCATACACAAAAGTAGAAATGCACATCAGAACATATTGCTCTATTGTCCAATATTGTCCTCTGTATTCAAAGTTGCACATTCTTTCACACTGTATTCACTTCCTCTTAATGCTGTTTTTTGGCCCGCTTCTCTATGTGGGTAGGAAATAATATGGAGCTTGCTTATGTGCTGTATGGAAAAGTAGCAGACAACATACAAGGTTATGACACTCAGTGCACTCAGTGCAGTAGAAACAATATGAAGAATTGAAATCAAAACATTCATGGTGGAAATTAGTTTATGATCTACAATTTTACTTGTCATTTATAGTACAAAAATTTCTCCCTCTTCAGTAAAACTTCTCTACCACTGTAAAGTCAGAGTGAGAACAATATGTTTTATGAAAGTTCTTTGTGATACAGACTAAACCAATGCAGCTAAATATTTTCTCTCCACATTTGTTTTACTATAAATCAGAGTTATATCTGGAGTTATCTCTGTTACCGAGAAACAGTGTATGGGAGGACTGATGCTACATTTTGCAAGTTTGGTAAGATGCAGAGCACCACTAAGCAGAGCAGGATGGGACTAGCATAGAGATAAGAGAAAGAAGGTGACAACAAGCCAGCAGGAGGAAGGAATAAATGGGGAACTACCTTTAAGCAAGGAGAGGTAAAATGAGGAACTGCAAAAGTCAAGGTCATTGTATGCAAGTCTAGATAAGAAAGAACAGATAAGATATGGAAATTGAGATATCTACACTGCAAGACCTTGCAGCAGCATCTTTGAGAATATCTTTTGCCAATGAAATCATCAGATGTGTACTCTTTTGTAATAGACCTCTGCCTCATTTCATAACTAAAGATGGTCTTGGATACAAAAGACATCCATCAGCCCCATAATTAATTCTAGGAAAGCAAAGGGCAAAGAAAGGTGCAGTAATATTGCATATAAGATTAGAAGAGAAATTTAATGTTACGTTGGCACTTAAGATTATAGGGTAAGCAGCCCTGAAAAAAAGTCAAATTAGATTTCCATATTTAACTTTAGGCATGTATGTCAAATAATGCAGTCCAAAAAATTACTGCTGGGATTACTTTTGACACTGAATAGACAAGACACTTAGATCTTACATCCAGTTCAGTGAATTACAGGCATATTGCCTCTTGCGGTGGAACAAGTGCCAGAGCTTTATATACTGTATATTTGTATGCCTAGCAGATTAGCAGTGCTGCACATACACTGTGCAAGGTGGATGTAAATGCTTCCAGTTCAGATTTTAAGGCATGTCTGCATGGGAAAGATATTGAAAAACAAGCCAGGATATGAATTTAAAGAATTATCACCATCCTTCATTAACTCATAACATTAATATGAAATAGGAGTGGTTACTGTTAATGTCTAGTTTACCTCCAAAGTATTCTACCTAAACTACACAGAGCAACCTGGGGAAGTACAAAAGCACCTACACAAAAAGCTAGAACAGATATGCCAAGTTATTTCCTTGAGTGCCCAAGCCCTTTTAATCTCCTCACACAGTCATGCAAGTGTACAAAGGACGATGATGAGGAACCTTATATTTGGGGCTAAGCAAGTAGGTCTAGGCAAACTGTGGTGCAAAATGACTGAGACTTGATTATTCCATGGTAAAAGCACAGGCATAATCTCATCCATAGCAAATGCAAGACAAAAATCACTCTGTAACTAAAGGGAGGTAAGTGTACATACTAGTGCTGTTATCTTTTATCAGAGGGTATTTGTTGTGGTACCTTGGACCAAGTAAGCCCCAAACTTATATCCACCCTTCTGCTTTTCCCAAACTTAGATTCTCTCTGTTTATCTACTGCTATACCCAGGAGTAGGATCTGGTGCAAAAGCTGCAAGTCTGGTGCAAGAAAAGATAAGCATCTTTAATTACAGTGTAGATTCCCAAACCAGCAGTCCTGGAGCTGCCCAGGTCTCTACTGACATCCTGATTTTCAGGATGATCTTTACATGTATGTAGCTTATGAGCGCTCTTTCAGGAGTCTTCTAAGGATAACTTTATGTAACTCAAAATACACTGCCCTTTCTTTCATTGATAATGCAGGCTTGTGACTTAAAAGGACAGTCAAGCCTTTAATACTTCAAAATTACAAGATGAGAAAGAGGATTGAAGCAATATTTGAAAAAATGTCAGTGATTTACATGTCCAATTTGCTTCTGAAATTTGAGAATTTAGGCTTTAAAGTTGCCTAATAACTTATTTTAAAGGACTCAGATCTATAAATAATAATAAGTTTTCTCCAACTATGGAAAAATTAAATAAGAGAAAGCATGCTCAAAACAGATTCTTAAAAACATTTAAATTAAAGAAACAAGAAGATAGAGGAACCACATGCTCATTTCTCAAACAGAAGTGATCACATATTTCCAAAATGTCAGTACAGAGCAAAAGGTGAGAAGACATTTTTATATTTGGCAAAAATTATGAAGCTACAGTTAAATCCAAGTCAGACAACTGCTAGACACTGGATGCTGAAACTTTAACAGTGGAGATATGTTGGGGGGGGGGGGAGGGGGGGAAAAGTCCAGGTCCAGGTCTCTCAACATTCTCCCAACTGAATTTTCTGAGTCTCAGTAAAGACCATGAGCACAAGAGCTTCCTTTATACCCTCTTCTTTCACTGACCCTCTGACAAATAAAAAGGAAAGAAAGAAAACCTCTGTATTGCTTTCCTATGACCACTGGATTTCAAGCATAGGCCCAAATATTTTATTGAATGACAGAGAGCCTTTATTATTACCTGCAGGCATTAGAGGACACTTCTGCCTCCTCTTATGCTTGTGGTTACGCCTCCCCACAACATCCATGTAGCTCAGATGGGAACCTACCCTGTCCCCCTTCAGATACAGCAGTGTGTGTTCTAGGTTATGGTTTGTTGACTGACCCTTCATTTTGGTAGGTAGTGAATGCCTTCTTTGTATAGTTACATTGAATTGAATTGAAATTGAATGTATGTCAAGTTGAGGCTACAATGCAAACATTTATTCACAACTTTTGACAGAGACAGTAGTTACCAGTTTTATGAAAGAATAAAACAATCCTAAAAAATATTTTTTCCTCATTATGTTGACTTGTTCCCTAACAGAGCACTAGTCAGAATTTCAGATCATATGGCATCCCTGCCTTAGCACATTCTGTTAGCTCCTATAGCCTAGCTCTACTTTGGAGCATTCCAGAGAGTTAACAGCAGTTTCATTTTCCACCTCAAAACTCCTATTCTTGCCCTACATGAGGGACAGTCTGGCCGGTCTCTTAATTATGAATTTCTCTCCTAACAGACATGCAAGTATTTCTTTATTATACTAAATGTTGTCTCCTGCATCAAATCAGTTACTAAAGCAGCTTTCAGCTCCAATGAAGGTGTAAATTCTTGACTTCCCTTTTGGCAGCTATTTGGCTTCACACAGCAAGGAATGTGTCTTTCACCGAACCTTGCAGTTTCTATCACTGTAAATTTGAAAAACACAATACAAATATTTTAGCAGAGTAATTGTATGTAGTTTATTACTGGCTCTTTACTGAGACCAGATGTTATGTTCACCAGCAAATTTGGGGTGCCAGGAGGTTTGAGGTGATTAGAAAACCTTCTACAAAAGGTGGGAACAACCTAAGCTTCACTATCTGCCTACAACCCATAAAAAAACAAGGCTGAGAAGACAGAGAAAGCAGCTATCCATCAGTCACCCCAGATACTGCATTTTTCCTTCTGTCCCTCACAGGAAAGCTTTTCATTCATGTGCAAGAGTAAAAATAAAAAGTGTATATATAGGTCTTTCCTTCCACATTTCTCTAACTAGTCTAAGATTCTGGATAGTCTCATCATTGTGGCAACCAAGCTACATCTCTATATGCCATAACACCTACACCTATTCACCTCTGCAACATACCTTCATTGGATCAAATAAAAATTTACTAGAATAAATTGTGGGCGTTAACATCTATTACCTGTTTCTGTTAACACTGAGAGATATTAAATTACCCCACGCAGGTCTACAGGCCAGCTACTAGCAGAAACCTACAATTTAATGTTATGTGAAACTCACACGTGCTGTAAAGATATTTGCTTTTCATCTCCAACAAGAAATCAATTAAAAGCTAATTAGGTAAATTGCCATTATTATTTAAGAAAAAATAAAAACAAAAGAAATCAACCTCAATGAAAACTGAAAACCCTTGAAAAAATTCTTAAATTTCTATTCATGACAGAATACTAAATTTTACTGAATTTTGTATTCAGTTGATTTTATGATCAATGGAAATGTTTAAACAGAAAAATTACAAATTTAGCACAGAGAGATAATACCCTAGAAAATACCTAATCTGTTTTCAAATTACAGAACTAAAAGGACCTCACGAGATTACCTACTTGATCCCCAGTCAATGTGTATTTTCAGCTTGACGTATATTCTCTCACAATTGACCTTATAGAGAAATAAGACTCCCTTTTTCATGTATATCTGAAGACGCATGAGACAAGGTTATGTTAGTCTTGTCCTGTCCTTTTTCCACTGTTCTCCACAATATACTGCAAAGGTTTTTGTCCGAGCTATTTTTAAATGTTTCACTCCATTGCTTCCACTTCTTTCCGTTAAGCAAATTTTTCTTTACTCTGTTTAATCCAATTACTAAACAAATGTTAGATTAAGAAGTTAGCCCGAGTATTAGGATGGTGGAAGAAAAGACTGCTCAGCAATTTACATGTTCCGTCTAACTTTCCATTTGTGTCACATTTCTATCTATAAACATCACTGCCTGTACCTATCATATTAGGCCTAAGGTAAGATTTCTGCTTTTTAGAACAAACATATGCATTATTACTGACATTCATCATATTTCATTCTAGTGGTTACTCTGCTCTCCTGGGAAGAAGCAGCACCTCCTATGTTTACAGATTACAGAGTAAGCTGCTAGAATTCACACAGTGTCGCTGAACTCTTTGTCTGGACTGTGTAGGCTGGGTTACACCTGTCCTTAACATGTTGAAGCAAGGGGGCAGATTTCACTCACTCTCCACACCCCAAATAGGACAAGAGCAGAGCAGGAGACCTGCACGCATGGCACACAACTACAGCAGGGAGAGCACATGGGTTCTGCTGGTTAATGCATCAGGCAGCAGCTCATGTCAAGTCTAGTGGACTGGAAGGGAAGTAACCTGCATCTGAAACAGGGACTGCGGGGCGATGCTCCCAGCTTCCACCACATTTGGTGCCAGTCACGAGCAGTCTGCATTCCTGTGTTTTATGGCAAGCCCTGCGTAGGGACTAAAGCTCCAAAAGGGAGGATGTCAAGACTTTGAGATAAGGCCTGTTTGAGCGCCAGGACATTGAGAAACAAAAGCCTTCTCTCACCTCTGGGGCAGTGTTAATCACTGTGAACTGGACCACCACTGCAAGAGTAAAGCAGTCATTCACAGACACCCAAACTCCTTTCTCCAGTGTGGAAGAGTGCTCAAGGCAGCTAGCCTGCTGTTGGGGTGTGTTCGGCCACCCCCCCCACCCCATCACTGTGAGTGCGATCCTCATAACAACGACAGAGAAGAGCTGAACCCTGCAGCAGCCAAAAGCTAGGGACTGCAACTGCATAAGGAGAACTGCCACTGGCCTAGTGACTCCACCTTCCCCTAAGCGGCATGAAGAGGTTGGCCCCAGAGGCCGACTTTGTCTTTCGCAGGTGACAGTAGGTCTGCCAACCTGCGGATCCCCTCGGGACCGGGATGCGCTCCCCCAGTTACTGCCCTGGGATTGAGCATACATTGGCCGCTCAGGCAACGTGTGGGTAAGATCAATTAGAATTGGAAAATAAGTATTCTAGTTGAACTAAGTTTCTGTTGATCAGAATTGTTGCTTTGCACCATTGTAACTTGTGTAGTAAATTCAGATCTTTAAAATAAGTTGTGGAGTCATGCAGCAAATTTCCTTCTCCCTCTCGCCACACAAAACACACACGGTCCGGGACTGTAAAGACAGTTGCTTGTCCCACAACAGGGACATTAGAAACTGGAAAGTGTGTTGGAAATGAGAGGAAATCAGATATTCTTGTGGTCTTCTAGAGAACTGTACAGCAACATTCTACCCATGATTTTATTGCACAGGCTTAATTTAGCCTTACATAAATTACCATCTGTAGGCCATCCCAGAACTTTTTTTTTTTTTTTTTTGTCTTTGGAGCTTTCCCCGTATAATTCCTTCTGGGCAATACACTGACTACCTGTGCAAACATTTTCCCATCACATTTATTAGCTGTTACTGTTTCAGAATCAGTGCTGGTTTGTTTTGCAAGTACATCATTGCATAGGGAGACAACATAATTTAGGAGCTAAATTTTCATACTCAGGAGACCAGGATTTTCAGTCCTAGCTCTCCTGCTGATTTATTGGATTTTCCTGCACAGGTCACTCCATTGCAAGTACTTTTATTTGCCCATCTTAAATCCTGCTATCAGCAAGGCTCAGTCTCTTTCCTTAGGGCTTTGTGATACATGGGTGTTACCTGTTATTATACGAGTCTGCCTAAAAACTTCGCAGACCTGTATGTAATTTTCCATTTGAAATTTTCATGTAGAGTTTACTAAGGCCTTTTTGGTAAGGAAAATTCTGATCAGTTGCAAAGGTCTCCTCATTATCAGCTCTGTTCTTCATATATGTGGCATTAGCATCGACTGCTCTGCTCAGGGGCTAAGCAACTCTTACCTGCTGGGTAAGTCAAGCACATAGGAGATCCAAAAAAACCTGTTTCATTGTTTCAGTATGATCAGTCAAGAGGAGGAGGAAGAGATTTGGGGTTGAACTTGTCAAAATTTTACTACAGGATGTGGAAATCTGGGAGATCTTCATCACATTTGCTAATAAAGTGCTTCA